>NW_004955418.1:22183478-22356502 GCF_000276665.1 Chinchilla lanigera | reverse complement strand
GCTTTTGCCACTGAGCTAAATCCCCAGCCCCTTGCATAGCTTCTTAAATGTTGTTCTTTGGGCATGGTTCATTAGGTAGCAAACGCTTATTAACAAAAAAGGTCAGCTATGTAGCATACTTGCTGCACAGTGGGACAGGACAATCACAGCAGAGGCTTCTATTCAGAAAGGGGTGCAATTAAAGGCACATAGTATTGTGCATGGCAATTCTGTTATCCTGCTGGCACATGCATTCAGCTCATGTTCTGAGTTTGGGGACTTTCCCCTCATGCATCTCAGATCAGTTTTCCTATCCATTTCTCCTGGCTGCACACTATTGAGTTTCTGCTCTCCCTTCTCAGTCCTTACTGTGTTCTCTAATTCACCTTCCTTTTCATGAAAAAGGCACATTTCTGCAGATGAATGCATTTCCAAACATGTTTCCTGTCTTCAGAAAGTCCAAGGGCAACTGTTAATTTTGAACTGCTTTTGTCCTAAATTGATTCAAGTGCTTTAAACAATTCATGGGATTTGTATATCTCTAACTATAATATACTCTAAAAGACAAAAACCACACTTACAGGTCTCTTCAAGATCAGCTCTTCTCTACCTGAGGCTGCCTGTTGTGGAACAATGTCCTGAGAATTCTATGAAACCATTTAAACCAGCTGAGACTGTCTATAAAGCATTTATTTAATCCTTTGAGGTTTTAACAAAGGGTATTATACTTTCATCTGTGATTTTATCTTGATCCTAAAGCCATGTTTTATGATGGCACCCTGGATTTTATCTTTGCCCTGAAGAGCCCGAAAATAAGAGTTTTATTTTCCCACCCATAAAGTCCTGGGTTGGAAGTAGCCTCTGTAAATTCTGCTTGGAAGTCTACCAATTCTATCTTTAGGTCACCTGTTTTTCGCTGCACCTTATCACAGGAGTCAATGGACATGGTCAACTTTCTACATGAAAATATTCACAAGGGTTTTGAGCATGTTTTCTGTCTTCCAAGTTGTCAAAAACAACAATCCTATTTTGTAGCCTTTCTACAACCTTCAACCATTCTATCTCCACTGGTTTTCAGGTCTCTATTGAACAGCCTCTGCTGTCCTTCAGCTGTGTTCTCACTTGCAGTGCCCAAAATCAATGCTGTGCACTGTAGCTTTTTTTCTTCCCTAGAGATCTGCTTCTGGCACCAATTTCTGTACTAGTTTTATAGTACTGCAAAAAATGACCTAAACTAAGTCATTCAAAATACAGTTCTTTAGTGTATTTTATGATTTGGGGGGTGGGTCTTTTGTTTCACTTGGGGTAACTGAGATCACCAAGCATCTGTTTTCATATGAGAACTCAGACAGTGTTGGAAAAATCTAAGATGATGACTTCTTTCAGTAGTTTAATCATGTGTCTCTATGATTATATTCATGTATGCATGATCGCTGTTTTCTATGGCGAGAGTTCTAAGAGGGTATGTTCCAATGCACAAAGCTCTAGAAAGTTTCATCTGCATGATGGTTTTAAGGTCTTATTAGTCAGATTGTCATTAGACCAGAGCCATTACACACAAATACTGGGCACATGGATGCATGATTTTTTGCGAGCTACTAATAAATAAAATAGATGTGAAGGAGAAAAGAATAAATATTTGCCAGTCAATAATCTCAGTTACCACAACTTGAAAACTCTTTTGCATTTTTTCTAAGTTCTTTCTGCATGTACATTCTGACCATTTTACTGTCTGTTATTGTTTTTACTGGAACAGAGTTATCAAAGAAAAGCAACATTTGATGATAACAAATCATGCTAGAAGTGAGAAGTCTTTTAACTGATTCTCTCTTCTGCTCTCTTATGTAAATACAGCCAAATCTATCCTTGCCTAATTATGTTTGATGAAAAGAAAATAAATGAAATGAAGTGCCAGTCAGAGAAAGATTTGAGATTGGATTAAAACTTACCCACAGCAAGATTTGTAAAAGAACATTTGTTTTAAAAAAATAACTGAATTCTTCTTGTGCTGGACATCGTTGGTGGCCCTCCTATACCCTGCAGACGCCCAAGGCCTTGGTCACAGTTGCAGTGCTCAGTTTTTTGTGGTCTCAGATTTAACTTCCCTCTGGCTGGTGGGATTCCACCTCCAGCCCCTCCTGTGCGTCTTACAGCTCTTTTCTCTGGGCTCTCTCAGGTATGCTGTATTTCAGCTCTGGCCTGAAAAGCACTCCTGAGAGCTCTTGGATATATACCGTCATTGAGACAACCCTTAATTAAACAATGCAAAACAGGCATCAGGGGGTAAATTTTGAAAAGCACCCTGGATGCTTCTCAGAGGACCCAATAGTGATTTGCCCCTACTGAGACCAAACAACAAGCCCTTGCTTTTGTACTTTTCCTCCCAGTCTCTCCCCACTCCCTCACTCTTGCTTTCTCAGTTGACCTTCAAGTTAAATAATATGCTATTACAACTTTGTCTGAGCTCCTCTCCTCATGATGTTTATCTTCCACAAATTCATAAACGAACCAATCATTAAGTGCTTTTAAAAAAATCAATTGAAATTTAGTTTTTAAAATCATTCCATCTTGATATATGCTGCTATCAATTCCATCATCACCACCAGCATTATCTTCACCATCTGTATTCATGACAAGTGAGTGAAATATACAAATATACTTAAAGGTTATGTTTAAAGGATTTCAACTAAGATTGGAAAGCTTATAAAATATCTTTTGTTTGTAGGAAATCAGTGGAATAGGGATAGGAGAGCAAAATTAGAGTCTGATTGGGAGAAATTAGGAAAAAAGGGATCACTGATTATACAGAGACCATTTGCCCAATTAATAAATTTATGTACTAATGATGCATACTTACCTATTGATGCATACCTATTTTATCTACTATAATCCTAGCCTATGGAAATAGGGTACTTCTAAAAGAATGCTTAGATACTTTCAAGACTAAATTCATTTATCACAGTAAACTCATTAAAAAAAATGAGCCCCTACAATTGTGATGATAAAATATATGTTTTAGTACTTTCTCCTTTTATGCCGTACTTAAAGTTTTTCACATAATTCACTTAAATATTCTTAAATATTTAAATTCTAATTTAAATACTCTTAAAATTTGGGCCTTTTTATAATCTTTGGTTTTCTGATATGATATTAAAGCAAAAATAGTCTTAAAATTAAAATTTCATCCTTTATGGCCTGATAATTATTTTTAGAAATGTTCTCATATTATTTGTACACTGTAAACTCACAAAGCTTCATTGGGATCTTCCTCCAGTATCATACAGTTTCAGATCCAGAAAACTAAAGAAAGGCGCTGTGGTATAAATGCTTAAGTTTGACCAATATAGTTAAAACAAACCCTGTGCTGCAGTTTAAAAATAGAAGTCCAAAAAACAATTTGTTAATGGTTTAATGCTACATTTCTTTTGAACTCCTTAAGTATTTTCTCATGGTCTATAGCTAGTTGAACACATATATGCTTTAATTCCCCTTAAAGTATGAGTCACATCAGAATTTAATCAAGTAAGTGAAAGGTAAAAATGTCATCACACTTCTAACATTTGCTGTCAATATTTCACACCTGTATGGAAAGCAGATAGATGTCTAGGCAGCAGCTTGATAACATTCCAAACTGCAACCCCTAATTAACTCACCTTTTGAATTCTCAGCAAGACACCATTGCTACCCATGCAGCCTATTAGCAGGGAGTCTGACAACAAAATGCATGTTTAAAATACCAAGTGTGCATGTGTGTGTGTGTGTGTGTGTGTGTGTGCATGTGTGTGTGTGTGTGGTATATTATTTGGCGCAAATACTATCTTCTACCTAGGCAAAGGGAATATGCTTTTCTACTTATTATAGATAATCTTTTAGTTATATACTTAGCGCTTCATCCCAATAAATTGTACTATATCAGCCTAAGGAATTATAGTAAATGTATAGTTGCACATAAGTAATTTGCAAAATTATTGATTTATCTATCAATAATGTATACTTATCTACTTTATCTCTTGGTGAGCCTAACACTGTAAGGAAAAAAATAAGACAATTCTAAGAAGATACTTAGGTACTCTCAGTATCTGAAGTTCACTAATTATAATGTTCATTTTAAAAAACTGAACTTCTAGAAATGTTCTAGTAAAATATTTGATATACTGTATTAGGACAAAATAATTAAATTGGACATAATATATTCCAGCAATATTTAAATGCTGTCAATATTCAGAGTCTGACATACTCCGTGGCATTTTCCTAGAAAAGCCCACAAAACAGTGTTTGTACTGTTAGGGTAAGACTGATTGGGGCACATTTGACATTAGGAACAGAGGAAACTCGTGTAATATAATAATTGAATAATTCAGATAATGGAGAATTTAGTGTGTCTCCTTTGTAAATGAATGAGGAGGCTTCACTGCATATGCAGAGTGAGAGAGTGGTGGTCATTAAAGCTTTATGAGGCTGATTATTTCACAAAGTTTAGAATGATAAAAATCATTCACTTGAGACTGTGAACATCATGTAAGTCATTTTGCAAGATTTTCGTCCAAAGTGACTGGAATGCTCCTTTTATAATGTTCCCTCCAGTGGTTCTCTTTTATTAATAAATCAATTAAGGGTAAACTAAGAGTATCTGTCGTACCAAGTAAATGTTTATGAGTGTTAGACATTCAGTCATTATATACAAAATATTCTCATAACAAAATGTGGTACTAGTACATTTGAACATGATCAGAGCTGCAGCAGTAGAGACAACCAGTAAGGTATGATTTTGAGAAGGTTTTATGAGAAGAGGACAATGTACCTTGATATATTTTACAAGAAATAGCAGAAACTAAAATTATATTTTCTCTTCCTTTCTTCTCTTCTCCTTCCCTCTCTCCCTTCTTTTCCTTTCCTTCCTCATTTTGTCCTTTTCATTTGTAATCTTTATAACAACCACAACAAGAGCAGCAGCAGCAGCAGCAACAACAACAGGTACTAATGTCACCATTATTTCTGTGTCCTGACTTCAGGAAGAGAAAAATTTCATTTGGTTAGATGCTCAAAGACAAAGTTGCTGAATTTGGGGCAGAGATCATCACGAAAATATAACACCATACTGGAGTATGAATTAGTAATTTACTTTTAATCTTCAGTGATTTTGAAATTAAATTCTGAGAAGTAGTTTTGTTGTGTTTCAAGTTTGATCATGAGCTCATTTCTAGCTTGTATTCTGGGATTTCCCCTTAAGACAATTCCGTCTCTGTTTGATCATATATAAAGATACATTTTTTAAATACACTGGTTTACAGTGGGCCTGCCTGGCCTACCTCTTGGATCCCTGCATATTTCTTTTTCCTTTTTTAGATGGTTTATCGTGTACTTTCCCTTGGCCCAACGCATTTCACATAGCCTATATTTTACTATTTCTTTCTACAGAGCATCTGCCATTTCACATTGAAAAGTCTTGTCACCAATTCAAAAATGCCTTCTATGAACACGTTCAATTAAAGACCATGATTCAGTTAGTGATATTTAAGAACACTGCATCTATTTTTAAGGGCAAAATAATATTTTGCTGCTACTAGGTCTGTCTATATGAGTCTGGAATTTAAAAGCATTATATTTCATTGAGCTTTCCTCTTTTTCAGAGCAGGATTGACTGACTGACTTTTCGCAAAAGCCACATTCAGTTCTAAGTCTTGTGCCTTTAAATGGCATTATACCCATGTTAGGGTTTCTGAACCAACGCGTTTCTTTTTTCTGCTAACCTCTTGAGGTCATAGTGGTGGTTTGAAGTCTAAGCAGCAATTCTGTTCAAAGAGTAACTCTCAGCAGGGTGTGTGCAATAAGGGTGCTCATGATTCCAGTATTCACATATATTCTACTTTAGTTTTTAGAAAATTTGGTTCTGAGGCTACTACAAAAGCAACACCCTTAAAACACGTCATTCTATCTATCTCCTTGTACTGAAAGCCCTACATAATGACATTGGAAATGTATTACTAGACTTTTCATTGCACAGATACCATTTTAAAAATACTCAATGGAGTCCTGGATTCTTAATGTGCTTTTTGCTCAGGAGTTCTTCCCATTGCCCCTTGAGAAGGGGTGCCATGGGCACCTTGAGGACAGCTGGAAGACCCTGTGCCCTTCCAACCAGGGGTCCTTTCTTTATGGGCATTTTTGAAATGGTAAGTAGATATAATAGGAGTTGAGACTTAAACAGAGGAGTTAAGAACATGGGTTATGGTTTCTGATTACATGGATTTGAATCCTGGTTCTATCAACTGTTAGCTGTAGGAATTTATACAAATTCTCTATGGTCTCTGTACCTTAGTTTCTACATCTGAGTAGCACTTTAGAACTGTTCTGACAATTAGTGTATATAACGTGTACAATACACCACACATGGGACATCAGTACCACATTATATGTCTAGCTACTGTCATTATTAGCATCTGAATATATACCTACCTTTATTAGGGTTTCCAGATACTGGAATGTGTACTGCTATATCTGATTTGGTTCCTAAAAATTAGGTTATGTGTTACCGAAAAGGGATAGGAGAAATTATTTTGTTAAAATCGCATTTACTACTGATCTGCCGGCTCATCAAATATTGACATATACTATAAGTATAAAAAAAGAAATCTTAACTATAAATTCATCAATTTAAAGCACTGCATTGCCTGCAGGACAACTATGGAGTTACAAGATGACTCTGATACAAATTGTTTTCAAGAAATTTACAGAAAAGAAAGAAGACATAAGGTTAAAAAAACAACACTTACATAAAGGGAGAAATTATAAATGTCTTCAGAAATGATTTTCTTTTCTGGCAGACTTGCAAAGGAAAGGGTAGGGAGGGGGAGGGATGTATTACTTCTAACTGTGGTATGGGGTATCTTGGGAAAAAAATAGCATTTAAGGCAGTCCATGCAGCTGTGTATAATTTAGACATATAGAAAACAAGAATTCTAGTCACATGGAAGACTAACACAGTAGTGCCTGGAGATTGAATGGTGTACTTGAAACATCAACTCCGTTTGTTGGAACCAAGAATCTCTGACAGGAAGTTTAATTTGAAGGTTTGAATTACATCCAGAGAAGCCTGCCTACTTTGTTTAGCTGTGATCTCACCAGCACTGAGATGCTGTACTACCTTTTTAAATAATCACGTGTAATGTAAGGTGTAGTTATGAAAGTGACCATCTTTGCTGTCAAGAATCTACAGTCAGGAATCATGATCAAAGATTTGCATAAAATTGTTCTCAGATGATTCCCCTCCAGGACCCATTCCAGAGGAGTAGCCTAGGCTACACCAGACGCTCCCACAAGGCTGTAACAACTGTTGCTTAGCTTGGTTTTTCACCCTTGCCATTTTGATTGACTATTTCTTCTGAAGCCTTCAAGAATCACCATCTCTTTCTTTCAACCCAAATATTGTATCCACGTATGGCTCTTGTCTTGACTCTGCTTGTACTCTTAAACCTTACCCTTTGTGGGTGGCTTGTTCCTGGACTGCATCAACAACACAGCTAGCTCACAATTTGGATTTACTCTATGATGGCCAACCTGTCCAAAGGCGGGCCACAGCTGCCCCTTCTCATCTGTGTGTGGGCAATGCTTTTCATAAATTCTTGTCACTCATTTCAATTATTTTTTAGTAATTTTCTGGGACTTCTTCAGGGAAATCATTCCAGCATCGTAGAGAAAATCCAGGAAAGGAAAGTCTCAAATAAGATAAATCTATTACACCTTTTTGGAAGAAAACTGACCAGGATAACTGACCTGGGATATGCACCAATGTGTGTAGAGCAGAGAGAATGGATGAAGGGAAAGACAGAGTTGAGAGTGGAGATGTTAAAGGAGCAAAACGTTCCAGGAAGATTAAAGAGAAAGGAAAGCAGAAGAGTGAATGAAATTTTCAAGCTGAAGTAACAAAAGGGAAACATTTGCTATTGATAGAATAAGGAAAGTAGGATGTGGATTCTTTGTTGAACATCATGAATTTTTAAATATAGGAGGAGAAGCAGGAGGAGAGACAGGGAGAGGGAGGAGCAGAGGAGAGGGAAAGACAGACACACACAACAGGAGGGAGGAACAGAGAGTGGCAGGAAGGAAGGGAGAAAGAGAGAAAACATGAAATTGAATAAAAACTTGGAGGAGAACCAAGAAGGCCCTTCCATCATTTTTCCAACCAAGCTGGTTCAGAGTGATGGGATCATGCTAAGCCAGGGACCTGCATGAGTACAAGCTCACCAGCATGCTTCATTGCTGGGAAGCAAGCCTCTTGGTCAGAAGCTGTGGTGTGTGGAATATGGGCTACCATCATGATTAAGGTGAATAAGGCATCCTATAAGATCACAGGTAATAGTTTTGGCATATGCACCACATACAAAGAACATAAAACAAATGCAAGGTGTCCTTCTATAATGCAAGTAGTCCACTATGTCAAAACTGCCACCAGCTAGCTGTCACACTAGGGAAGGGTGTCAAAAAGGGGACTCAGTGCTGGTCCTTGTTGGTCCCATGAGGTATCCAACATTTATGAAATGCTGCAATGATGTACTGCCTTAAATTCCATTCGAGAAGCCCTGTCTCCAAATCCACGGTGTTCCCAGAGTAACCATCCATTCAAATTTTAAGTCAGGGAATGAGATAAACTTATTCATTCTTTCATGACCTTTGACTGCTTAGTGCTCATCATCATGATAATTAATTATAAAAAGTTATGTATAACTGCAGAAAAAAATAGCATTACATTTCCAAAACCAGATTGTAGCAGTGTATATTATTATGTCCTCCTTGACACTCTATCAGGGAGGAAGATTTTGGAAATTTCTCTTAGACTGAAATTCATTGGGAGCTTTCAAAATACTGTAAGACACAGACTTGAGTACTCCTATTTACATAAATTGTATACTATGAAATTAATACAGAGCTGTACTACAGTAGTAACAACTGGATCCTGACAATGTGTTGGCCAAGTGATCTTCCACGGTTTTGTGTATCTGTGTTCATACAGTGGTTTGCCTAAACAATATCATAGTTTCATATAAGATTTGCAACATAAAATATGGCTCTACATATTAAAAATGTGAAGGGACCTGATGATTTCCGGATCACTGGTAGTTTCTAATTAAGTGGCATGAATGGAAGGGGAGATATAATGCTAGTTTTAAAAATTACGTATCCTTGCAAAAACTTCTAAAATCAACCAACCGAACACTTTCTTTATTCTTTCAGATAGCAATACAACTAAACTGCAAATTACCTATACCTTAAAGGAAGGTAGATGCATTCTCCTTGTTTTTTATTCAAAAGATAAAGGAGCATAAAAAAGACAGGGACTGAGAACGTTCGTAAGGAGCGCCTGTGACTTCATGGCATTAGACTGCCCAGTGCCCTCCTGAGAACTCTTCCAAACACCGCCTCTTCCCTTCTGCAGCTGAATCCTTTGGAAAATGTTTTCACGCAAAGAATGCTCCTCCTCAGCTCCTTTTCCCATGCCACATTCTGTTTCAGTTTTGAAGGTCGCGTACGTTGGAGCTGGAAATGACTGTAATTAACTTGTGTAGCTTGGAAAAAAACAGCACAAGAAAATTAGAAGTGGCCCCACTCAAGAGAATATTTAAATCGTTGCTGCCTGGAGTTTCAGGGGGTTTCAGAGAAGGATTAGTACAGTCCCTACCAGGATGTAGGCACCTCTCTGTCTTCACCCGCTGCCTCCCTCATCTGTCTTAGAGTAAGTGTCTTTCTAGACTGACATCTTTAAACAAACACCTAAAGGCTACTTAGTACTGACAATTTCAACAAATGTCAAAGCCAGATAGATTTCAAGGAATTCTTCACTCTAAGTTATCTTGAGGCAAGTGTGAATTTTACTGACACTTGTGTTCACAATAAAGAAATGAAATATTTCTATCAGATGAACTTGTTTATTTAAATCACCTCTAATGACAAGCAGAAATTATTTTTCCCTTTTATTCCCAGTCTCTTTGACTTTTAAAAGCTAGTCAAATTTCCTGGGCAATATGTTAGGTAATCTCCTCAAAAAATACCATAACAATGACAATAGCAACAAGAGCAACCAGAACAACTATGCTTCAGAAAAGCATGCAAATGGTACTTATTCCACTGTGCAGGGCTGGGGTTATAGCTCAGTAGCACAAACGCCTGCCAGGCAAGTGCAAGGTCCTGAGTTTGAGTCCCAGCACCAAAAAAAAAAAAAAGAAAAAAAAAAGAAAAAGAAAAAGAAAAAGAAAAAAAAATTCACTGTGTGAGATTTTGACATTGTATGGTTTTTTTAGATACATATCTATCTTTTGATGCACAAAAGTGTTTAAAATAGAAAATGACAATAAAATGGGATAATTTTGAAAAACTTGTAATGCTCATCATCAACTGGTCATGAACAAATCTCTCATTTATTCATGTATATTACTTCATTTAGGTTCTGAGGAAAACAATTGGATGACAATGATGATTATGATAATGGTAATGTTGGTAGTAACCATTTATGTATTAACTGCTATGTCAGGCCCCGAGCAAATGCTTTATACAGACTGAGCCATTTCATCATTTTAGAGTTCATGTTATGCTTAGTTCATCGATGAAGAAATTGAATGAGATAGAAATTGCCTGGGGCCATTGGTAGAGCTGAGAGTTTAACTAGGTGGTCTGTATACAGTGTCTGCGCGTTTATTTACTGTCTTTTGCTACCAGATTTAAAAGTAATATTATTTCAAGTCCTCTTTGCCCTTTCTGAGTGTAATCTGATCATAATGTAGTGAGTTTTAAAGGTAGAAAAAGAGGAAGTTTGTCCAATAACCCAGAAGAATAGAAAATGTTGAAGTCTTCTACAAAGACTACATCCTCTTAACCCAGATGTATTTTGATAAATCATTGAATCCACATTAAAATATTCACCTCTGAAAGGGAAGGGACACTCTCACAGAATCAAGTTCTTTTTGGGGTTTTTTTTTTTTTGGTCTTTTTGAGACAAGGTCTAACTATGTAGTTCAGGCTGTCTTTGCTCTCACTTTGTAGCCCAAGCTGGCCTCAAACTTGCAGTGATCCTCCTGCCTCAGCCTTGCAAGTGCTGGGATTACAGGCGTGCACCACCACACCTGACAAGAGTCAAGTTCTTACTATCAAATCCTGTCTATCAAAAAGGATCATAGAAAAAGTGAGGGAAATGTGCCCTCCACTCATCATTTTCGGGTACACAACATTTTAACCAATTTTCTTCTGCATTTTGAGCAAAGCCTAAACAGCAAACATAAACATGTGGTTAAAAATTCTAGAACATTGTTTCTCTGACCAAATGAGCTTGTATCTCTGAGCAGACTAATAATGACTAACACAGATTCACTGAAAGTTGGCAAGCAAACTATAGATAGTAACTGAACCTGAATGTCATCTAGGAGATTGACAGTAGGAAGTAAAGAAAACATTTTTAGCTATTCTATGTCATGATATAGTTTGTACAATGTATTTTGAGACAGGATCTTGCTAAGTCACAACATTTCCCAGATTGGGGTAAGATTTACAATCCTTTTGACTTAACCTTCCAGAGCACTGGGATTACAGGTATGTGCTACCATGCATGACCTATGTCATAATTTCTACATTTCTGAGCATATACTGAATAGTCCATTTGACTGTCAGACTGAAAGTTATGCTTCACTTTGAGAAAACCAAGGAGTCCATGTATACTACTACATTCAGAATGCAAGTAAGACTTAAACTCACTGAGTTGACATTCTCATGACTCTTTCTAGATCTGAACCAGGTTTTGTTACATGGGTTAATAGAGAAAGGGATTAATTCAATGGCCAAACTTTCCTTGGGTGAGTATTTCAATATTCTTGTGGGAAATGAAAGTTTCAAGTCTGAGTTTGAATTATTTATATATTAAGTAAATAAGCATGCAATCTGTAATGTAGATCAGAGAACTGTTCACATTGCTCTTTTATAAAATACAATTTTGCATGGAAATGTTTTTCTATTCGTAGGAAAAAGCACTGCAAGAAATAGGTATGATGAATCACTAATTTGTTAAGTGAAATATATTCACTGATCAAGATTTTGTTTGCTGCCCTTCTATATTTTGGTAGAAATTTATTTACTCTGGCCTATATAATTTGTAAGTATTGCCTCATATGGTTCTGAATTCTTCATTCCTAAGAACTCAATGTCTTGCTATTTTCCTTTCACAAAAACACAAGCACCTTGTTAAAAATATTATGTGCCAAATATTAAAAGATAGGCTGTCTTGGAACAATTTTATATCACACTGGATTGCAAAACAAGTGAGTCCTTGTGCCAAGGTATATTGGTGATTTCTGGAAATGAATGACATTCAAAGGAGAGCTTTTGTGGAGAAGGCAGAGTCATTGAATTCTCAAGACAGGGTGCACAGCTCACTTCGGTGTTAATAGCACTTGTGTGTTCATACCGTGGGAGAAATAGACTGCTGTTTATTTGTTGCCTTCAGTATGGAATCTTTTATACCAATAAATTTTCAAATGCTTTTTATTGCGTCTAGTTTGACATGGTTCTTTAAATGGATACTCTTTTGTTATCTAAAGTAGCAAATAGCTATTTTCTGACAGAAGTGAACACAATTTGTATTATTAAAACTCGGTGTTGATAAACTTTCCTCTAAAACAAGAGACACCAAAATCCAGTAGATTTTGATTTTTGATTGCGTTACTTTTGTGTTTGCCTTCCAAAAAGAAGCAACAGGTGCAAATGGTAGTATCCAAAGTTTGAAATTTGCCAAAGCAGTTGTAGTATGGTTTCATTGTTTATAAAGTACAAAAATGAATGTGCATGAAAGGTGATGCTGCTCTTAAATGTAATTTCAGCCCATCTTTTTTTTGTATTTGAAACATCTAAGAAATATATCTTGAAATAACTTTGCACCTTACTAGAGAAAGTGCCATATGATCATGCAGTACTTTAAAGTATATGTGTTTTGGATAGGAATTTTCTTGGATATGAAGTGGGAATAATTTTTGAATGTGCATTACTTTCTGTAATCTTACAGCTAAGGCTGTACTTTCAGGGATCATTTCTATAGTATGTAATCTTACAGCTGTAAGATTTTGACTTTATTAATTTAGACATAATGCCTTATTCTCAAAGGTCTAAATTATTTTATGGTCAATCTCCATTTTCTCAATGTTTTCTCAGAATATATGTCAGATTTCTTAGAAAGGAGAAACAACACCTAACACGATATTCTGACATAGTAATTTGAATGTTTTTTTTCCCTTTGTGATTCAGGGAATCAAACCCATGGCCTTAGGCAGGGTTGGCAATTGCTCTACTACTGAGTTTCTGCCCCAGCCCCAAATTTTCTTAAGCACTATAAGAAACACATGTTACCATGTTGTCCGTGTCTCATAGAGTTTTCTTTCTTTTCTTGTTCTGTACATTTTAAATATACGTTGTTATATATATTCAGATACTGGGTGGTAATGGGTATTTCTAAATTTCATATTTTAAAATTTCAGAGTATCTACCCAACCAATGAATTCTGATTCCATTATAAATATTTTCAAACCCCATAAAATTGATTAGAAAGATCCTTTAGATGTTAAAAGACCATTTTTATAACTTATGCTTAGAAGCCTAAAGAGCATGAGTTTCTCTTTTTAAAAAAATAGGGGATACAACCGAGTTAAATTGGTCTTTCTTATAAATAGTTGTTAGCATTGTCAGAGGTAGAGAAAGTTCTTTTTGCTATCACAAAATACATTTAAGTTTAACCACACAGAATACAGAATAGTGGGTATGAGAAAAAAATTGATTGTTTTGCAAAGGATTGATCAAATAGATGGTATAGTAATGGATTTAACTGAGAAAATGATACCAAAGCACTGGGGGGTAATGACATTACTCTCTCTATGGAAAGTGCTATGGTTTGAAGAATAAGTAAAGCATTGTGATCTGAGAGCAATGCGTGAGGGAGTAGCAGTGGGAAAAGCAAGCCATCACATATCCTGTATAATCAAGCCTTAGAGGAGGCCATAATGTTTTGCTTGTCTTTATTTTTATTTTGGTACTGGGGATTGAGCCCAGGGCCTTCATGCTTCTATTTTCTATTTTATTTTGACACTGTCTTCTTTTTTTTTGTTTGTTTGTTTCCTTTTTTTTTTTTTGTACCTGGAATCGAACTCACGACCTTGTGTTTGCCAGGTAGGTGCTGTGACACTGAGCTATATTCCTGGCCCCAAGACAGTCTTCTTAAGTTGTTACCTTGCTTAGCATCTCCTCTCAGAGTGCTGGGATTACAGGTGTACCCCGCCATGCTTGGCTGAGGCCATGTTTTAATAGTAATAATTTCTAGTTTTTTCTGAATGCATAATCGGTAAACATATATTTTTATATAAAATGAAATTTCCCTTTAATATAGTCATGGATAATTTTGCATTATGATATAAATTATTAATCTATTAGCTTAAAGCAAAAAATTATCAATAAATCCTATAAAACAACTGTTTAAGAAAGTGTAATGTCTCCTGAGAAATTATACCAAGTTGTTTTTCTATAACTGTACTTATTCTCCATGAATTTTAGTATTTACAAAGTCTTGTAACCAGTTTGTAGAAATATACAGGTAACTTTGCAATATGTGATCAACTACTAAATAGAGTATAGAAGCCCAGTTGTGGAATATCTAATCACTTTTTCCTGATTTGCCACCATTTTGCTATTTTTTTCATCTTATAAATACCTTCCAGAAAGAAAGGCAAGAAATAAAGTGAACCATAAACTACTTAGTTTTATTGACCTTAAATTGTTTGGGGAATATTTGGTGTGGAAACCCAGAAACTGAGGTTTGGAGATAATCCCTGGGTTTTAATTTTTATCAGGATTACGTTAATGTTGTGGGAGTAGTATATAAAAAAGTTTTTCATGTTTGTGTGTGTATGTGTGTGTGTGTGTGTAACAAAAGTACTACAACACAAATAAATTTAAATAGGAAAAATAATGAAGCATGGAATGGTGCTTTTCAAAATTAACACATCAAATTTGACCAGTGGCTGTAGTAATAGAAATAAGCCATCAATACTCACTATTAGTAAGGAAAAGTTATCAAGGAGATAGGGTTTATTGGTAAATATAAAACATGCATTATGACAGCAAGTTGTTTTTGGTTGTTTCTTATCACCTTAGCCTGGCCTCTGCACTGTAAGCATTTGGCACTTTGATGAAAACCTTAAGGGAAACCTTAAGAGAGCTTGCAGGGGGCTGGGGATTTAGCTCAGCAGCACAGCGCCTGCCTGGCAAGCGCACGGTCGTGAGTTTGATTCCACGTACAGAGAGCATGCAGCTTTCTCAGGCCCACTGCAGTTTCTGTAGTGGATCATTAAGGCTGTGTTAGGTCAGCTTTGTTAAAATCACTTTTTGGTTGATCATTGAGAAGCATGTGTTCTTCCAAATGAGTTATTGTTTATTTTAAATCTCTACATATGCCATGTTTATACAGATTCTCCAATGGTAGCTATAAAAGGAGGTTACAAAATATCTTAATATTGCTATCTGTGTGCCCTTGGGTCATGTGACTTATTTTCACAAGAACATTTTCACAAGAAGATTCTCTAGAAGGATTTATGGCTTGCCTTTTTACCTTCTAATAATTCTTTCAATGTGACATTTGGCTATCAAAAAAGTACTGAACTAGCAATTTTAAGCTGATCAGCATGTCCACAGATACTTCTAATTCATTCTAGGCAAAAGATAGGAACGTAATTTTGAACTTCAAAATCATGTTGGATGAAATGATATTTAGACTTGATAGAAAGCAGACAAATTTTCTAAGCTGTTCAAACCAAAATGTGTTCTTTCTTTTAACTGATTAATCATAGAATGCATTTGAGGACTAAAGAAGTATAACTAAGACAGCTAATTGTATTTTTTCCTGGAAAATATTCCTATGTGTGCAAGGACTAATTATTAAAAAATAAAATCTAGAGTGACTGTAGATAACAGTAATGTACTGCCTGTTTCATAATAAATAAGACCAGAAGAAAGGAGTTTTACAGTTTTTAACCCAAAGAAGTGATAAATACTTGAGGAGTTAGGTATATCAGGACTTAAATATTGTCCAGTGTACACATGTAACAAAAAATCACATGATAGCCCATACTTATGTACAATTCTATAGGTCAGCTAAAATATTAAAAGATTCCTTTAGCAATAAAGTAAATTTGAGGTAAATGAAAGAAATATTTCATTTGTTTTAAGCCACATCTGAGAATACCAATGGTTTAGTATGGTAGACACACAGCTCTCATAATACATGTTCACCTTGGTCAAGTACTTAACACTTGCATCTTGTTCTTGATATTTATTTACATATAAAATATAATCTGTCCTTTCCTAAAACATTTTTTCTTCATAGTAAGATATCCCAATGCCCGTATGCAACTTTTGTAAAATAGAGTTATGTTATACAGTGTTTGCTTCAGTTCCATGTCTAATTTATAAATCTCTGAAATATTTATGTTGCTTAATGAATAGATCACAGAAAGGTTTACTAAAACATCTTCCATTGATTTTTTTTTAACTTAAGTTATCTCATACTTTGTTTTGGATGGTCTCCAATTACAAATTCCATTGTAAGTTTCATTTTGCAAAACAGTTTATTCACGGCATCCACCTCACTCATGATTGAGTTAAGCTCATTCTACAATATATTGAGGAGAAAGCACACTGACATGACAAATACAACTTTTGCAAAACGTATTTTTAGGATCTCTCCCTTCAAAACATTCTACTTCTTTATAGATATAAAAAAGAACTGGTGAGAAATTTCTCTGGATAAAAACACCCCACAAAATTATTGTATTTATTATTATCATGTAGATTTTCAGTTACTGTACAGTAGTATAAGGAAGATAACATCTGAAAGTCAATTTCATTTTTTTAATCCATCATACTATAAGAAAGTAGGGCTACAAACACTTTCATACAAACTAAAAATGGGAGAAATGTTTATTTTTCACGTGTGCATGTGCAGATTTATCTAGGTTTACATGACTCAAAGGAAAAAAACTAAGAGAAAGAAAAGCGTCTTGGTAATTTTAGTTTGCTGATGATAGTTTTGACGGTAAAGCGGTGGCAGGGCGTGGAGCCTGAGGGTGGACAGCATCTTGTGGTTGCCTTTACCACAACCAGCTTGGGGGCAGGGACAGGAGGTAGGATGGCACCTCGCGCTGAAGGCCAGCCAGCCACGACCATTAATTCCCTGGATGACTTCGTTTCAGAATTTGTGAGGAGCAAAGTGCTTCAAGGTTCTGAGAAAAGGAGGACTCAAAATAAAAAGCTTCTGCAGTTTTTCTTTTTTTTAAAGGTTTCTAGGATATACATATATATTTATTGAAGGTAGAAAAGAATACACTCTGTAGAGTGACAGCTGGTCAGTGAGAAACACTGACCCAAAGGAAATATGCTCTGCTAACCGAAAGCAGGCCCATGCACAGACTCACAGAAGCCCTAAGGTTAATGGTGGAGTCTTTTTTTAAATTTTTACTTTAAAGAAAATAGCACAAAGAAAGAACAATACCAAAACACAAACAAAGCAAAGTGAGGACATTAAAAATGATACAGGGTTTCAAACCAAATGATAGGGATTAACAGTTGATGTTCCATTACATATTGTTATCTTCAACAACGTTGCTCAGATTACCAGATGTAAGAATAGAAGATTGATCAAATCATTAAAGGGAATAAGAAAATAGTGGGGTCTTTCACAGTGCCTCTTCCTGTACTGTTTTTTTTCCCCCCGTGCAAACCCCTTCTGCAGTTTTTCAGTCAACTCTATCTGTATTCACAATTCTAGACATTTCAGTTCTATTGGAAAGAGAACATTTTCTAACAACTGAAAAGCGGGCTTGGTGCTAGTGAAACTGCAATCTGCAGCCAAGGCCATGAAATGCATAGTTTAAAGTGATCAGAAAGAGAAATGACAGAAGTCAATCTCTGACCTTAACCAGATTAAGTAGTTACTATGACAATGGAAATGGATTTGCAGTTGTCTTTGTAATACCCTGGTTGGTGTCTGACAAATCCCTCAGGTAAACGGGATGAAGGGAGTAGCCGAGATGACTGATAAGGTTGGTGCTCCTTGAAGGAAGGTCTTCCTAAACTGACAAATGAATGAAGGAAGCTAATGATCTTGTTTTAAGACAACAGAACTCAATAAATGCTGCTGGTGAAATGGAGAATGGGCATAATTCTTCAAATGCAATGAATTGTATGGTAATAATTACCTTTGGATTATGAAAGCCTAAGACTGGAACCGTTCTCTTTACAGACAGGCTGATTAGAATTCTGTTCATCATGGAGCAATTCAACTCATAGAAAATTGATATGACTCTCGATACTTGAAATAAGCAAAATTGTCAAAGTCAAGGCTCCTTTGGCTGCCTGTGTAGCTACACAACAATATCATCTAAGGACCTAATTACTGCATAGGTCAGTTATAATGGCCATTGTTTCATTTAATTGGCTTATTACAGTTAAAAACTTACCATAGAGGTAAGTTTTAAAAACATATGACCTGACATTGTCTTTAAAACTGGTCGATTTCAGTGGCAGTTCTCTGTATGTAGGTACCTATCCTGTGTGACCATGGGTAAAGAGCAATACCAATCACAAAAAGGTTCTTTTCCTTCTTTGTTGAGATGGAAAATTTAAACACCAATATGAGATGACAATATACTTTACCAGTGAGAAGTTATGTCTTCATAGTGAGGGAACTGGGAGAGTTTGGGGAATGTGGAGCGTAGCATTCGGCTAACAATGGTGGGTGTTATAGCTGGTTGTGGTAGAGCATACTTCTCAGAACCCATTCCAAGACAGGTGGGAAGCCAAAAGTGGTGAGCAGATACAGAGGGTGAGAATTTTAAAGGAGGGTTTTCTCACACACAAAGAACATCAGAGTTCTCAAAATTGGACTGAAGGAGATCTAGACAAATTTTGCAAATTTGAGGCAAACTTTCTATTGAGGGGAAATAATCATTTGTAATTAAATAGTATAATAGTAGGGGCATAAATAAGTATTATTTTATCAAATAGTGCATTTTTGAAGGAGGGGGTGTGTTTCAGGGAATGGATCAAGAGGGAGAGAAACTCTGTCATGGAGAGGAGAGGAGATGGGAGAAGAGTGAGAAAGATGTGAATTTGGAATGACACAAGGCTGGATTGCTGAGGGTGTTATTCCTCATTTCTGAGGAGATTCAAATTGACCCTATTGGTCAGAAGAAATGGCAGAATTTTAATTTCAGTGATGTATCAGAATTTTCTTTCAGGAGAATCAGGCCCATGGTAGTATGGAAGAAAGATGGGGGCTGATGGGGGGTTGTGTTGGGCGGTTGTGGAAGATCATGGAGTGGGATTGAAGAATGGAAATATAACAATGGAATTATAGTGAGAAATCTGGAGATTTAATTGCCATTCATAAGGGAAGGTTGAAAGCTTGGATAGGAAGATTTCAAGGTCTTTATAAGGGAACAGATGAAAAAGGCAAGAAACCAAGTCTAATTTCTGTACATACTGACAGCAAACTTCCTTCAGTTGTATACACTCTCTTTTGTTTCTTCTTTCGAGAGCTCTATCTTGAAGATATTTTGAGGCAGTGTGTATTCTTGGGAAAATCTATTTGGAGGGCAGTTGTCAAAAATAAAAGTCAACCATTTGTCTATCTCACTTTCTTATTTTTTCTCACTCTCTGTGAATTATAACTATCAATATACTTAATGTACTCTGTCTTCTGTGTCAGGGGAAGAGATGTTTTTCTTCTTAAGGATTTTAGAAGTCATAAGCATCTTTAAGATTATTTTGGGAGAATGGAGCTGTGTAAACCTTATATTATCCCATTAAAATTATGACTCAATAGGGCAGAATGTATTCTACAATTTATGGCTTCCTGTGAATATTAGAACAAATCTCCCAGGTCAGGATTTGGTGGTGGAGTGTGGGAATTTTCCATGCCTTTTAGCATTGAAGCCTATGATTTCCAGTGCAAGCTATCAGGTCAAAATAAATGGGGGCCATTAGCTATTCATTTTGTGAAGTGTGGACAGTGGTTTGATAAATGAGCAAGGCTTTGGATAATCTGAGTAAAATTCTTCTATAAGTCACACCTTGTGCACTCCCAAGAATTAGGAGAATATCTTTAGACAAGGAATAAAATGCATGTGAAGACTACAGATGGAAATTTTTTGGGGTACATTCTGGATCTAAAACCGTAATCATGATAGATGAAGAAAAATATGTGTAGGTCTGGGAAGAGAGAAAGGAGAGAAAAGAAAAGAAAGCAAGGATATAGCTGCAAGCAGCAGAGTAATGTTTACTTGGTAGATTTTTATAAAAATGCAAAATGCTTGAACCAAAGTGAAAAATGTAACACAAGATTTTAAGAATGGAATTAGGGGAAGTGGAGAATGCACACACACACACACACACACACACACACAAAATTTCCCAATATAAAGACCTCAAAATCAATTATTTGAAAAAAAAAATAAGAGAACACTAGAATAACACTATTCTGTTCATGGCAAATATTTCTTTTTAAGCACTACCAAAAGTGTGTCCTAAGAATCATTATTCCAGGAAACATCTATAGAATGAATATGTTTACAGGTTCATTACAGTTTAATTTGCATAGATATTTTGGAGAATTCTAGGACTCTAAGTGCATCCCTAGGATTTGACTTAGTAAAATGAAGTATGAAGAGGTTTTTCTCTCCTATGTTAAATACTGGAAGTCAGACTGTATCTGGAATAATGACAGGTCTTCCTCAGACCCTGTCAGGGAGAACACTGACATAGCATGTGCCATTTTATCCACTTTCAAAGGAAAGACAGGGCTTGGACCCTGACTTGGGGAATAGGAAGCATGCTTGCTTCCTCAGGATGGCAATTCAGGGATTGGTCAGATTCAGCATGGTGGCTGAAATAAGTCAACCTGCTAGACCATCTAGAAAGTAACTGGCTTAAAACCTTGTTCATCATCTTCCTGCTGTTAGGAGTTGGTCAACCTTAAGAGGTAGGACGTAGTGGGAAGTATTTGGTCTTTGAACTTGAGCCCTTGCAGGATTATGGGTGTCCAGCCTCTGACTTTCTCTCTCTTTTGTTATTTGCTAAATAGCCTTTTCTCAACTTTGTACGGCCACCATAGTGTGTTTCTTGGCCACAACCCCAAAGGCAACAAGCTTAATCAATTATACACTGAAACGTCCAATATTGAGAGCCAAAATAAGCCTTTACTATTAATTAGTGGATCATCTCAGGTATTTGTTAGAGTAATGGAGAGCTGACTAACGCCATAATAATTTGGGTATGTTTGATGGGAAGCTGTGACTGAGTAATACCTTACTTGACTAACTGGAATACGTTGGTTTAAGGTGTAATATGCTCATAGAACTGTAACAGAAATCCATAGATACAAGAGCACCAAGATCACAGAAACCCTCAGAAATGGTCTCATATTTGATTCAAAACTCTGAAAATAACCAAAACTTAAAATACATGCCTTAGCTATGTAGTACTATAGATCAAGTAATTCTTGTGGGTCGTCCTTGAACAGGGGCCATGCTAATCTTCTCTGTATTGTTCCAATTTTAGTATATCTCCTGCCAAAGGGAGCACAGATCAAGTAATTTTTATTGGTAATGAAGAACACAACATTTGAGTCTTAGGTAAAATTTTAAAAGTATTTTATTAAGGTAGTACATTAGGGGTTGGGGATTTAACTCAGTGGCGGAGCACCTGCTTGGCAAGAGTAAGGTCCTGAATTCAATTCCTGGCAGTAAAAAAAAGGGTAAAGAAAGATTTTTTGTTGGAAAAGGAAGAACATTAATAACCTTTTGTGTATTATGTTCACTTAGTGTTACTATATAATGAAAAATCTTACTTTATATTGATAATGGGTTGCAATATTAAAAAAGAATAGGAATTATATATTTTATAATATTGGGTAACAGATTAACAATTATTCATCTGCACAAAGAAAGGTGAAACCTCAAAAACCATCTTCATTTTGAAATATACTGATTTTTTTTACTTGTTTATGTGTTTTATTTTGACACACTTTCAAATCCATGTGATTCTTTATTAAAGTTCGTGGCAGATAGGGTAGTAAAGTATAAAGTTCAATATATAGCAGTTTAATAAAATAATGCAGTATTTTTTCAGTCGTAAAGTGCTGTTGCAAAGCAATGATTATCAACTGGACACTGCTTAGCAACCCGAAGGTTGAATATTTAGTAGTGGATTGGTGTGTAGATTAAAAGATGTCAGGCCATCCTCCTTTCAACTTTTTGCTGTTCTGATATGCATATATGAAAAGTGGAGCATTTTCATGGCAACTGTAGTTGTTTATACATTAATAGGACAGTTTGTATATTAAATTCCTATACAAAGTACACATAGAAGCAGCAATACTGCTAGCCCTGTGTGTGTGTGTGTGTGTGTGTGTGTGTGTGTGTTCTGCTGAGGAACACAGGGAATCCTTGCTTGTCATTCTAGAGACTAATACTGTTTAACACTGTTAAATAATGTATTACTCAGTAGAGGAAAGGTTCAAAGGTGCTATAAAACATGAGTCAGAGGAATCCATCAGGAAAAGGCACAGGGATGCCCTACTATTTCTTGCAGGTCCATCTCCTGGGAATGCCTTTAACAAAGATTGCTACTGAGAGCCATCCAGGAAACAGAAAAATACAGAAAGGGGAGATTGTGTACTTAACACAGCAGTTGGGGGCATGGGATAGGACTGCGGAAGATTCCTGTTACTCTTTCTTCTGACGCAATGACACACGCCGGAAAGGCACACCTAACTTTGGTCATAGCAAAAGTCGGAGCAGTGGAGATGATGATGAGGAAGTTGATGATGATCATGATTTTGTTGCTCGCTATAGATGTGAAAGAATAAAAATTTCATATCTGGAGGCCAGATGTTGGTAAAATTTCAAATAAATGTGGATTAGGATTTAAATTCTTGATGGCAACAGGAACTTTGTCTTTAGATTCCTGCCAGATTGTTTCAGTGCAGAATAAAAGAAGTTAACATTTATATAAAGCAATAAAAAATTTAATAGCAGGGCCAGGCCTGCTCACTGGATCTTCCAAGGTTAGTATACATAAGTGAAACTGAAAATCTGAATTCAAGGTGAGAATAATCATTGGTTTAGGGTGAAGTTAACTCTTGGGCTTTAGTCATTCAGCTCCAGCATCTTCCCTTATGAGGAGTCCCTCTAGACCTGGAGCCCTGCTGGTTCATAACAGTAGATACTGATACAAACAATCTTCCAGGTCCTCCCTCAATCAGCGGTCTCTACCTCTATCAGCGGCTTACTCGTGAACATTCACTTCCTCAACAAACTCAACTCTCCAGTTCCACCCTTCTCAAAGCTCTCTGACACTGTTTTAAACCCTTTTGAACCCCTTACCTCATTTTGCTTTGTTTCATTTCAGTCCTTGTCTTGCCCACCTATGTGACTTTTGGCTCGCTCCCTTCTACTGATCTGGTACCTTTGCCACTTTTCCTCAGATGCCTTGTCAGCCTTACTGACCTAGGGACAACCAGAAGGTTCATCTTCAAGCAGGAGTTAGGAAATCACATACCATTGTGTTCAATGTTGCTTAAAGACATCTCTGTGGCCTTTGAAATGAAATGAAAAACTAAAACTCATGAGTATTTGTGAAAATCCCTGTAAACGCACTGAAGGATACATGTGGTCCATTTGCAAAGTCTAGGAGATTAGTAGAGACTCTGTGGGTTGTATCACATCATTGCTGCGTATTGAAACAGGCTCTACATGGGCCTATTTAATTGTAGACCAATAATATCACACTGTATTGTTTAATCCCTAGAAGTCCAGTACATTTCAGAGGGGTGTGGTGCTCTAGAAAAAATATTTGGAGGAAATGAAATGAATATCTCCAGTTAATGCCTTTCCAACAGTTTAGAAAAGCAATGTCCCCAGTAAGAACATCAGAAAGTACTTACTCAGGGTGGCTGTTTAAACTCAGAGGATAGATGCTGATAACGGCACATTGTCTGGAGGCTTCTGCAGTTCACATTCACGCTATCAAACTCTTTAAATTACACCAATATACAGCTGATAAGAAACCTTAATGGACCTTTCATATCTGAATAGTAGCTAGGGCAAGCACCATGTATGGCTACAGCATTGTTACCTATAAAGCTTCGTTCTGATAACTTCCAGTCAAGTGATCCATTGCAGAACCTGACTCCAGGTTTTCACCTCTTTTAAGACAAGACACTTGCACCGTGTCATTTTTTAAAGTTAAAATTTTTTAAACCTTCTAGATTATTTTAATGGCGTTTATCTACCATCATATTGTTTATGGTACAGCTATTTATAAAATAAAAATAATGAACTAGAAATAAAATAATGTAAAAATCAATACATGTAAAATAAAAACAAACAGTGACTATTGGTAGATTTCTACATATATAATCTAGACATTTTAATGATGGAAAAAGTTCAGGACAGTTGCCTTGATAAGCATTTCATCACGTCTGAACAATTTGCACAACTTTTAAAAAAATGAATATGGTTCTTCCTTTTGAAAGCAGTTTTAAGAGTTGGAAAACACTGGCAAATATGAACACGTTTACGTTTTTCTTTTACACCTAGCAATCTGATTTCTTCTCAAAGATCCCTAACTTCATGTATCCAGAACACATCTCACTGTGCTGCTTCATCTGAATTTCTAACGGCCTACTGGGCATTTCCGCCTCTGATGAGTCGAGACTTGTATCTCAAGCTAAATATTTCTCCCATGTATTCTGTGTGTGTTCTCCTCCCTCAAACCTGCAGCACTCTGCTTGTCTAAGTTACTTTTGGTACCACTGTTTCCCTAGCTCTGAGAAAGGTGGTGATGATCCAGTTGTAAAATGCTATTATAAAGCAATGATTATTAAATAGACAGTGCTCATCAACCTGAGGGTCGAGTATTTAATACTGGACTGGTGTGTGGATTAAAAGATGTCAGGACACTCTTCTTTTACCCTTTTGCTGTTATGATATGCATATATTAAAAGTGGAACGTTTTCATGCAACTTTAGTTGTTTATACATTAATAGGATATTTTGTATATTAACTTCCTATACCAAGTATACATAGAAACAGCAATACTGCTAGCTGAACAAAATCACTGTTTCCCTAGCTTTTCCTTCTCCCTAGCTCTGCTGCTCATGCCACCTGTGTCTGCGACCTGTCTGTTCTTTCACTTTTATATCTGGCATTTTCTCTTTCTTTCTATCCCGACACAACTTTCTTAGATTCTGTCAGGGCTTTTATTTCTCTGATTCATCCTCTATCATGTATTCATATTAGCATGTTTCTGAATTCTCTAAATTAAAAAAAAAATGAATGATCCCTCTTGTGCTCTCAGTAAAGTCAAATTGTCCTAGCCCTGCATCAGGGTCTTCCCAGGTCTTTATGTGTGCTTTCAGATGTGCGTGATTTCCTCTCCTACGCACTGCAGCCCAGGCCAGCTGCTCTCCTGGCATTGCAAAGCATGCCCTGTCCTCCTTATTCTCTCTGCTACTTGCTGCCTGTGCTATTTCTTGGTGTAGCACATTCATCACCTTTCCAGTAAAGCCCCGCCTAAGTAAGAGGATCATATCCTAACATCCCAATGAGACACAGTGTGTCTGCATGAATTTTGCACTCTTCGCTGAAACTATACTGACAGTAGATGATGAATAAATGTTTGCCCAGTGGATGAAAGAAATTCTTTGAAAAGAATTTCTCTAGAAAATGAAAGAAAGAAAATTAAATTTCACCACAACAGCATCTGGTGATACACATGTAAGAACATAATTATTGCCTGGTTCTATTCAAAATCCTAACCAATACCTCATGCTTATCCAGTATATGTGTGACACTGCCTTTAATTTGTGCATCACTCACCTGGTACTATAACCTGTGCACTTGTTGGCTTTACACAAACTTATTCCTTCCTTTCAGTTATGCAATGCTGACATTCATTGCCCCTCCCCCCGTGACTTTAAGGATTATTATAGTGCATTTTATTGCCTTCAAAGGAAAAGACTAAAATCCTCAAAAGGTTAATGGAACAGCTCCATTAATTTTAGAATATTCTATTTAAATTTTCCCCATACAAATATATTCCTCTGTATGCATGAAAAGTTTTAATAGAGCTTACTAAGTTTGTTAGGTTTTGTTACATTGTGGTTTTGTCTTATATATAACTTATCAGAAGTTAATTTCAAATAAACTAGCTCTTGTGATTAGAAAACATACCTTCTGCTAAAACTATTAGTGGATTAGAGGTTTTCTTATAATTATGCCTTTTCCCAAGCAATGAGTTCTACACTATCAGGGCATGTCTATTATCCTGTGGCTAGAAATCCTTGAAAATTTTGGTCATTAAAATGGGGTGCTGATCAGTGAAATACTTGGAAACAATTGCTGCCTGTTCAAATTACAAAAAGAATGAATTCTTTAGTGTTGGAAAAATTTGTGAGTTATTTACATATAATAGATTGAGAAATATGCTATTTTTTTGCTTATGAAATGTCTATAAAGAAGGCATTTACTTACATAATCACTTATATATTCCATGACCTTTAAAGTCAAACCGAGATTATTCATTAAAAAAAAAAGTTACCGAGTGAATATCCAAATAAAGGGAAAAAATGCAATTAAAATCTCAGCTCTGTTGAGTTACTTTAGGAATAAATGTTGGCTAAGAAACTCGTACAGTATTAGAAGCTGCTGGTCTGCACATGCAAAGCAAATAATTATTATATTAAAAATTACAGTTTTTAAAACATTTGGTTCTCATCTGGCATCAAATAAAGTTTAATTGCAAGTTGTTTTATGTCATTTTCTCTGGGGATATGTTTTCAAAAAGATATGCAGGAGGTTCATATGTACACACATCTCATTATGTCTCAGTAGGATTCATGTTTGTGCCACCTACTCGTGACTGGAAATGCACTCTAATGTCTCTGATTTGGGCTTGTACTGGGCTTTTATAACAATATAATTCTTATTTTGCTACATGGTTCTGTAGGCAGTTTCAAAATGAGTTTCCAAATTGCCAAAAAAACAAACCACCCAACCAAAAACCCTTAATGACTCGCAACAGTTTCTTTGACATATTTAAGCAAAATATTCTGTTCCCTTCAACAAAAAGGCATAAAATTTAGGGTTTGGGTTCGAATTACATTTGGCCAGCAGCTGCTTATAAAATTGAGCAGCAGACACTGCAATAAAAACAGATTATATGTGGATTCTATTTCTTTCCTGGACAGCCTGTCTTGTAAATATTTGCTTTTAGCATCAGCATAAGAGAGGAAAGAAAGCATTAGCATGTCTCTACAATTGAGACAAGGCTTTGGGGAGATTAGAAAATAGTCATACAGACACTCCCACCTTACAACCTTTTTTATTTCTTTGATAAATGTAATTATAATTATTGAAAAAATTTATTACATTTGTGGTACAAGAAGCCTCTTTGGTAGTTATTTTCTGAGCAAAAGGAAAAACCAGCTCTGATCTAGGCTTCCTCGGCTGCAGATCTGTATGAAACTTACCTAATCAAGAAGACTAACTGGAACAAGAGTGCAGAGTGTCTGAAATTATGTTTAATGCCATAATTCCTGAAAAAAAATGAGGGGTTTTTGAACTGTTGACAAGGTCAGCAACACTGAATCATATTTCCTGGGATTTTCTGATTACAGTTAAAACATGTCAGTGGCTTCCTGCTGCTCTTGGGGTTTGGTCCTCAACAGAGCTTACGAGACCCGGGAGGAGCTGGCTGCTTCCCAGCTCTCCGCATTGGTCTTGGATGGAGCTCTGCCTCCTCAGCCTCAGCCGCACAGGCTTCCTTTCCTGCCTGTCTCCCACAGCGGCCTCCCGACTGAGCCTTCATGCGCAGGCAGTGCTCCTACTGCGGAGCCTCTGTGCCTTCTTCTCTACTCCTCAGCTTCCTCTGCCTCTGCTAAACCTTCTCCCACCTTCCGACCTCAGCCAGTTCCCAGCGTTCTTTCTTCCCACCCCCGCGTGCTCCTCCCGTGGCACTTAGCGCTGTTGTCCTTCCTGATGACGACAGATATGTATCTCCTGCTGAGCTTTGAGCTGGTGTGGAAGGCAATGATGATTTTGTTCACCCCAGTAATACACCAACAGCGTGCTTGGCACAGAGTAGAGACCTGAATATCTGCTAATTTCTTAAAGAAGTATTCCTCGCCATCGCTTGCTATTCCAGATCCCATTAAATCTGATAAAACAGCTCTCATTTTCTAGCCAATGCTTTTCTTCCCGGAGACTGTGATAAGTTACCGCTGGATGTGTGCTAGCCATTGAATTTGTCTATGTAGGACATAGAGGACAGCAATATACTGCTGATGTATAATGTCCTATGACATGCTTTGTCTATGAGAAGTGATGTTCAAAAATCAAATCTTTCTCTGTTCTACTCCAATATTCCACTTTGTATAAAGTAATCATAAATAAGCCCCTCTGAAGGCCATTTTCCCTCAAGGTAATTTGGCAAACAGTGATTCTATAGCAACAACAGGAAAGCACTGTATGATTTTATGATTCTTGCCGTCATTTCTCTAGGCAGCTGTATTGTGCTCAGTCCTTGGTGTCTCAAGGGGCTCCCTGCCAGCTAGAAACAGTGATTATAACCTCATGCTTTGGAAACGCCTCCCAAAGTGTCTGTCGGTGCCCTCCTCCTAAGTCCTCACCTGGGTTACTTAGCAAAGGTCATCAATTTAAAGTAAATAAATAAAGCGGAACGAAGCCTCAGTGGTATGGTGATCTGAACAAGCGAAGCAGGAGGACCTAAGTCATTGTTGTTTAGGTCGGGGGCTTGCTCTGTTCTGGCTGAGAGGGGACTCACATTTCCACATGTCACTCCGTCAGCCCTGCTGGTTACTGTCGCTGCAGTTATCAGCATGGCCCAGGCATTGCTATCTTATCTCTTACCTCTCTCTCCTGTTCTTATCCATCTGGCACCGCTAACCAGGAGCTCTGGCCCTAGAATGGACTGAGTGGCTGCTTTTCTGAAACCAGCAGAATACAAGCAAGAGAACAGAATGGGAGCACTATGCCTTTCTCTATTAGCCCCTTATTCCCAGATTATTGAAAATTCCTTGTATTGTCAATGGGGCCAGTCACAGACACAAAGTGTCAAAATAAAACATACACTGATAACTTGCATTGCTAATAAATTTCACATCTTTAACTTCATAGTCAAAGCAATGGGAGCATTCTCAGGCAATGAAGTGATGCAAAATGGACTATCATTACCTCATACTGAACTTTAAGATGAATAATTCTTTTATCGTCTGACTTAGTTTTCATATTTCCTTGCTTCTGTGCTTGTAGAGAATGGAAGCAAAGTTGTTTGTATGTTTGGAAAATTTCAAGATGACCCCTGTCATCCAAATTAGAATTCTGGCTGGTTTCCAATGTGTGTAGAGTCCTGGCCTTTCTTTAATAACAATAATAACAAATGCAAACCTAAAACAGTTTTGGTCTTGAGTTTGCATTCCATCCATCTTCTTTGAAATGTTAAAACATCTGGTTTTAAGAAAAAAATCAACTTCAACATGGTTAGAGAGAAAAAGGCAGCCCACAAAATAAATCAGGGTCAAGTGTTGTTATTTCACGGGTAATTATAAAGCAGTCCAATTTATTAGTAAATCTTGCATCATGCTTACTTATAGTCACAACCGTTGCAATTGTTCTTAGACTTCCATTGGAAAGCAACTAAATTATAGGGTTTAGGAAAATCTGGGGTCAACTATCATGGCAAAGAATGCTACGTAGACTTGTCATACCTTGATCCCCTAAGTTTTCCATCTTGCAAGTGAAATTTTGTGTTCTCTTAGCTTGTTTTCCCAATTAACTCATGAATTTTTACCAAGAGTTACTTGGAAACAAAAAGACGCCCACAATAAATTATTGAGAAAAAAAAGCTTGCTAGTTTAATTGAAGAGCAGATGGCTGGCTCAAAGGGTCTCCGTACTGTGTTTCAATAGCACAGCAAGGAAGAGGGGGACAGGTTGCAGTGGCCCTGTTAAGCTAACACAAACAACGTGGAGGAGGACAAGGCACAGTGTTTGGAGAAAGCCAGCTACTTTGAGACGTTAATTACGGTTCAAGAAGACACCTCAACCTCTCTTTTGAGGCAAAAGGGCTGACAAGGGATCTTTAAACAAGTCTTCAAGAGCACAGAGATCCTGGGTAAGATGCAAACCTTTCAGATGAGGCAGAGTCAAGATTTAAGAAAAGTCAGCTTCACTGTTCTCTAAGGCCACCGGGTGCTAATTCACAGCAGTTCTTAGCAGTCATTGAACTTTCTCCTTGTGAACTCCTAAATGTTTGCTGCTCCAAAGAACCTAAATCCTCAGTTGTTACAACAAATGAAACAGGTCCGTTTCCTAGCCCTCTAACTTGTGTTTTACTTTTCTTGCTCTCACCAGTTCACTCAGATTAAATATTGAAGGCTGACCTGGTAGTTAAATAGAGAAGAGTTAGGCTAACCTTAAAATGTAGCAATTACATTAGGAAGCCTTATTTGGAGAATTCTCTTGGGAAATTTGTACATATAAATACATTATTTAACCTTTTCTTTTCCATCAAATAAATTAGGCACAGTATCAAATGCAATTTCTTCCTGTTATAGCTTAAAAAGTAAAATTAGGCACCCACAAGAGTGCAACCCCATAAAATGCCAAAGCTAAATCAAACCTGTGTCCATTCTTAAACCCTGCATTGAGCTCATGCGGAGTAAATCATCTGACAAAGACCTGTGCCCTTGTTTAAAAAAAAAATCTAGATGTGAATGAAATCTGGGAAGCACCACAAAAATCTTTAAAATAGAAATGGTTATAATTACACTCATGAGTTTGGTACAGATCATGAAACAGAAACTACCTATTGTAGTTCTAACAATTCTAACAAACACCTGCAATTCTAACAAACCCAATGGGCCAATTCCTCTCTTACAACTATCTGTGCATTGTGATGGGGAGAGAAAAACCACTTCAGACCACAACATTGATAGCAAAAGGAAGTTATAGCTAACAATAAGGAAAATGGCACAAAAACTCTGAAAGAACTCAGAAGACATGGTAACTTGAATCTCTGTAATATGGGATGACTTGGGTCCACTTAATGTGGGAAAGAAGGTTATGCACAGTGTGGCTCTTGCTTCTTAAATTTTTCCTAATTAAAAAAAATCACCTGGGAGCCTTATTAAAAACTCAACATTTTTAGCTCTTGAGTGGAGATTCTGACTGAGTGTGTCTGGGATGGTGTCCAGGAAGCTGTACAGTACTTAACGAATAATGTATGGACCATTCTTAGCAATGTTAGAGAGATAGTGCCTCAGGAGTGTGAGGGCTTATAATGAATTCAGTAATTGATATATAGATGATAACTCTAAGACATTAGGAAAAGGCTGTCATGTGCCTAATTTTCTATTGAAGATGACAAGGATGGCTTAACCACACCACTTAGATTTTTTTTTTAAATCAATAATGAGGTGTTTAAAAGGGGAGGTTTCTGTAGGTATGAGATTCACCCTGCCCGATACCACTCATTACTTAACAAATTGTCTATTAAGACCACGTAGTATATAGAGTATTGCCCTCAACGAAGACAAATGGTTGAGTTTGTGAGTGACAGGACTTGGGTGAAGTGCGAACTCCTCATTGATAGTATTCTTATTGGCATCATCAAGCAAGAAGCAGGTGACCATAAGAACATTTTGTTTTGTTAAATTCACATAGTATTCAGTGGTTAAATATGAATAGGTGCAAATAACAAGCTCATGATCTAGAGAATTTTACCACTGCATCTTTTATGTGGTGCTGGGATCCAATTTAGGGTCCACTGAGCTACACTTGCACCCTTGCATCTGTTTTTTAATCCAGAATTTTAACATGTATTAAGAACATCAAGATGTATCCAGAGCAGTAAATGTTACTCCACCATGGCTTTTCTCAGAGTGAGACTGATTGAGCCATTTGTACAATAACATTCTAGCAGTGATGGAATTTCAAGTTGCAAGGATCTTTATTTGTATGAGCATGCAGTTACTAAAAACATCTTTTCAAAGTTGTTTTCTTTCAGTGCTCCTTTTTTTTGCAGCTAATTACTGACATTTTTCAATCCTAAATTGTGCTGCCATTTTGGAGGGATTTAACATCTACTTGGGTAACCCAGGCTTTCATTTTTTTAAAAAAATTTTTGATGTCCGTGTGAACATTATCTTTAAGCCACTTCAACAGTAGCAGTCCATTGCTACATGTTGGACTTTGTTACAATTTAAAACTTAGTCCAAAATATTGGATTCACCCCCGTCTTACTCCATAGTGGCTCAATTTTATGGCTTTTAATTCCCATTCCCTTTGCTTTCCCTTATCACTAAGTTCCTGGGAGATGTGGGAACTTGTGGTCACTGTCACTTACCCCTGTGAACCCCTGCATTTTTGTCTTCACGTTGTCCTCAGCTCACGTTAGGTTCTCTGCCAAAAATACCCTTAAGTGTCTTGACTCCTTCTATTACACTTCTGAAAAGCCTCAATTCTGGGTTAGTCAAATAGGAACAATCCAAGATCCATGCAGTTTGACAGTTTGTGAACACAAACTTAAAGACAGGTGCCAGATTCATTGTGTGCAAAATCGACTTGTTCCTTGATGGGGCCCAATGGCACTACAAGGAATCACTCTTGGTGTTCACAGTGATCCTTTCAACACATCTGGCTGTATGGTCCTTGAACTGATTTTCTTTTCTCCCCCATTCCCAAAGGAGATCTTGTTTAACTGCCAAGAGAAAATGTTAACAATAGTAAAGAAACTCAACTATGTACCATTTTTCAATTACTTTAATAATTCCTTGCCTGCAATAGTCTGTCTACCTGGAGCCTGGAGCATTATTATTGCCTTCTCAAGGATTTCATCTTGCTCTTCTCATGTCAACTTCTCCCTAGTGAGTAATTTTCATAGTTAAATATTTCACGCACTACAGGCCCTCCATACAAACCTTTCCCCATCAAATTCCCTCTGTGTTGACATATATCTCTTTTCTGATCAATGGTTAAAGTTCTTTAATGAATTATGTTGCCTTTATGGCTCTTTTCCTAAACTCACATCTTAACAGCTTGGCTTCTGCTTCTAGGACTCTGTTAAATCTATTCTTGCCAAGTTCACATCTAGATATATGTACTTATTATTAAATACAATAGACTCATCTTTATCTAAAATTTCCTTTATTTTTAAAGAACACTGAACCCTATATTCTTTTGATTGTCCTTTCTTTCCTTTTGAAACCTCTCATGTTTTCTCCTGTTCTGTTATTTAAATTTGTTCATCTTCTGGTCTCAGTTATTAACCCTTCACTTTTCTCACTCATTTTCTGCACTTATTGAATGCGGTAGTGTCTAGAGTACCTGTATGGCCGCACACACACATTCCGTCTTTATCTCTTTAGATAGCTTCAGCCCTGTGCAACCAGTTTCTTCCTGCACATGACACATTTAGCTGTAGCTACCCACTGTCAGATATCTCACCCTAACCACAGCCACGCCATCCCTGGGTCACTAACACGGCTATTTAATGGCCTTTTAGCCTCTAAACTTGGATATCTTTCATCTGTAATCCAGTCAAGATGATGTTTCTAAATGCAAAGCTATTCTTTAACTTCTACTGGAAAACTTCCAGAGGCTTCTAACTGCACTGAACTTAATGGGCTATGACTTATGCAGTCCTCCACTATATTAACCCAATCCAACCTTATTACTCAAGCAGTTTTTCCATGACTTTCATGCTTTAGGTGTATTAGAAATATTTACTTTTCTGGACTGAACTTGGCTTGATATCACTTCTAGGTCATTGTGTACTGTACTTTCTTGGTATGGGGGATTTTCCTTCCTCTACTTCCACTTCCACACTCTTCAGGACTTAACCTGTCTGTCTTCTCCTTCAGTAAATCTTACTACTCCTCCACTTGGGGTAAGTGATTGTGATTTGTGTTCCCATAGCAACTTAGTGTTCCTTTATTTTAGAACTTAACATCCTCCTTTGTACTCTTTATAAAACCAAAGGTTTCTTGAGAAGGGAGACTTTGTATCTTAGCTATAAATGTTCCCCAACAGAGCATACTCCCTAGGACAGAATACAAGCTAATTAAGAAGACTTCAGTGGATGAGTATATTTCCAGATGTGTGAAACTTTATATATAACACTTGAGGAAAGAATGCAGAGACACAAGAGTAAAGCTTTTTCAGATTATATCGTGACAAATACAATCCTTATAAAAAAGAGAATACTATTTATTTCCTGAGCTTTTTGACCTGAAAGACTTTTTTCAGAAGGCTTTACCGCTGGAAGAAATGAATCATATAAATATTTCAGGGCAGTCTTCCACAGTGTCCAAAGTCTTCCCTTTACATGGGAACATTAACAGAAAGCACCACATAAAGTTACGAATAAAGGAAAGCACTGAACATCATTCTCTTTTTAACTGTACCCTTACCCACATGACCAAAGCACCAGACTGCTAACTCAAATCTCATTTTTTGTAGTAGGCATATGAAAGTGAAGTAAATCTTTTTTACAGCATAGCACTTCTTGCAATGTGACGTTTTCACTGTCTCAGAAATATTTTCTATTTTTTAATATTTTTTTCTTAATAACAAAATATCAGTGCAAAGCTAACTGGATTTTACTAATAATATAAAGTGAACAGATAGCATTAGAAGTCAGTTGATTTTTTTTCCCTACTGGTCTTGGATGACACTATTCTTTCATTCCCTTTTCTCTCACTACACTAAATTATAACATTTCTCTGACTTCAAGCACCTTGATCAAACCTCTCTTCATACCTTTCAATTTCTTCCTCCCGAGGGGAGGGTGAAACATGTTTTTGAAAGAGTTTTATTCCTAACACAATCCATGTGACCTCCATGTCTTCTAAAACGATTTCTGGTGGGAATGCTAGTGATTTCGAGGATCACATGTAATTTCCTGCTGAGCTGTTTAGCATGTGCAAATTACCATTTGACCTCCATAGTGACATATTTGTCATAGCAATTTTCACTTCTAGTGAAACGAGTTAAACTACCTCAGTAAAAGTGATTTTAAGCAGTAATTCTTCATACAGAACCTTTCACATGTATCTGCCACTATATGTTTTACAGATTGATACCTGGGGTTCAGATATTTCTTTTCATGTTGTTTTTAATAAGAAGCACAATATTTCCATAACTCATATTTGGAATGGTTCCTGGTTTTGGAAGCAGATTATTAAAGCTGAGCATATGGAGGTCTTAAAGTAGAACCTTATGGGGGAAAAACAGTTGATCAAGTCTCTTTTGCAGCACTGAAAAATTAAATGCGTGCAAAATCTTGGTAAAGCAAGGTTTATCCTCCTAACTTTTTAATGGCCCAGATTAATGAACTACCCAGTATGGTAAATTAATAAGCACATTGAAAATTCTTTTCTTATGATTATTTTTAAAAAATTTCATTGTTTATATGCATATTTTATTTTGCTTACGATTGTATTGCTTAGGAGCAATAGAAAATGGACTATTGAAAGAGAATCTAAAAGAAAAGTTGAATTTCAAGAGACTGATTTTACAATGAAACATTAAAAAAAAGATGCAGCTAATCTTCAAAATGGAGCAGTAAAATGAGAATGGGATTAAAAACCTTGTTTCTTGGAAGCCAAAAATCCAGTGCTATCACACGACTTGCTCTTGATTCAAATTCAGTTACACACATATACTCACCTCTCTCCTCCACTGACTGACCATTTTCTCAAAGGAAGGTAATCAGAAAACTACATGATCTAAGGTGCATAGTGGTTGTTTTCATCTGTTCATCAAAAATTTCCTGAATCCCAAATGTCAGCACTCTACTACATATTTGATATTTAGAGACAAAAGAGACACTCTTCTTTAGTCAACTTTTGCAGCAGAAGAGAAGGAAAACAGTAAAAAAATTCTGCAACAGTGCATGAGACATACTCCTGGGAAGTTCATTTAAGCTGCAGTGGGAATTCTGAACTAATTAGGCATTCATTAGATATGTAGTCAGGAAGAAAATGGGCATTTATAAAAACAGTGAGACATTAGACTTACACTTAGGAGAACTCTGCTCAATTTGGTATTGTTCATTTTGAGGATTTGTCTGGGGAGAGCTACAGGATGACTATGAAAAGGCACCAGAACCTAGTCATATAGCCAGGAGGAAACCAGTCACTATTTTTAAGCATAAAAGTATTCAGTCAGATTTGTTCTTGGAAAGACACTTCTTGGAGCAAGATGGAGCACAGCTTGAGGATGTTCAAATCACAGCTCGACACCAGGGAAGAGGCTGTTGCACCCAAAGGTCATGATGGCTTTCAATTGTAGCCATTTCCTTGAAAGTTGGTTAAAAACTCAACAGAGTGTCTAAGGACAGCATGACTGCCTGAGTTTAATGACACTTAAAAGTGAGAAAAGAGAAGTCAGAAATGTCTCTTGGATACTGGCTAGGGTAACTGGAATTGTTCTGGTGCTGTTAAGAGTATATTAAAGTGAATGATCATCCTGGGGACACAATAAAATGAGTACAGTTTTGGATTTGTTGCTATAAAACACCAGTGGGCACCTATGTGGATATGACCAGCAAACTATTAAAAATATGAGCCTTGGATCAAAGAGAGATGAAGTGTGGGAAATGAATTGCAAATCTTCACTATGTGAGAAGGACAATTAGTAAAATTAGAATTAACAGAGTTCTTGGAAGACATTTTGAGTTTATAATTTTATGTTTCCATTTTAGTTCATGGGACACATGGATAGAATAAAACCATTTTATTGCATTCATTTAAGAAGCAGGAGAATTGGTAGTTGAAAAATTTTTAAAAAGCTAATGTGTTAGTCAGCTTTTTCATTACTCAGACAAAAGAGCCAGCACCCACAATTTAAAGAAGAAAAAATTTAATTTAGCTCAAGATTTCAGGGGATGCAGTCAAGTGTAAACTTCTGTAAGGCAAAATATCATGGAAAAAGGATGACGTTGAGCAAAGTTGCCTAATCCAAGAGTCAGAGCAGGGAAACGGTGCCAGAGAAAAGGCCAAAACCAGGTATAGACACACAGTCATGACTTCGTGATCCACCCAGACACACCCAAGGTGCCCTTTACTGATCTGCTGGATGTTTTGAATCTAGTCAAGTTGACATATTATGACTACCTATCACAGCCAACATTTAACAACTATTCTTGAGGGATTATGAAAACTATGCAGGTGAAAACACAAGGTTAAAGGAGCTATGTCAAGAAGACTTCTCTACATCAGAATACAGTATTTGAACCTCAGAGTGTATAGAGTAAAATAGTGATCAAATCCTGAGGCATTCCACCCTTTAATAAGCAAGAGAATGCAGATTAAAAGAAAACAAAGAGAATAGAAAAAATAGATCCAGGGGATTCAGAGAAAGAATCAAGAGAAAATTAAATAATGGAAATAAAGAATTTGTGAGGACAAAGTGAGTGAGTTGATGATGATATGGAAATGAGGATATTAGGAGTCCTTACCTGTAGGGCATGCATTCTAATGCCCTGGTTGATGTTTGAAACTATAAATAGTACTGAACCTATGTGTGTTATTTTTCTATACACACATAAATACAGTAATATTTAATTAATAAATTAGTAACAGAAATAAATTAACAAGAACTTAGGATAGATCGTAGTAATAACAGCATACACCCCCCTCTTACCTTGTTAATTTAAAAAACCTTAGCCTGCTCAAGGAAAGAAACACCTTATTGCTTCTTTGGCATATCTGAATTCCTGGCACTCTACCCTTGTGTTTAGGGACTCTTACAAGTCCCCAGTGAAGGATTATTTAAACACAAAACCTGTGTTACTATGACATTTGATCTGGTAACAACAATGGCCACTAAGAGACTGTTAGGTTGTTATCTTATGGACTATGTGTGCACTGGGAAAGTGATGACTGACATTCTAGGCAAGATGAGGTAGTGCTCTATGAATTTCATGATGTTACTCAGACACACAATTTAAACCTCATGAATTGGTTATTTCATGAATTTCCCTTTGGATATTTTTGGACCATGATGACCACAGGAAGTTGAAACCTTAGAAAACTAAACCATGAATAAGAGATACCATTGTATTGCTTGCCTGAATGATATCAGAAAATGTGAAGCTGTGAAGCAAAGGTCAAAGGATAATAGATTGAGGAAATAGAGGCAAGCCAGATTTAAAAAAATCTATTGCAAATACATGTCTTGCAAGCAGAAAGGAAATACAGTAATAGTTTGAAAAATCAGCATCAAGATGGGCAATTGTGCTTATTTTTCTGAGGTTATGGTGATGGGTGATGGGTTATCTGAAAATATTTGAATTGGAAGGAAATGAACTAATACAGAAGAAGCCCGAACACACGGGACAAAGATGATCTTTTATAAGGTGAATATTATTGTGGAAGAGGAATTGGTCTTCATGGAAAGGAACCATATCTATTTTTCTGAGACTAAAAATGTTTTGTACAACAGAGGTGCCCAAATAGGTAAGAATATGTACCCGAGTTTGTGCAGGAATACACTGAGGAAAGTGGATTCATTTCGAACAACTGCCACTTGCTCAATGAAGTTTAAGCTTTAATTGTTGATCAAGGGGAATAATGTAATTTTGTACAGAGGGTAAAGAATAGGGATAAATGAACTTAAAGAACTGCCTGAGGAGTGTTAGGAAGAGCTGACTAGGAAAAATAATAATATAGGAAAAATAATAATATATGACACCAGGCTGATGGACAATGTGATATTTTAACATCTAAGAAAAGGAGACAGAGTGTGCCAGTATAATTGACGGATGTGTGCTTGAGAAGAGGAGGGGGCTGGGAAGAGACAGGAGATACCTAGCAGAGGAATTTCCCCCTTGATATCCTACAATCCCTGTGTGTTGTTGGAGGCAGGAGATGTGAGGAGAGGGGTGGAGTAGAGGGAAAGATATGGGTGAGATTGGTGACAGTTTTGAATAGCTACTAGGAAAGGGATTCAATTAGCAATGTGTAAAATGATTGTAGAATTAGAATGCTAAAACGCTTCAGATTGGGAAGCATAAATGTGTAATGCCACCAATCTGCTTGGGTGTGTGTGCATGTGCATGTGTGTATGTGTGTGTGTGTGTGTGTGTGTGTGTGGTTAAATGATGATAAGCAGATCTTTGAAGAAATGGAGAAGGGCTGGAAATTTAAGGACTATCTGAGAAGACAACGGCTTAAGAAGCGGGTTCTAGTGAGGAAGGAAAATAAAGAATTTGGAGCTTAGTGTTTTAAAAACAAAAGAATGAAAGTCATTAATGAAATATTCCTCATAAATCTTAACTTTTGATAGTTCACCGAATTTACTGAAATGGAGAAGAATTGCAATACTTTAGAAGCATTGTAATAGAAATTCATTAATGATTTGTGGTTCAATTATCTTTAAAGACAAGGATCATGTGTTTTTGTTTCTACTAAAGAGCTGAAAAAAGTCACATGCAAAGAACAGATGATTACTAATTGTTTTGAACAAATGCTGTCCCAAAGTGAATCCTGCTGCCTAATTATACTCTAAAAGGAAACAATGAAAATAGTGGTATAGATTTTTGACTTATGTTTTTGTTTACTTTTATCACAAGGATAATTGAAGGGGGTGGGTTTATGGAGAACTTATGACATGGCTGGGTGATTTTGGCTAGAGTTTAGCTGTGACCTATAAGATCCCAGTCTAAACAGGAGAGAGAAGAAAACTGCACAGCTAATGCAAAGCTGGAGTTAGAGGCTTCAGACGGAAAAACAAAAAAACAAAACAAAAAAAAACAACACTGTGGGAGCAGTCAGATTGAATAAATTGTCCTACAGCAAGAAGAATCATTTTATTTTAAAGAAAAAAAAATGGTTTGGAAGTACGAAGATGATAAAAAATGGATGATATCAATTCAGATGTTAGAATAAATGATCTAGTATTTTGCAGGGTTTTTAAATAACCAAATCAGACTGAATTCTCCTCCATGAATCTGCACCAGAAATTGAGTTCTTTGGAAGATGAGCTTTGAAATTCCATATGGGACACTCAGCTCTAGAATTCTGTAATTATACAACTGATAAATCTGCTAAATAGCACACTATTACCACTTTCATTAAAAAGAAAAATAATTATTATTTTTGGCTCATGGAGCCGAAAGAATAAACAGAAGACTGAAAGTCCATATTGATTTTATTCCTTATTCTTTTCGTTTGATACTTCACATGTCACTTTTATTCACTAAATGAGAGGAACACTTATATCCTATAAATATGCAATACAGTGAAGCAAAAGGGGTGTTTCGCTGCTTCCTTCAGACAATGGTAGAAGCACGGTGTCAGTCCCAGTTTATGGCTTGTGGCAGTCAGAAGTGTTTGCTGGGCTCCTTCTTTCCCCTAACCTGATCTCTCCCTTGACGAAGACTGTGGTAACTCTCCTAGCATGAACAGTAGAGCAAAGGGGAGTGACAAGGAAGAAACCAAACAATGCACTGGCTCTAATAATGTTTCTTTTTTAGATGTGCTCTAAAAGATTCATGCTACGATTTAAGAGATTATGTCTCTGAGTCAGGGTAATCCTTTGCTAAGAAACAATATTTAAATAAAAGTAGCATCTGATGTGCAGCTTTTGTCATTATTTAGGTATGTACCTATAACCATGCATTTTCTAGAACAGAACCCTTGTAGTGTGTTTCAGAATTACACGGTCAATTAAGCTCTTAAGTGGCTAAAGCTTGGGCAAATTTTAATTGTAAATTTATTACTTAGAGAATTAACCAGATGTAGGCTTCTCATTTGTCCTCTGCTAGACTTCTGTGAAACTTAAAGAATGTGGAGTGTTTTTAGGATTCATCGATAGCTTAGTAATTAATTGCAGACAGTGTATTTCAAGCATTGCAGCTGCTTTTTGGGAGTTTAAAAACAAGTTACAGTCAAATGAATTTGACATACAAGTGAGAGCAGATTTTTGTGTCAATATGACTGTTTTCAACTGAACTTTGAAACTTAACATTTATAAATATTTTGAGAGTCATTAAGTGGTGATGTTTGAAGTTTTTATAATCCAGAAGAGCAAACAACATTCTACTCGGTGAGAGGACATTATCACCTTTACCCTTTTTCCTTCCTTCAGCTTATGTTTACCAAGGTTTGACTATGTGCTCAAACTGACATGCAGAATGTATAACTGTCATAAAAAAAGATACTTCAAATTTTGCTAAGCCTTGAGACAAGGGCTTTACAGCTGGAAAAGAGAAAAAAAATCAGCAATAGTAATAGTAAAGCAAACACTTGAAGAACATGGCAAAATAAAACCAGAAACAAAATATTTAGTAAGAACACAGTATGAAGAACAAACCTGAAGCCTTTAATCCTATCAGCTTGATTGGGTTGAGAAATGGCTAGAAAATAATTGAAGCACACTTCTGAGTGTGTCTGTGAGGGCGTGTCCAGAGATGACTGACATGTGGGATGCTGATGTGGCAGAACCAGGCTGACTATGGGTAGCCCATTCTTCTAAGCAGGTGGGGACCCTGAAGAAACAAAAGCAGCATAAGTAGGAGGAAGCTGCCTAGTGCACACTCTGGCTCAGTTTGCTCCCTGCCTCCCGTGAAGTGCATTGCTTTCCCTTGCCATGCTCTCCACCACGCTGAACCTGTCTTGCTCTAGACCTGAAAACAATGGAACAGCCCATCATGGAGTGAAAGGTTTAAACTGTGAGCCAAGTTAAAACTTTCACTTTTTGTTTTCCTCAAGTATTTTGTCACAGTGACAAAGTGCTGACTAACACAAAACCCACGCAGAATTGGACCGTTCATGAGTTTGTGAATGGATTTCTTTAAATGTGTTATCCTACAGACATACCCTTGACAAACATGACAGATAAAAATCTCTCTGGCTCTTATTAGTTGATTCACTAGTGAAACAAGAACGAAGATGGAATTTGGAAGCAAGGCATTGTAATGAGAAACAGCACATCAGGAGAACAAGGAAACGTTCTTAGAACAAAAAAAAAAGTCAAAAATTTGCTGTTGCTGTCAGCTGTTTCTTCGGGTAGGTTTATTATTTCCACTTATTTTAAGTACCTATGTCAACAAAGATAACATGTTTAACAATATTTTTACTGATATGAAGATATACTTTATTACTATATTTATATTTCATTTTTCTTGTTTTGACTGGCAGCAAGAAAACTAATGTGTATTAGCCCATTAGTTAAGAAAACAGTTCATAGTGTGTTAACCATTACTGTACTCCTGTGAATTCTCTTAAATTTAATAACCTAACACACTTGTAAGTATCATTTGCTAACTTTCACGTATGTTCTACCAATTTACATTTACCTGGCTTTGAACCCTTTGACTTTTCAATAATAACCGGTTTTATAATTCAATTCTAATCTCCATTTGTTATACTCAGTACCCTAATCCCTATCTGTGGAAACATTCAAAATGATGCACTTATGTCAAACAATGTAATGATATGAAGCTGTCCTTTTATGCCATTTGCAAATTTTATAGTTTTAATTCTTACATTTAGGTTTTTGGCCCATTTTGATTTAATGTTCATATGTGGTTTAAGGTTAGTATTTGGACTTTGACTCTATATATAGTTATGTTGATTATTGATTGATTGAATATATATATGTATATATCTTGCATGTACATAAGAAAAAAAAGAATGAACATGTCATGGTAATCGAAAGGAATATTTTGGGAAATGTATGTAACCTAAATTTTGCCATCTTAACCATTTTTGATAGTACAGTTCTATGGTATTAAGTGCATTCATGTTATTACACAAGCATCACTAATATCCATCTCTAGATGTTCTTTTCTGACTGAAACTCTGTGTTTATTAAACACTTAACTTTTCACTCCCTTTTCCGCAGGCAACCACCATTCTACTGTCATTCTCTATAAATTTGGCTATTCTTGAAAATGCAATGATAGAATTTTTATCATTTTATCATGATGCATTTAGCTTAATAATTTTATAAGGTTCACCCATGTTATACCATGTTTTAGGTTTTCCTCTCTTGTAAGGCTAAATAACATGGTAGGACAGTGTGGATTATATTTTGCTCCTCCACACATCAGTTGGTGGGTGACTTGGGTGTCTTCAAACGCTTAGCTGTTGTAAATAATGGTGCTATGATCATCACTATGTAAATATCTGCTTGAGTACCTGTTTTCACTTACTTTATGTGTATGTCTAGAAGTGGAGCCACTAGATGGTGTTTAGTGTTTTTAGGGATTGCCAAATTATTTTTCACAGGGGCTACACCATTTTATATTTCCACTAGTAGTGTGCAAGGATTCCAATTTCTCGACATCTCAAAAATACTTGTTTTTTACATTGGCCATTCAAATGAATGTGCAGTGGTATCTTCATGTAGTTTTTACTTTATTTCTCTAACAAAGATGTTGAACATCTATCTTTGTACTTGTTGTCCATTTGCATATGTTGTTTGTGAACCATCTATTCAAGTTATTTACCCATTTTAAACTGGTTTGCTGTTGTTGTAGGAGTTCTTCAGATATTTTGGGGACATATTGTTTGTATATATAACAGCTTCTCATTCTATGGACTTTCTTTTTACTCAAGTGGTGTTATCTTTTAATGCACAAATTTATTTTTGATGAAGTGCAGTTTATTGATTTCTTTCTTTTGTTTTCTGTGCTTTTGTTCTCACCTCCAAGAAATCATTGACATGTCCAATGTGATGAAGCTTTCCCCTCATATCTTCTGAAAGTTTTATAGTTTTAACTGTTGCATTTAGGTCTTTGACCCATGTTGATTAATTTTATACATGGTATAAGGTTGAAATTTGCATCCTGGCCTTATATGTACATTTTTTAGCATATGGATATGTAGTTTTCCCAACACCTTTTGTTGAAATCTTTCCTTTTTGCATTGAATGAAAAATTTATCATATATATTTATTCCTGAATTTTCTATTTATGAAAATTCTCCACTCAAATATTATATTTATTTCTCTTTTCTATATGAAGATTACTTTTTACTTAACTTTCATTTTTAAAAAAATTTAGATTTAGATGGAAGTTGGAAAAACAGTAGATTTCCTCTGTGCTCATCAACTACTGTTTTCTCTTGTCAACATCTTGTTTTTTTTTTTTTTTTTTCTGGTCCTGGGAATCAAACTCACGACCTTGCCAGGCCAGCACTGTGCCACTGAGCTAAATCCCCCGCCCCCTTGTCAACATCTTGTTACAAAAGTACCTTTCTTCTCAAAATTATGAAATCGCCATTTGTCTATTACCACTAACTGACCTCCCACCTCAACAAATTACTCATGCCTCACCAGTTTTTTTCATGAATATTACAGAATCCAACACAAAACAGCTCTTTGCATCTAGTTTTCATGTCCTCCTTTATTCCTTTGACCTGGGGCATATTCTCAGTCTTCTTCAATTTTCCTGACCTTGAGAGACTTAGTCAGTACTAGTCAGGAGTCTTATCACATGTTCCCCAGTATGGATTTTCCCCTATGCTTTAATCAATATTAAACTACAGTTAGGAGTTTTATAAAGTGAAGTGCGCTTCTTATCACAGCATATCCCATGTGACATTGCCCATGATAACTTTCTGTTATGGTTTGGGGGTTGTTGTGCAAGGCAGAACAATATAATACAGGACACATATTTTATATGATTATTTATAATAATCACCAAAAAAATGATATACAAAAGAGTGCAGGAAATCTGTACACACACCAAGACCAAGGAATTCAGCCAACGACCTGGATTCCACAACAATGTCCTGCATGAGTTTAGCTGAAGACCTAGAGCTCATTACAATGCCTCCCACAAATCCAACTGGAGGCCCAGAGCCCATAACAATATCTCATGCAGGTCTGTTTCACGGATCTGCACTGGGAAAGCCCAGAGGTCACTGGTGGAATCTAGAAAGTCTGTGCCAGCAGGATGAAGGATCTGTGCTAGCAGACTGAGGGATCTATACTGCAGCCAGGAAGAGACTCTCAGAAGAACCAGAGCTCCCCAGAAAGATACCACAGCCATCCTTAGCAACAGTGAGGTCCCGAGCTCCTCTGATGATCAAGATGGCTGAGTTCCCGTCAGGAAAGCCAATGGAGCAAGCTTCTCCCAGAGACCAGCAGTGCACCATCTTCCCCTCCAGAGCCAGGAAGGAATGCTTAAAGTGAGGACCAGAGCTCCCTCAAAGTGAACCAAAGCCATTCTCAGTGCCAATGAGGTCCCGAGGTCCTCAGAGGATGAAAACAGCCAAGTTCATCAGGAAAACCAGCATGAGGAGCTCCTGCAACAAAACCAGCAGCTCCTTATAGCTTCTACAACTTCTGGACAGCCTCTCTCCTCTCCCAACAACCTTTCAGCTCCCAACAGCCTTTCAGCTCCCAACAGCCTCCTCCTCTTTCTCCAGTTCTGCCTCATATGCTGCTGACAACAGTCCCTAGGTGGGCTTCACACACCCAGCACCACTGTTCAGCTGGGGGTTATTAGTTGACCGCCAGTTGTCAATCCACTACACCTTCTTTGCCTATTAGGATAATATTTGTCTAGTTTTTCCATCCTAATGTTAGTAATTTTGCCAATTCGATATTCTATTCATTAGAAAAGAGTCATTAGCTTCAGTCCATACCTAAGAAGGGGTGTATTAGATTTCACTCATTGTGGGAGAGGATCTACATATACTGTTTGGAATTCTTCTCTAAGGATTCCTATGTTCTTCCCATTTTGTTTATTTATTCAATCATTTGTTACATCATTGTGAGCAAATGGATAGATGTTTCGTTCTTGGACTGTAACCCAATATTCTATTTGTTGTCCAGTTTGTTTCAGTTTTGGCCAATGAGGGCTCTTTCAGGTTGGACCCTGTGTCTGTTTTTCACACACTACAATCTTTTAAATCTTATTATAGTACTAAAATACCTCCCAGGCTTACGTTGTATTTTTTTTTAACCTCCAGTTAAGAATTAGCCACATTTCCAAGGATACTGGGTTCCCTTTTCTTTTGTTATTTAAAAACCAAGATCTGGCACAAATTAAGTTTTTCCTTCTATGTACTGCTTTTTAGTTTAAGATCTCTTGTATTAGCTTTCTATTTTTATAGGGCTAATGTTTTGTTAATTGTAATTTAGGGTTATGCATACAGGGAATTATTTATATCATTTTGCGTAGACAAAGCTGATACTACCAGTGTGGAATCAACATGGAATGTACTTTGCATTGCTTTTTCAGTAGTTGTGATGAATTGTTGATGATTCATCCTTACACTGGCTGGAGAAATAGAAGTGGAAACATAGAATCCATTAGGCTAGATTCTTCTCAGCAAAACTAGAGTCATCTTTATGGTGTGTTAAACATTACATGTCCTCTGATTCAGCTAAATAAACAGTTTACCTTTATGACTTATCCCCATTATAGAAAACACATTAAAGTTGTTTGAACTTAGAAAAGTCATCATCAAGAAATCTACTTTTGGATAATACCACACTATTAAAAAAATCACTGAGCACTATTTTTTAAATCTCTTTTGAAAGATTTTGAATCAAATACTTTTAAGTTGCAAAAGTTAGAAGCTTAGTAGTAATTTATTTTTAAAGTTTCTTTTCCATTAGTATTTTAAAAGTGAAATACAGAAAGTGATAAATGTTCATATTTTGAACCTTATGAAAATTAACCAATGCTCTTTACCCAATTTTAATTCTGTATCACTAAAAAGTAATACAATAAATTTTCTTTGCAGAAAAAGTGACAATAATGATCACTTAGCGAATTTATTAGTCTTTATTAATAAAAAATTGAAAGAAAAATAAAAGGAAACTAAGATTCATGTAAAACTTTCAATCTAAAATGCAGCACTCTTTTTTGCAGTTAATAAATGTGATCCATTTTATGCATCTGTGAAAATCAGCTATAAATAATCCTAAATTTTTAGAAGAACAAAAAGAAGTATATGTTTAGGATTACTGAAAATAATACTAAATATAGTAGGTGCAAAATTATGGCTCTTCCTAGTTACTCTGCAAGAGCCTATCCTTTGCATCCCCCATATGAAGAATAAATGAAGATGGAGTCTTTAATTTTCTCCTATTTTTTTTTGTGATTTCAATACCCTGCATATTTTTCTGGTATTAAATGTCAAATAGGGGACTTCTGTAATGGGATTCTTAAATCTCAGTAAAATTCTAGTGAAGTAACTGTGATTAATTGAAATTGTACAAAAATAAAATCTTCCATGATTGTCATGAGTTTATCACTCTTCCTATGGGGTTGTTCATCCTCATTCTGTGTACAGAATTCTCTTGCTTGCTCCCCAGTCTACACTGCAGCTTTGCATCAAACTTTGAAAATGTTCAGTGTTGCATTTACCTGAGAAATTAAACAAGATATGCAGTGCTGATGATTGTGTCCACTGTGATGGCTACAGGTTTCTCTACATGTTTGCTATAGAAAGGTGGTCCTGAAGATTGAGTACCATATGTGCAAAATCTAAACTAATACTGCTGCATACACTCCCTATGTGCATATTGATTCCTGACATAAATAAATCTGGTATCGTACAGGTATTTCAAATTTGCATTAAGGATATTTTAGGAATATCATCCATCATTCTGTTCTAAACTTCAAGATAGGTAATACCAAATTTTGTCTTGAATGACCAAACCTAACCAAACTAAACCAAAACAAATCTCTGCCTTCCCTTACAGTAATGAATAGTACAAATATGGTTTATGGATCTAGGTTGTTCTTTGTATTTCTAGGTGCCTTTGAATATTAGGATTAGCAGAAGATATTAGCTACTCTATCATAAATTGGCTTAAGTAGAAAAGGAATATTTTAAAGTAAATTTCAATTCTATGTTGTATTCCTTATACTTATCTTGTAAGATACCTATCTGAAATACCTCATTTGATGCATAGTTATAGGTAAGTGGAAGAAATGAATTGAGATCACATTTCTGTTAACTTCTTTGTGAGATCTTCATTTTATGACTCCATGTACTTTTATCTCTGCAGTTCTTTTGAATGATAGTTTTGTTTAAAAAGGTCAGCCAGCAAAGCTATGAAAAACTTGGGCTAATCATTCAGATAATTTTCCATTTAAAAATCATATGATTCCAAATCCCATTTTAATTGAGAGCTGCCAAAGTAAATAATATCTTCCCTTATCTCATTCATAAATCATTGTATGTAGGAAAAAATGAGGTGTTAGTAAAGAGAATCATGGTGTAATAAGGTGTAATAACAAAAAGATTGGGTGAAACATAAGTATATAATTGTGCAACCAATATTTTTCTGTACTTAATCTGAACTAGCAGTACAATCGTTCAGTAGTAATATGAAGACAACTGACACCATTGAGAGGGTGGTGTATTATGGTTAGGTCACAAATAAGATGAGTGTAGGTATGTTGGCAATTTTGGTTTTATTAATTTACTACAAAATGAAACTGTCCCTATTGTATTTGTACTAAAAAATAATAACAACAGTTGTAGTGCCAGTCTTAACGTGATGATATTATAATCAGCAGGGTTTTAAAAATTATCTCAAAGGTTAATCTTGGCGATCATCACATTATACTCTTACTCTTATTGGTTATGTTTAGTGGCAGATTGCAAGCTTTCCTTATTATCTTGTTAAATCAAGAGGTGAAAGCCTTTCAAGGCTTCTCTTTTTAAACATCTTTTATTAATGCTAATATGCCAGATGGGAGAAATTAAAATGGTTCTGTTCTTCATAGTGCTGCTACCCACAATTTTACCACATCATTTGGTGGTTAAGGAAGCATATGAAAATGATAGGTAAAAGTTGTAAAAGTTTAGGAATGATGGAATTCCTTGTCTGAGCAAAACAGTGCTTTATTTTACCAGGGAGGAAAAGTGCCATCATTCCCCAAATGTACTTAAGGAACACTGGCAAAGATGGAGTTAATATACTTGAAACTCATATGATGTAATTTTCCCACTTACTCTTGTTTATCTTAATCTTAAATTCCAACAAATAGCTGCCAAGATGATTATACAAGAATCATCCCTCTTGATCCATAAGGTTAATTGCCTAGAGCATCTGAGTTTATTTAAACTTTGCTTCTTCCCGATTTCCCCATCCTTTAGGAAAATCAGTGGTGGCTCTTGTGAATACCTACACTCTTCTTAAAGACCTTGGGAAATTTGTGCAAGGATTTTACCAGGTTCTAGGACCATCTTTTTACCCGTTTAGGGGAGGGATATCAATCCTTCAACTCTCTGGGACACTTCCAGATAAACTTCAGCTTCTAAGCAATTTACAGCATCCCCATGGTCACATTGCCTGGTCTCTAATTCTTGAGAAGCAATATTGAAAGGAATATAAAGGTAAACATGGGGGCCGGGGATTTAGCTCAGCAGCACAGCACCTGCATGGCAAGCACAAGGTCGTGAGTTCGATTCCCGGTACTGGAAAAAAGCAAAAAAACAAAAAAACCCCAAACAAACAAACAAAAAAAAATAAAGGTAAACATGAATTGACTCTAACTTTTGTGTAAATTAAATCATTTGTAAAAGTGGGTGTATGATATTTAATAATAATCAAATGTAATTTGAAATAAAGTACTTTTTTGTTTTGTCTATTGTTATTTGGTTATTTTTTACTTTTAAAATTAAAAAAATAAAAAGAAATAAATAAAATAAAAAGAAATAAAGTACTTTGTACCTGTTCCCAAAATGATCAGCTTTTTTTGATTAAGAACTATGGGTCCCAAAATCAAAATGGATCAACTATCTATAAAATAGAAACAGTGAACCTACTGGAAGAAAAAATAGGTAAAACACTTGAAGTCATAGGTGTAGGCAGGGACTTTCTAAACAGAACTCCAGATGCAGAAGAAATAACAGCAAGAATAGGCAAATGGGATTATATCAAATAAAAATCTTTTATACAACAAAGGGAGAGACAACCTACAAAATGGAAAAAATGATTTTTTCCCAGCTACTCCTCAGAGGACTAACACCTAGAATATATAAAGTACTCAAAAAGTGAGACTACCCCAAATAAAAGAACTAATCAAGAAATGGGCAAGTGAAATGAATAGACACTTCTCAGAAGAAGTACAAATGGCCAATAAATATATGAAAAAAATGTTCAACATCTCTGCCCATTAGAAAAATGCAAATTAAAACCATGTTAAAATTTCATCTTATGTCAGAAAAAATGGCAAACATCCAAAAATCCAAGAAAAATGAATGCTGGGAGGACTCTAGTGAAAAACGAAGTCTCTTACATTGTAGATGGGAATGTAAACGAGTGCAACCATTATAGAAATCAGTATGAAGATTTTACAAAGTACTAAAATTAAAAATTCCATTTGACCCAGGTTTGCATATTCCAAGTATTTTCCCAAAAGAGCTAAAGATATCATAGTACAGGATACATGTACCCTAATGTTTATAGCAGCACAATTCATAACTAAAGCCTGGAAACAGCTTGTATGCCCATCAGCAGAAATATAGATAAAGAAAATGTGGTATTTATACATAATGAGTACTATTTGGCTATAAAGAAGGATACATTTGAGACATCTGTAGGAAAATGGATGCATGGGAAAATATAATGTTGAGTGAAGTAAACTGGACATACAAGGTTAAATACTATATGATAGATATCTCACATTTGAGATAAAGAAAAGTACAAATAAAGAACAATATAAAGGACTAATAGAAGGAAACAAGGAGATGGATCTTTCGCAAATGGGAAGACATCCCAGGAAAGGCAGGGCAAGAGAAGGAGGGCAAAGTAAAGAGATTAAAGGTGGGAGATGTGTTGCTTCCATGTACCAAATGCCTGCAATGAATGTAAACATTGTATGTCATAAAAATGAGCTTTAAAAGACAATAATAGCAATAAGAATGAAAATGGGGAAAAGGGATTTAGAAATGAAGGGGGGAAGGTGTCTAGGAATGGGAAGGGGATTAAAAAAGAATCAAGCTGGAGTATGTGCATGCACCTACTTCCAAAGATAGAGGCAAACTTCATGTGCTGCAGACATGTAGTAAACAATAAAGGAGCTACGGGTCCAGGAAGGGTCCACAACTCGCAGAGGCAAACCAGGATTGCCAACGTGGTCATTGCTCTCAGTGGAATCATCAGTTTGAACTGAAAGTGAATACAGCATTTCTCTTTGATTCTGCTCTTAAGTCACAAAGTACTTCCTGAATTCTTCTCTCCTGATTTGATTGCATATTTATCTATGCATCTCTTTTCCAGTATGTCTCCCACAGTTGAGATTTAAGCAGAGGCCAAGAAACAAATGCTATAAATTAAAGTATAGATATGGTTTGTAAGCCTGAAATTAACTTCAATTTTCCTTGTCTGGATAATTTAAAGATACAACAAATCAGGAGAATGTGAGAAGGTCAGTGCCAGTTGATGAAAATACAACAATAAGGAAGTCAAAAAGCATAATGAACCAAGAATCAAGATACCTGTATTCAAGGCCTGAATCTTAAAATTTATTAGCATGCCATCTCAGAGGATAACTTCATTTGCCTGAGGTTACTTTTCTTCATTGGTATTATTTATTCATCTGTTCATTTAACAAAAAATATTTTTTAGGACAACTGATATCTCTGAGACTTTATTTCTTTCACGAGATTGTTGATATTGATGTAGGAACCACACAAAATATAAAGAATGTATAATGTACATTTTTTTATCACATTTTTTCTTAATGCCTCCTTCTGCAAGGAATCACACAAAAATTTTTAATATCCCTCGTGACTATAGTTTGCCTTTGAATTTACTTTATTACTTAATTTAATTTTCATATCAATGATATGCTTATTTATTTATTTATTAAAATTTGTATCTTGACTGATAACCAAGAGGCTATTCAATCTATAAAGAAAGGAATATTTTTGAGATTCAGTGTTAAATCTCATTTTATGGCAGATGCACTTCTTATCACAAAAATTTCTACACCACCACCACCAAAATGGACAACAATAAAACATGAACGGCAACAAAACACTCTAGATCTTTGCCAGTGTATAGCAATTTTCTACTTACCATATGCACAGGTCATTCAGGTTACATATGAAATCTGGTATGACAATCACCCCCATAAATACGATTGAATGTTAAAGTGACAGTGAACTATACATAACTGCCCAATACTTTAAAAGATAGCTATAGTTTACAAATTGTCAGCAATTGCATTTTCATTAACAGAACATCAGTGTTCTGCTTCCGCCATTGCCACTGTCTGCTTAAACTCTATTGCTTTTGACGATTTCGGCAAAACACATACGCACCTTTAGAATCACAAACAGGCAGATCTGTAAGGCAAAGACTAATGACGGAAAAGAAACCACTGTGGCAGGGTAGGTGATCTTATTTTTAAGTTGGAAAAAGAAATCACTCATATATCGGCTGCAATAAGCACATGGTAAGTAAGATCAAACAGCTAACCCAGGAAGCAGTGTGAAGGTAGGACAGTCCCCGATGCCAGATAGCTCATCTTTTTGGTCCTCTTTTCTAAATCCATTAGCATTACAAAGATTGCCTAAAAAGGAATCACATTTCAGTTCATGCAATTCATTTTCAAAAACAGCAAAAGAATATATTTGCTCCATAAAAGCTGCATTAGTTGGCATCCACTGATGCCAACTCTGTGCTCTTAGCTGTCCTAATCATCTTTCATGTCGCTTCATATTTTTATTTTAGGAGAATTCCAAAATCTGCATGGAGAAAATACTCTCCAAAACTTATCTCACAAGCATGACTTTTTTCATGTGGTAATGAAGAGAGGAATTCAAGATAGACACACTGGTTTGTGAAGTTTGAAATGGTTAGTGAAGTGATTAAAGGTTCCTAGCAGGGTTTGCGGATATATGTGACTTATAAGAGGATTTGGGCCCATGCTAGCATATTGTATTTCAAAGACTCGTTGGCGTGGGATTGCACATAAAACCTTCTTATTTTTAGGAAGTGGTCAGAGGAATTGGATTAAAAACTAATTTGGAGAAAAATTGACCAAATAAATTGTCAAAACCCTCAACCAAAAAAGCTTTCATTTTACCCATAGAGAAGTTTCATCCAGCCATGGTGTTGAGGGCCTGTTAGACATGATCCAAAGTGAGGGTGTTTTGATTCTGCTCTTACTTTGTCCAGGTACATTCATCACTTTTGCTACTGGAATCTGTCAGTTTCAAGGAAATATTCAGTTTGTGGAGTTGTATGAAATGACTCCATTTAGAGGTAGGTGCAGATAATAAAATACCAGTTTTGCAACCACCTAATCTTTGATAAAGGGGCCAATCAAACTCACTGGAAGAATGATAGCCTCTTTAATAAATGGTGCTGGAAAAATTGGCTTAATACCTGCCAAAAACTGAAAATAGACCCAAGCCTATCACCATGCACCAAACTCAAGTCAAAATGGTTCACAGATCTCAATATTAAACCAGAAACACTAAATCTATTGGAAGAAAAAGTAGGTAAAAACCTCGAAGACATAGGGGTAGGCAGAGAGTTCATGAATAAAAACCAAATTGCAAGTGAAACACTTGAAAGAATCAACAACTGGGATCTCATCCTACTGAAAAGTTTCTGTACATCTAAAGAAATCACCAGCAGAGTCAAAAGAAAACCCACAAACTTGGAAAAAATTTTAGCTGATTGTCCCTCAGACAAAGGGCTTCTATCTAGAACATATAAAGAATTAAAAAATTTCAGCCCCTCCAAATTCAAAGACCCAATCCAAAAATGGGCAGCTGAGATGAACACACATTTCTCAGACAAGGAGATACAAATGGCAAATAAATATATGAGAAAATGTTCAACATCATTAGTCATTCGAGAAATGCAAATTAAAACAACACTAAGATTCCACCTTACCCCAGTAAGAATGGCTAGCATTAAGAAATCAACCAATAACAAATGCTGGCGAGGCTGTGGAGAAATAGGAACCCTTCTCCACTGCTGGTGGGAATGCAGACTGGTGAAACCACTGTGGAAATCAGTTTGGAGATTCCTCCGAAAACTAGGTTTAGAGGTCCCATTCAACCCAGCTATGCCCCTGCTGGGTATTTTCCCAGAAGACCTAAAAACATCATATCACAGTGATATATGTGCACCTATGTTCATAGCAGCACAATTTGTAATTGCTAAAATGTGGAAGCAACCCAAATGTCCATCCACCGAGGATTGGATAAGAAAATTATGGTACTTTTATATAATGGAATATTACTCAGCTGTAAAGAAAGATAAACTCGAGGCCTTTATATTTAAATGGTCACAACTAGAAACCATACTCATAAGTGAAATAAATCAAACATACATGTGCAAGCACCACATTGTGTCACTAGTGTAAAACTTAGAGTAATTTAAACTCGGAGGTATGACAGACACTGTGAAATGATAGGAAACCACTGAAGAGTAAAGGGCTTCTGGGATGTGGGAAAAGAGAAGGGAATGAAGGAGAAATTTTGTATGTATGTATATACAGGATAGATAACATGGTTGTTCTTCTATCTGCTGTTTCTATGCTGAAAGAAACTGTCAATGAGTCTTTGGTTGACCAGTATTGCATGTTTATATCTGTTTTCATGAGAAGCCACTTTGAAGATATCAATATGTAATACAACCACCATTGTTAATTCCCTACCACTTTGTTTGTAACTCTGTATTGTCTGTATTGTGCTTGTGATATGTTGTAAAATGTTGTATGTCTGTTAATGTTTCCCTCCTTTTATCTTTAAAATAAAAAAAAAAATACCAGTTTTGGAAAGTTTGTCAAAATCACTCACCTTGTTTGAGTCTGGAAAATTTAAAACACTTTCCATAATAGAGAAATAATCTTTATTTGTTAAGATCATATTTATAAGATTATGGAAATATAGTAAGGATCATTAATGCAGTGTACTACACATGATCCATTAAATTTTCACTGCTGAGGTATAGGATAGCAGTGTGTGCAGTATTCTACCTATGTGCTGACAGAAGAATTGAGGTTCAGAGAGAGGAAAAGGGTTTCTGGGGATCACAGGTAGGAAATAAGGGACCCAGGGCTCCAAGACAAGATTTTGATTCAGAATTCACTGTTCACTGTATCTGTACTGCTACCTTTCCTCCCAGTGCTGTGAGACAAGGAAACTGAGTTCATAAACACTTGTTCACAGGTTTAATTCAGTTTATCAAGAAGTGGGAAATACACTGTACATCTTCGAAGACTGGCTATGTCTTCAAGATTCAAAAATGGAATAATAGAGGCACACTTTAATATATCTGGATATATTCTGAGTAGTCTGGAAATGGTACTTTGACTTGGGAGCAGCTGGTTTATTCTTATTAAAAAGTTCTTAACTGTTAGTGAAAAATTTCACTCCATGAACACACTGAATGGGAAGACAAGTTCATGTTACTCTAAATTAAAAATATCCCCTAAACCTAAGGACAGTCATGGGGTAAAGAAGTGGAATTACAATGATGAACTCCTACCATCTTGTCTAGTGAAACTCTGTATTATCAAAGAATTATTTTCTTATTCCCTATAATGGTTTGAGCAATCTTTCATTCTTACATCTGGTAATCTGAGCAATGTAGTTGAGGATAGCGATATGTAATGTAACAACCACTGTTGATTTGTATTATTTTGTCTTGAGGCCCTATATCATTCTGAATGTTCTTGCTTTGATTTGTTCATGCTTGTAATACTGGTATGCTGCTACTGTTCTATTTCTTTGTTTCTCATTTACTACTCTCTTTAAAATTAAAAAAAAAAATAAAAAGAAGTACATTGCTCTTATGTACATGTATCAATTATTTGTTGTTTTTACTTTAACATTCTCTTTCATAATGGAAGGAAATTGGTATTAGTGAAATCATTGACTTGCTAAATTGGACGCATTTTGTAGATCTGTAGATATGGGCTTAATTTGAATATAACAACATGTAGAGGATGGGGATTTAGCTCAGCAGCACAGCCCCTGCCTGGCAAGCCCTTGGGGTCGTGAGTTCGATTCCCAGTACCAGAAAAAAAAAAACCCAAAAAACAAAATCAAAACAAGACAAAACAAAACAATATGTAATAAAACCACTGTTAATTTCCTACCACCTTGTCTGAAATTCTGTGTTCCTTTTATTATTTTTATGGTGTTTTGTTTATGTCTGTGTGTTTGTTAATATGTTTTCATTCTTTTATCTTTAAAATAAAAAATAAAATAAAATTGCAAGTGCCCATTTCTTTGTTGTTGAAGGATCCAAAAGTGAAGCTGACTGTCAGGCTAGTCTCCTGTTTAAAGAAGGACCAAGCAGACTATTTTATGTGTAGCTACAATTTAGTCTTTTCTGAATGACCTCATCCAATTGCAAAGTAAAAGACTGAAGTATACATGAGATGCAGTTAAAAACGTTCTCTTACACCAGTGATGGCAAAACTCTTAGAGCTTTCCATAATAAATAGTCAGCTGTGGCACGCATGCCATAGGTTCCCCATCACTGTTACAACATTCTCTGCTTATGATTAAAATATTAAATATATGAATAATTCCAAACAAGGCACCATGTATATTTATAGTTTTAAATGTTTTCAACATAGAACGGCTTTCACAATAAGGACCTACCAGGTCAAACAAATGGAGTTTAGCATTTAAAGTTCTAACTATGACAATACATGTAATTTAGCTTGCTGCAAGTTAAAAAGACAACTCTTAATTAAGATAAAAATAGTAAATTGACTAAATATTGAACACATGTATGCAAGTATATTAAATCAATGACTAATCCACGCTTTTGAAATCTGGATAAATGTTTAAAATGTTTCTTCAATTAAAGCCTGCAAAAGATATAGCCTATAAATACAACTGTTGAAACTGGCTTTATTTTTTGTTACTATGAATATGATGCATTTGATGTGCTGCTAATAGTGTATTCTGACAAATGTATTTGCTTGATGAACCACATCCAGATTTTCAGATGGTGGGCAGCAAAATGAAGGCTGCTTCTGGCGGGTGGGAGAGTTGTTCAGAACAGGTAGGAAGTTGGCTTGTGTACCCTCCTTATCTTCTCTGGGGTGTCCTTGGGTCCTCCTTTCCTCTTGTCTCCTCTCTTTTCTTCTTTCTCTTTAAAACTATTTACTTATCTCTTTGTAATTTACTACCCTGTCAGGCTGTGTGGTAAAACAGTAAGGTATTCATAGTATTGCCTCCATGGAGCTTAAGGACAATGAAGAAATTAAACTGGCAAACTGTGAATATTAATTCAGTGCAACAGATTCAGCAATGGAAAAGTAAGGGATGTATGTGGTTCCCTAATCATATTTTGAGGGTAGCAGGAAGAGTCAAGGAAAAAGTTACTTCTAAGCAAAGGGATAATTTACCATTTCTTTGAGACTTTCCTTAATGCCTACCAAATTAAAATATCACTTGAATCTTCATTCACCACCCTCGGCTGTACTTCCTTTACACTGCACGTGGGTGCGTGCCTTGGAACCCACCCCATGTGCATAGTCGGTCTCCCTCCCTGTTGGTAGTTCATATCTTCCAGTTGCACTCATATCGATCCATTTTGTATTATGGTTAATTCTGCACATGCATTTCTTCAACTAGAAGACAAAAGATTGATTCTTAGTCTTTCCCGTCCTCCTCACTTTATAATCTCTGGTTCCCAGAAGAACTCATTTGTGACTGACATAGACATTTATGATGGAACCAAAGTGATTTATAAACTTATTCACTTATTCACACAAAGAACTGATTATCTACCATGCACAAGACAACAAGAACAAAGGAAATATACGTGGCTGGGGACTTACCTCAGCGGCACAGCACCTGCCTGGCAAGTGCAAGGTCGTGAGTTTGATTCCCGTACCAGAACGCCCCCCACAAAAAAAGAAATATATCTAATGGGGAAAAACATATTCCCAAATTTTAAAATTTAGCTTATAATATCCACTTATCTGTCAAGTAACTGTTTGTTGAATGCCCCTTATCCCCTGGTTGGCATTGCCATATTGCTTACATTCAAATTGAGACATAATGACCAATGAATTAATACAATGGCTTCAGATAAAATATGAATAAAAATAAAATAATAAGCAGAAGACACATGAAAGGCTTGTAACACACTGAGGCTCAGGTGAAGGCCCCCATAAGTAAGTGCCATTGAAATGAGATCTGAATTGTGAAAAGGAGCCACAGGGGCATTAGAGAGAAGAGAATGCCAGGCAGAGAGGACAGCAAGTGCAAGGAATGCGTTTGAGGACAGTAAGTGCATGGTTATTTGAGGAAATACACCATATAACGAGGCTGATGACCAGTGTCTAAGAAGGAGTGGTTTGAAATGAAATGGAGAAAGGATCTGATCATTCTGACATCTTCAAGATCATAAGGAGCCTAAGCTGTGTTGTAAATGCAATAAGAAACCTCTGAAGACCTTAAAATAGATGAATAACCTGATCTGATTTGCAGTGAAATGGAAACTCTAGATTCTGTGTGGGAAGTAAGTTTTAGGGATAGGAAGATAGAGGGTTTTTTTTTTTTTTTTTTTCTTCCAGAACCAGGAATCAAACTTACGACCTTGCACTTGCCAGGCAGGCACTGTGCCGCTGAGCTAAATCCCCAGCCCCTAACAGGAAGATACAGGGCAAGAACCCTCTTCAGCTTCCACCAGACACCAGGTGTAGGCTGGTACAGTGGCCCAAAGAAAAGATGATGGCTTCTTAACCAGGAAAGATGAGAGGGAGGCAAAGAAGTGGAAAGGTTGGATATACTCTAGGGGTAGAATCAGGATGGCTTTTTAATAGATGAATGTTAAAAAAAAAAAAAAAAACAAGAGAAGAATACATCAGTGACTTCTTATCGTAAGGATTCTGAACCTTAGACACAGGGAAGTGTGGAAGAACGCCTGGCTTCTCTAATGTAACTGGTCACAGTATAAACTCTATAGATCCTAGGATGAGCAGGTGGTAACCGTAACAGTGACAAGTCATTTCATTACTTCCATAAACCTACATTTACAATTTATGGGGCTATGAAGGTAATTAAAGTCTTTGTTTGTGCCTAGAATTATGTCAATGCCACTTGGCAAGATTTACCTCAGACTTATTAACAATTTATTAAATGTATTTTGTGCCATAATGTGGATCTTTCACAACACAGGGTTGTCACTGGAGAATTTAAGGTAGAAGTTTGGGAGATTAAAAACTTTTTGGAAGACTCATCTTTATATTTTATGACTTTGCTGAGTTGGCTGGGCCACCTCTTTTCTATCCTATTCATCTAATTAGCTTACAATTGCTCTTCTGCTCTCTGTTGACTTTTAAAGTAAGAAAAAGAATGCTAATAACCATTGATTAATTCTTTGTGAGATTTGGGAGCCTCAAAACAAATACCTTTTCTAAAATAATATTTTTTCACATATATTCCAGTGGCATGGGCATTGATAGATAACTGAAAAGAAAAGTGGTCGAGGTGTAATGAAGGTTCTAATACCAAATTCTAGAGTAATGTCAACACTTCATGGATTTACTCTTTGATCCTATTTAAGTTGTTTGAATCCTCATTCTTTAGTTTTTCATTCTCACAGTGATCCAGCAAAGAGCTCCTGATGAAACGTAGAAAATATCAGATCATACAAAGGAGATAAAAAATGGAAAAGAATGACTCAAAATGTTAATTTTGGACTTTATATCAAAGATTAGGCCATGGAAGTGGAAACAAAGCCTAGTGTTTTCCCACATATTTCTCAGTCATTATCAACTTCTAGTCATATATTTTATATTTTGTTGACTGTTTAGTATGTACTAGGCACTGTTGCTATAAAATTACTTTTACGAAATCCCCCTTTCAATCTAAAGAGTATTCAATTTTGCTGAGGTGATTGTCATTTATTACTGAGATGGAATAATTTTATCCACATCCGTTGATTTTCCTTTGGGTTTCTTGGTCCTCTTCTACTATGATATTCCCTACTTGGGCAGGTCCAGAAACTGCTGGGTCCTGGTCACTGGTTTTGGGAATTTTCACTCAGCTAAAAAAAGATTATTTTAAAAATCATACTAAAGTGAAAGAGAAAAAGAAATAATTATCGATACATATGCAATGCTACAATATTGACAACCATGTCTGTGAAGCAGATTTCCTTTTGTGCATGAAAAGACAAAAGAAAATTATTTTTCTGGCGTTTGTCACAGGTCCTGTTAGAACAGGCATTTTTCCTTTACCTTTTTGTTTTTTCCTCCTCCTCCCTCTCTTTCTCATTGTCCTTTTTCTGTACATTTGGAATAAAGAGCTCACAGACTGTGTTGAACACGGTTATACAACTGTCCTATATGTGGTCTTGTGGTTGTGTTCAGAGACATTATTTAGAAAGTTTAGCACTTTACACTTATTTTTATTTAGTTATCTGCAATAATTTTAGCACATAACTACACCACTGAATGCACATCATTCAATGTGAGATGGGAAATGAAAACTAAAAATCTTATGCTTTATAAGCCAGGGTTATTAGATGGTGGCCTTGGTTTTAGCACTAAATTCAGAGAGAGATGCAGAGCCCCTCAATCTGAACATGACATCCCTCAGAGTGAAATAACTGCCTCAGAAGGGATTCTTTTAAGATGAATTTTTATCAGTACACTAATGAAGAATCGTACCTCACATCTTGTACTTATGTATTTTGTTTTTTCAAATGAATTAAGTGATTTGGTATTTTACTCCCAAACATATGTTGTGAAGCCTACAGTAACAAGATATAAAGAAGACAATTTTTTGAAGGGCAGAGAATGTACATTATAAGAATGTATAATCTAGTGGAGAAGATAGATAGATACCTGGGTTAGAATACAGTCGCACACGATAAGGTCTAGTAAGTAACTCTGAACAGGAATCATAAGGACAAAAGGCAAGGGTTCCCCTAAAGAAAACAGTAGAACCTTCCTTTACTCTTTTAAGATAAATGAGGAACACGTTTATGTCTCCACTGACTGGTGAGGAAACATACTTTCTCTTGGGTGAAATGCTCTGCCTGAGGTCACACAGCACTTTTTTGATACACCTGGTACTTTCTTACTCCTCAGCTAAAGCTCCCTGTACCCTGTAGCCTGGACCCAAATCACAACCTAATCTTCTAGCCTAGAATTCCTCTCCTTGCTTAGCGGATAGTACATCGTTGGTGCAAGGAAGACATCAGCTGACAAAGCTGTCCTGTTATGAGCTTTCCCTGATGTGAATTCAGAGCACATTTTGGAGGGCACATTTCACACCACCCCTAAAAATAAGGCATCCATGGGATTTTGCATTTTCATTAAAAAGGGACTATGGTTTTCAGGACAGATATTTAATGAGATTTTATTCATATTTAAATATTTGAATAATTATATTTGCTTATATGGTAAGAGCAAATTTGAAGCAAGTGGCTTTTCGGCCAAAAACAGAACAATAAAAATCCTGGTTCAATCAAACTGAATTGGACTCAGTAAAGAAATAAAATAACTGGCATGTCTAGTTTCTAATTTTCAAGGGAGGGAGTGCAGAGCTATTTTAATCATTTTCTAATGTTTGTAATAGGTCTTGTTGCCTCAAAAACTTGAAAATGTGAGTTTTTCTCATTTAGTATTTTTAAAAGAGCATTTTGGGTTAGTTTTCCACCCCTTAAAACACTAGAATGAACATGAATGAACTTAAATTACACAATGATAACTATTGTATGGGCCATGTTGGAAACCTCTCAGATACTGGCAGGCCGTACAATCCAAATTATTGAGAATAAAGATTTCTAAGCTACTCTGACCAACTTTGCAAGTGTGAAAAGGAAGCTAATTGTTTTGGTCCTTTCTGTATGGATTGTGTTGGAGGCCTAATTGAATCCGATAGACATAATATATACATAAGGTGCTGAACTACTGGGGTATGGCAATTGGACCTGTTGCAACATGGATATAATTAAGGATTTGTTAACGCTTGTATAATAAACCTCTATTATCAAGGATTTTTAACTAAGTATTAAAAATTCATTCTCAGCTGCAGCTTGCCATTCATGGTCTCAGCTAGGAAGCAATTTTCTTTTACAAATTTTCTAAAACAAATATTCAAAAAGCCTTCCTCTGTATGGCTTTGTAAATGATTTTTCTGTCCATAAAAAGTTTCAGGAATCCATCTTTGTTCTCAAGGGGAAAATTCTTGATACACAGAAGTAAAAGTGAAAAGAGTGCATTTTTCACATCCAACATCTCTTCTCAGCAGGTACAGTGCTCCTTTTAAAAGTTTGCCTTCTTTTTGTTACCAGGAATTGAACTCAGGCCCTCGTGCTTACCAGGCAGGCGCTATGCCACTGAACCACATCCCTGGTCCTGCATTGTTTTCAAGCAAAACTTGAATATATATTTTTGTAGTTTATAAAAAACAAAGAGGTATAAAGAAGGCATAAAAACTTGCCCTTCTTCATTCTACCTACTTGGTACCCACTCTTATTGCATATTCTTCTACACATTTTATTGTATTTATAAACACAGATGCCATTATTTTCTTACCACATTTTAAAAAAAAATAAGATTTAAACTTAATTCTTTTGAATCTCTTCCCAGTTACTGAGTCATAAATTTTTACTTCCAAGACCAATAAATAGGCCAAAAAGTACTCCTTCTTGTAACCTTTCCTTTAATAAATTACTTACACAGACATACACCATAAATTAAGAGTTAAGTAATAAAAGTAATAAAGATAATGAGCTGCCATCGTGGTTTATTTGCCTTCATAGTTACCCTCAAATTCATGACTCTGGTACCCCTTCTTCAATTCTGGTCATTTTGGGGACACCAGAAGACACTGTGAAGCCCAAGAGCAAGGAGCCAAGTCTGGACACTCCCTTCTTTAGCTGAGTCTCAAACTTCAGGTGTTTTCCACTGAACTCCCTGCACCAAAAGTAACAAATATTGAATGCTTTGACTGCAAATAATTACAGATCTTCCTGGATTTTTCTCTTTGCTATTTGTAAGAAGAAGGAAGTTTCAAAGCACCCAGTTGACCACAAATAGAGAGCAATCTCGCTGTACAATACACAAGTATGATGCGCATGAATTTCACAATTGTTGGGAATTATTTTAGTGTTGCTGGAATAAGTGGTGAGAGAAATAGTCATGTAGAATTAAAAAATGAATAGTAATTGCCTTGATGATCTTTATTATTAATTCCCTTAATAGTTAATTTACTGTGTTATTTTTCTATTACATGGATGACAAACTTAGTCGTTAACACAACACACATCTATCTCACAGATCCTTTAATACAAGAGTCTGAGAGTAACATGTCTTTTACTCAACTCACATGGCTCCAGTCAAGATGGCAGCCATCTTGTCTCTTCCACGTCAGCCGTTGTTGGCTGAATTCAGTTCTGTGAAGCTGTAAGAGGGTGGGGGGAGTGTAAGTTAGCCCTTAGAGGCTGCTTTGAAGTTCATGGTCACATGTGCCTTTGGGCAACGTGGTAGTCTCCTTGTTTAAGGCCAAGAGTAAATGTCTCCCTTTCACTGACTAAAATTGTCCAAACTCATGGGAATGAAACCCTCTCACCTTGCTGTCTTCCGTTGGTTAGAAACAAATCACACTGAAGGAAGGGAATTTCATAAGAGCATAAGAGCATAAATCCTGAACATCATCGTAGATGGACCTGCCACATTTACATATGCATATCTTTATTTGTCATTGCAGTTTTGTATTGAATGAGAAAAATAGAATTATTTAGCTATCATTCTGGAAACCTTCCCAACACAATTTTCTCTTCAATTAATTCACTGGTAAAAGACCATATTTTAATACTTGTGATACTTTTTAGAAATGAGTTTTATAGGCCATTGCTTCTAAAGAAAAATAATCTGGTGCAATTTGATTTCCCTCATTTGAGCCTATCTCCACGAGCTTCAGTCACTGTCATGTGCTATCGAGCTTTAAAAAGTGAAAATTACCCTTTAATTATTTCTTAGGAGTTTACTGCTTGGGCCCAATCTGTTTGCTAGACACACACATATTTATAATATACATCCCTATATATAATTATTATTAAAATGTAACGATGGCTTATTTATGAGGATGCTCCATAAATATAAACTGTCAGACACTATCAGTGGGAATATAAATTGTCTCAACAGATTTGGACAGAAAAATATACTATCTAGTAAAATTTAAGATGAACTTCTCAGACTCAGTATTTATAATACAGGTATATATTTCAGTGGAAATTCTTCACAGAAATGTTTATAATTCCATACCATTGTTTCATGTAACAGAAACGAGAAGCATCTAAGCAGGAAAGTTGAAATATATATTAGGAACTATTCAGACAATGGACTATCATACCAAAGTGGGAGCAAATGGCCTATGTCAACGTGAAGAAATATGAACACCATGTTTAGAGGAGGGAGTGTAAGTTACATAACAAAACATTAAATATGTACTTTTTAAAATAAAGTTCACAACCATGCTTCTCTGAGTATATTATTTAAGTATGCAAAAATACTTAAAAGGAAATATAAGCAAATACATAAATTACAATGCAAAAATCAGGTAAGATAGTATTGGAGAATGGAGAACACGAAATGTCAGTGTTTTAAAAGTGACTTTCCATGTTTAAATTGAGTGTGTATACACGTTTGCTTTACTGTGTGTACTTTGAATACATTGGTGTGTGATATATTTATTTGTTCTTTCATGTGGAAGTGAAGTATGTTATAATTAAATTTAAAATAAGACATCCGCACATTATACAATTTCTAGGCTTGGAGTTTTCAGGTGTCTACAGTCTCAGGACAAAGCTCTCCTAGTGGTGGAAGGAGGCGAAGAGGATTTCCCTCACACCGCACATCCTAAGGGTCTAGGCGGATGTTAGTGGGTGGATATTAGTATTAGGACATATTATTCACAATATCTGAATGGGAAAGGGCCCGGATGGGAGAGCAGGCTCAAAGGCGTGGACTTCGGTGAGAGGTCATATGCACCACTTCTCAATTTAGAATTTCTTTGGGGCATAATAGGGCAGCTATGTGGACAAGAATGCCATTGTGTGGAAGGACATCTAAGACTGTTCCAAAAATAAAGTCTGCTAAAAAATGAAAGACACAGTATCCAGACATGAGCTGTTAAGTAGACACACCCAAAGGGATAGTTTGTCTCTTATTTCATGTTTGCCAGAATGAACTTTGCTTCTGTGTTATTTTGCAGTCCTTTCCCCATCAGCTAGCGGGTAAGAAAACTCCTTTAGATTCATCCTTATCTTTTCTTAAGCCTTTCAGGAACTTATATTTTTGGCAAAAGAAAGATATGAATTTGAACCTCACCTGGGCTATTCATGACCTGTGCAACAACTTTCAACTAAAAAATCTCTCATTCTGTTTCCTCCTCAAAAGTAAAAGGTAACACCTACCTCACAAGATTACTTTACACATAGTGTATTTTGGATTGCGCGCTTGTCATAGAGTTTGACTTAGAAATTCTTGCTACTGCTATATTACCATCATTAAACATCTACTTTCTACCTTACATTTTCTCCTAATTTCTACATATGAGCATTAGAAAGCACGAACAATTTCACATTATCATAAGTTTCATAAAGAAAAATACACAACAATTCTCAGGCTTAGGAAAATGAAAGCTGAAATTAAGATACTGGGTAGCACAGAAAGCACCAAGGGCTCAATTCCTTTTTCATCCTTGTCCTTTCATGTCTAGTTAACTTGGGACAGGCAGAGAAACAGAAAAGGAAATTGTGTAGGGCTGTCTATCTGAAACAGCTACTGGATGACTGCATTTTGATGAAAGGGTTTATGTAGTTAAGGGAGTCTAGCTTCCTTTCTCACCACTTCTGGTCCTATTTGCCTTTCCCTGACATACAAGCATGTGCTGAGTAGGTCAAAGTCTCTCTTTTCATTCTACATAGATCATGTTCAACACTTCCAGCCTTACTAATGACCTCAGTGAGGCTTTGGGGCCTAAGAAACTTGACTATGCTTAGACATCTTTGGACCAAGAACTAATAATTGATGTTAGCAGATAGATAAAGGACTATATAGGTAATTCCTTTGGTGACATAAGAAGTTCGATTATCTGCAACAGTAAAAGCTTCTCCCAATACATTCATGTGCAACAGAGTCAAATTACAATTAACCTTTTTCAAGGTGCAGTGATTTGAGATTACATGGGGAGTGACTTCATATGTACAGTGTTGTTGAATATTATTTTTTCACAAATGTTTTACCTGCATATTGCACGTTAACTAAAATCTCCGTACTCTTTCATCAGATGCTCTACCAAAAGGCTTAATTTAAGTAGATTTCCATGTTTAGTGTTGGTTTCTTGAGCCACAGAAACTTAAGAGTCACAACAGTTCAATGATTTGATTATTTCCTTGTTGTCAAGTGCTACTATACATAAATACAAATGATATAGATGTGCTGGTATAAAGAATTTTATACAGATCATTGTTTTCTGTCCTTGAGATGTATGCTCTATAAAGAACACCTTCAAATCATTTGGCATGCTCACACATGAGTATGGATTAACATTAATGGACAAGTTTTAACAATAAATTGAAAATAATCAAATACCATGCTCTTTTCTTTCCTAACTTTGCCAATGAGGACATATTGAAAGAACGTTATCAAGACATTGCTTTTCACATACATTCATTAGGAATTCAAAGATTTAGTAGCTGATGGTGATGGTAGTGTAATTAGCAGGGAGAAAATGGAAGAAATGCATGTTGCTATAGCAATGTGTTCATCATGAATGATCTACAGCATAAACACGGAGATTAATTTGCAAGATGCCAGGTAGAGAGCTGCATGGCTGACTAGGCTACTCTCAGATGCCCCAGTATTTGTTTATATTAAGTATAAACATTACAGTGGAGCTTTCAGTGTGTGTGTGCTTGTCACTGTCAATCACACAGGAGTTGCATTCCCAAAGAGTTTTCAATCCGCTCTAAATTTTTCAACAAATGAAAAGAAACATACACTTTTTCAGAGAATTTAAAAAAAAATATATACTAGCAAAGATGACATTTTGACACTCAAACAAGGTTAACAATCCCCTTGTTCATGGGCACAGTGTGTTTCTGCTTTATCTTCACACTTGTTTTTAATATCAGAGATAGGGGGTTTTACGTGCAAGCAGATTTAAAAATACTGAAATTGGAAGCCCTGGTGTCAGCAAACATCTTAAGAAAGCACTGTGGATATGACCATAAGCTGGATGACATTTTAGCCCACCATAGTTTAGGTTATTACTAGAGACTCAGGGCAAAAAGGCATGCTTACCTCATTGAGCAGGGAAATGTGATATGTGGGTATATATAGGTGCGTGTTTATGAGCTTGTCTGAAGGATATCGTTGCCAACTGGATGCTTGCTACTGATGATATTTTGAGGCCTGGAGCCAGACACATGGGATGGTACTAGGGATTCGCATTCCTCAAGTTGGATGGCAGAGTGGTTTTGCACCCTTGGCAAAAACACACAGCATGTTTGTGATATGACCTTCTCATTCCATTGTCGGAGTTGACCACATTCAGAACTGGGCCAACATTAGAAGGAACTATAATGGAATAGATACTTTAATAGAAAAGCTCAAGAATTTCAGAGACAGTGAAGTTTACGTGATATCATCTTTATCCCTGTTCATGGGTAATGTAGGGACATTTATGACCTGTGTAGATGATGTAAAAGGAGAGGATTTTTGCTAATTTATTCACCATGTAAATCTAATAGCAAAAGCTTTGCTCAAATATTATATCAGGAGATTGGAAAAGTGGGCATGGCATGTTCACTGTTCACTGATGCATAGGATCTACATGAGAGAAAAAGTCAAGTCACCCTACATTTCCACAGCGCCTGCTCCATGCAAAGCCATTGCCCTTGGGCAGTGCACAACTTGTGAAGATCCCCAGTAAAGAATTCCTGATAATGTGCCAACGTGTTTGAGGCCATGACCTTCAAAGACAGCAGGAAGAGGAGGAGAGCTATGGCAGTGTTTTCTCTCCAGTCAGGAGGAAGAATGGGTGGCTGGAAATAACTCCCAACATCTGGTTAAACCATGTACATTATGAGACTTGGACAAGGAAATTCTTTAACTTTAATCCAGGCCTGGCATTCACCAATACTATCTCTATGGGATTGAACCCGGAGGCTAGAGGTTTCCAAAACCATGTTTGGACCCTGCAGTTCTTACACTGGATAGACAGATACTATGTGGAGGAAATGAACTATCAACTTTGTGTCCTTTGGGGTCCCACAAAGGAAAACAATAAACTTGCTTCAATACTGCTTCCAAGAAAGAACGATTTGCCTCAGGCTACTGCCCAAATAAAGGCTGTTAAATACAGTCAGCCCCCAAGGACAGAAGAAACTTTCTTTCCTTGCTTCACCCTGGTACAGAGTGGATTGTGACCACCAGTGAAGTCGGTACTAATTTAATCAGGATGTTTTGCTTGAACTTCTGGTGTGGGTTTTGTCTGAATTGGGAAGAAAGAAAGGATTTTTTTTTTTTTAAATGCTGCATTTCCCAGTTGAAATGGCTTTTATGGGTAAGTGTCACTGTTGTTTTCGCAATACAAATTTTGCATAAGTGTCACTTAGGCTTTTAGGCTTTGTACAATATTACTTGAAGGGTAGTGCAGTCGTTCTCAACCAAGGATGATTTTGCCCTAAGAGAAATTTGGCAATGTCTGGAAACTTTAAATTGTCCTGACTGGGTTGAAAGTGTGTGTATGCTCCTGGCATCTAGTGGAAAAAGGCAAGGATGCTGCTCAGTGTCCAGCAATTCACAGGATGGCCCAGCTCAAGATCTACCTCGTCAAAAGTGTCAGCATGGGCTCAAAAAACCCCGATCTAGATTCTTGCTATTGGGCTCATTTTTAGCAGAACATAGCCAAAGGAATATTTAAAGTCATAAGTCATGAATTTGTCATCATGACCAAGGGGCATTTGCATATTTACGTCTATGTATGTATATGCACATAGACCTATATGCATACAAAAAAAAGTATGGCATTCCAACCCCTGAAAAATGTGTTGAATAACATCAAAGACAACTAGCAATGTAATGTTAATTAGATCCTCATTTAGAGGACAGTAGCATAAAGAACAATTATTTCCTGAAACTATAGTTTCTGAAAAACTGAAATTTTCACCTTTAATTTTTGGATATATATATATATATATATAGTTACATATATAATTATAGTTATATATATATATATATACACACACACACACATATGTTTCATGGTAAGCAATGCACCTTTCAGAGAGGCACTGTAATGAAGAATCTGTAGTGGTATTTGAACCTAGGTCTTTGAAAATTTCAGACCACACAAAATTTCCTCAGATGCCCATAGTATCTGTGGCCATAATTCTAGGACTCCTGGGTGGATTTGTGGGTTTCAGAAGCACAGAATCATTTGAGGTGCTAGAAGAAATAGACATTCCTTCCTCGAGCTTTCTGACTTGGCTTCTTGTAAAACTTGAAAGTTGGTGAATTTCATGTCTCTATGTGGAGACGCCCTCTGTTCTAATGCTAGCCTTTCTCTCTCTAATGCCACAATAGAAGGATCAAAGTGTTATCCTGTCTATTCTAGTGTAATACCCCCAAAGTTTTCATCTTTCTCTTTTAGTACTAATCAAAACCTCCCCTTTTCATAGTATCTCTGACTTTACTAGGTCATAACAATGTCTACAAAAATGAATGTGCTTTTAGATAGGACGACAGTGAAATCTGGCCACTTGGAAAAACAGAAAGAAATTCATAGTGTAGGGGAAACTTGCTGGAACTTTGTCCAGATACCTAGATCTAGATTTCACTCCTTTTCTGGCCATCCACAGGCTTTTTGGCAGATCACTTGAATTCCTAGGCTTTTTAATTTGCTATCTGTAGGATGAAATGATTGAGAAAGATATCTGTGTAAATGGTGGAGATAAAATCAGTGCAGATAACAAAAAATTAAAGATCTACACATATGTTTAAAAAAGTCTAGAAGAATGTATAACAATACAAAGTGGTAGTAGTGATTACTTTTTTAGGTTGCAAGAGGAATATGGTGCTGTTGTACTTTTTTATTCTGTATGTGTCTCTATGGTGAACTATTTCAATAGTACATGCTATTTCATACTTTTAAAACCAAGAAAATAATTTTACAATCAAAACAGAACAAAAGTGAAATGGCACCATTCTCAAATCATTTTTTATCATGAAGCTGTTTTCTTTGGATCAGTACATTTTTTCTTAGAAGACTAAAAGAAGGAGGAAGAGTGGTGCCAGGGGCATTCTGGGGTGCACGTTGGATGGTTTTGTGGGTGCCTGCATTTGCTGGGGTTTGACATGGTTGCAAGTTTTGTAAGCTCACCATGGAGTGAAGGAACGTTATTCTGTAGTCAAAGCAGGTTATTCACAGCACAAGTCGGACAAGGGCATCCATTATCTTTGCTCAGAAATCAACAATCCTTCTCCATTTCACTCGCAGTGCACAAATAGCTGACAAAACCCTAGGATCTTCTCAGAATCTGCAGCTCTTCCTTGCTTGCTGACCTATCTCTAACTATGTTGCCTTTGCGTACTGTAAGCCTTCCCTCGGATCTTCCATTTTTCTAACACACATGGGGCATATTCTGCCATAGGACCTTTGCACTGTCTCTTCTGTCTGCCTAGGATATGCTTTCTATGGGCATTGATACGATGAAGGCCTCATCTGTTTCAAAGTTTTGCAGGAGTGGGTGTAATCAGTGATACCTAGCCTGACCACACTCTAAATTGCTGTCAACTTCTGCTCTTTGGGTCCCATTTGGTCTCCTCCATTTTTTCATGTAATTACTTATTGTTATCATTTATTATCTTCCTTCCCACAAGAACATATGCATCTTCCTTCCTTTTGCTTAGTACCTAACACAGCTTTGAGTACATAGCTACCTATTCATAAATATTTGCTGAATGTGTAAATGTAAAGTCTGTGGAGATATTTTTGTTTGTTGGGATATTTCCCTGTGAACATATCTGAATACTCTTTCTCTTTTTTGACCTCATTTACCTAAAAGTATGAAAAAGGATATAATATTTTATATATTTTTAATTAATAAGAAAAATTTTAGAGGTATTCCTTATATCTTGAATAATAGCCTTAGTCTTGTCTTCTTTTGTACAAAAATTAATAAAGAACAAAAATAGTTATGTATAATTACCTGACATTATAGTATGCCTGAAATTTTTATGGCTTATAATAGTCACAGGTTTTCTGAATTCTTTCTAGAATATACTAACTGGAAAAAATCCCTAGATATTACTAAAAAAAATCTTCATATTTATATTTGCAAACAAAAATATGGTTATCTGCACTCAGATATTATCAACCACAAATAATATGCATCCATGATTCAATTCTGTTTGACAATTATAAAATAAAAATATCACTCAAGAAAAACAATCTCTAAGGTTAAATCATAAGTTCATAATTCAACACCACAGGATTTTTTTAAAAAAATTTAAGACCTAAAGAATTTTGTTTATTTGGTACACTAAGTCATAGGTTTTACTTAGGTAGAATTAGAAAATACGACTTGGTATGCAGATATGTATTTTTCAATCCAAAATCAGGAATATAGCTGCAATTCTTTACGCTTTGCGTGTGTGTGTGTATCTGTGTGCATTTGTGTGTGACTTAAACTGTGTGCCATGACAGGTCCTCAGATGCAAATATTCTTAAATCCTTGGAGAAGCTGCAACCTAAAAAACCAGGCTGTTTCAGATGTGGAAATTGGAACTGGAAGCACCTGTTAATCCTCAAGGCTGTAAAAGTAATTCAGTCTATTTCATTCACTCAGTCAGTAAAAATTGTTGTATTTATGAAGCTTCAGTGTCTAAATATGATACCCCAAACTTGTTCCCTTACAGCATTCTGTTACCTGCATGAGGAGATTTGCACAATGAAGTAAAAAGTTCACTAGATGTTGCAGGGGATATGCATAGTGAATCTGTGGAATACTGAGCCAGGGATGATTAGATTTCAGGACATTTTTTTTTTCTAAGAACATAGCTGTACTGACGTCCTGTTCTCAGGTATGGTCACTTTAGACTGCTATTGGTGGGTAAAGATTCTGATAAAAAACAAAATAAAAAAAAAACCAGCCTTATGTGAACTTGATTACCTCTTTGGCTGACCATGTACTGAATTCATCTGATGTGTAGATGAATTTACTTCTCATTCTCTCACATAAGTGCCCATAGAGGGGATTATTACAAAATCACAGTGTATTATATGGGGCCCTGTGGAAAAGCAATATTTAAGCTCCACAGTGAGGAAGGGGAGATCATTAAAGAGAGAACAAAAGCCTCCAGAAAATTGGGAAGCAAATCATAAAAGCACACAGGAATGCTGTCATAGAAACCAAGGAAAAAGGGCACATCAAGAAGAAAGGTGTGGTCAAGAATCTCAAATGCCAAAGAAGCCCTTGGATCACACAATCTTTAGGCAGCTGTCCCAGCTGCCATTTCATCTCTGCAAGTTGGTATTTAGACAGTGGTATCACTTGAGGGCATTCTGAAAATGCCCCTGAGATTGAAACTCCTGTGGTTTTGTGTAAATCAAGATGCTCTGCAGATAAGTTTAACAAGGTAGAATGGGATTGATCATGCTTAGGAAGACAAGAAAAGTTGAACATTTCTGTAATACATAACTGATTTCTGATGTTTTCATTTCTAGCTATGTGGTTTTGGAACAGCAAGATTTTAGAGAAAAGCAGGAGTGCAACATGACTCCATTATACTAATTCATATGTATTTATGTGTTTCTGCTTGCATCCATTTCTCCTCAATTTGATAAGAATCAGTATTTTAAAATAAAATTATTTTAAGGGAACCTTAAGTAGAGACAATTTTGTGGGCTTTATGGCATGATGATAATTAAACACTATTCTTCACCTATCTTTAGATACTCTTATAATTCATCAGGTTGATTGTCTTTCAAAATATTCATTATCCATTGATAACATTTTTGATGATTTTTGTATAAATACAACACAATACAATGCAGATGCACATTTTGATCATGGCATCTAAATATGCTGATAAACATTCAGTTCCTTGTAACAGAGTGTATCACTTACTTGAAAAGGTACTTGAGAGAAATACAATGCAAACAATTCAGGTGCTATTAAAATTCAAAATAAAATAAATCAGATTTAAAAACTACATTTTCTTTTTTGTTTGTTTGTTTGTTTTTTCTGGTACCGGGAATTGATCTCATGATCTTGCGCTTGCCAGGCAGGCGCTGTGCCACTGAGCTAAATCCTCAGCCCCAGAAACTACATTTTCAATCTGTACACAAAACTCAGAGTCTTCCTCAGATAGCAAAGGAAACATTAATAGCCATTCTGAAAACTAGACATATGTTTCCAATTTCCAAGACAATCTACCTTAATTTGCAATCTATTCACAGTTTCTTCATTGAAGAAAAGTAAACTTACCTCATTCTGAATTAACCTGAATTTCTTAAGACTTTTTTTTTTCCCATATGAATGGTGGAGAAAGGAGCTGCTCTGTTATTTCTGCTTATTAGACGTAAAAGTGGAAGAGAACCTGTGCATAGTAGACATTCACAGAGTCAGCAAAGGTCTTGTGTGACCCTTATAAAAAAGCCCCAGCTTGCTTCAATCCTGGCCAGCTACTTTCCAGACCCTCAGCATGCCTTGTTCTCTGTCGTACCCGACAGGAACCGAAGATATGGATGTATATGTTTGTGTAGTTGTTGTGACAAAAAAATGTAAGACGGGAAATCAAGCAATTTGTGACATTCATTGCTGCATCCCAAGTGCTAATGCAGTATGTAACATATATTAATATTCTTTTTTTGATAAAAAAATCAATGAATATGCTCTTTTAATATAATTAATTATCTTCAGTACAGCAATAATTTATCCAGCTTTTAATTTTTTCTTTTACCTTTAAAAACCATATAACCCTACCATTCATATGTTATAAAATGTATAAAAGTATTTACTAAAGTTAGGTTTTGCACACCATAGTTCAGATTCACTTGAATTTATTGCATAGTCAACCAGGGAACAAAGAACACAACACTTCACAGGCTAGGCCAACTGTGTGTATGGTTTTGTCTAAATTTTATGTTTCTGTGTTAGTGTCTGTTTTCAACACAATTAATTATTGCATTCTCCTTTGGGACTTGTGCCTATACATATTGCATTTGGATCATTTTTGTTCCCCTTCTCCCACACCATCCCCCTTCCTCCTTTCCAGGTTTTCTTCCTATCTCTGCACAGTTCAGTTTTTAATTGTGCCTCACAAGTCATGTGTTACTGACTCCATTTTATGGGCAATAATTTGATATCCAGAGATATAAGAAATGAACTCAGTACCCTCAATGATAAATGCTTAGTAAGTCGTGTAACTGCACTTTGATTTATCTAGATAACCTGCTTACCTTTCTCTAGAGAGTCCTATGAACACTAATTGACTCATTTATAAAGTAAAAGATTAACAAATACGTTTGAATCTTGTCAACCAGAAAATTCCATTTACTGATACCTTATTGATATCAGTAATTGTGCTATCTTTAGAAGTGAACACAGTAGCTAAATTCTATATTTCACTTATAGTAAGTCCCCACAATTTTAAATAGGAATTTTTGACATATTAATATATTTTCTGTAATAGGAGATTTATGAAAATATATCCTAGATAAGTGTAATTTCATTAGAAGGCTAGAACTTAGTTGAAAGCTTACAAAAATTATGCAAAATGGTAGAAAAATATTTTACTGGTCATTATACTAGGAACATGTATTAGGATCTTTTTTAAATGGAGATTATTAATTTATTAATTTCTAATGTTAACAAATTAGTTAGAAAGATAGATTTGGTTCAAATTTTGGGATTTAGTAGCTGATATACTAATTTATCATATTTTCAAGAAAGATAATATTATAAATCTATCTCTTCTCGTCAGTTTGGGGTAGGAGTCTTGTAGTTACTGAACATTTCTATCCTTCAGAATAAGGAAGTAGTAAGTCAGTTCATTCTTTAGTCTGGAAGGATGTTGGTAGTAATCATTCTTAACTCCGTGGTTACAAAAGAATGTGTACAAAGAATGTTTTGATGAGCATGCTGGTAGATACTGAGACATTGGATCATCTGCCCCACATCTATTCTGCTCTTGCTTTAATTATGTGACAAACAAATTTGCTGTGGAATGGAGCTGATTTTTGCCACAGAGGTGAGACCAGACAGATCTAAGAAAATTAGGACAAATTTGCCCCCCTTGCCACAGTGATTATATCTGGAAATCTTGGCCTAGACTAAGTGACAGCTGACATTCTCACTGCCTTGAATACAGACTCGGTGGGCAGAAGTAATAAGCCAGTGCAATCGTAACAAAGTGCAGAGGTCCCCTCTCTCCTCTGTGCTAACCAGGACATCTGTAGGCCAGGCAAGGTTAGCAGCCTGCAGAAGCAGCAATTCAAGGATGATGCCGAGGAGCAGTGCTCGACTGCTGAATCCCTGCCTGGGTTCTTCCGTCCATCCTCCATCCTCTCTTTATTTTGGTTTTTTTGAGTTGAATGATCCATCACTTGCTAACAGGTTGCTGCGTTATCCATGTTCGCTTTGTGATTCTTTCTTATGGAGGGTTAGTGATTTTGTCTCCCTTACTTCATTCTCACTGCTTCACTGTTGTCTACCTAAACTGCTGTCTCAGCTTGCAAGATTCTTGCTTAGTGTTTTAAGCTTCTACCAAGTCTCTTCATTGCTTTCAGGAGAATGCTTAGACTCCTCAGAAGCCACCAGGAAACAGTGGTTCTTTTCTAATGTTTCTGGGTGTCTAAATGATATGTATATTATTTTTGAATATATATAGTGAGTATATGTATGTGTTTTTCTACATATATGTACATGTATGTACATCTACACCTATATGTAGATATGTGTGTACATAAATGCATGTATCTCTATATGTACATATATACATATTTGCACATATATGCTTCTATACATATCTACATATATATGTGTATTTCTCTTTTGTCCTTTGCCTGTTGATTTTCTGAAATACTTTGACTCACTTAGATCAAACAATTGAGCTAAAACCCTGTCTCTGTAAAGAGTTTTAACTGTTTCTCCCCATCCCAGTGCAGGGCTAGTTGCCCTGGTTACTCTTTTCATTGTACTTTCCACATACATTCATTAACTCTTCTTACCCTGATTGCAATGATTTGTTTATCTTCAGATCTCCCTTCTAGATTGTGATTCCCTGGGATCCCGGTCTGGACTAAGAGATTGTTTCCCCTTAGCTCTACCTAAGGCTCTACCCATAATGCACATTTTATTTTTTACTGACTGTGGGCATAAAATACTGAACTAGTCTCTGTGATTATATTTCAAATCCTGCTATCAGAATACCCATTCATATATTCTTTCCGAAGTGGAAAACAATTCCTAAGAAAATAGTAAGTGACCCCAGTATTTTGTAGGTGTTCCTCATAGAATTTAAAAAAACTATATGAAAGAATATTGTTTGTTAGGTTTCCTAAATTTAGACTCGTTTTAAGAATTGTAATTTTCTTTCTTTTTTTTTTTCCAGAAAGACTTCTCTTACTTCAAATTGAGGCAGTGCCAAAAGGCAAGAGGAGGTCTAAGTTCTACTTGTCTGTATTTACTTGGTCTAAAATAGCACCGGACTTTTGTTATATGAGGTTTTCATATGATCTTGGAGAGAAAGTTTTAACCTGATGTTTTGTTTGAACAGTGACGGCAAAAACTAAAAATAACATGAGATTCCAAATGTGTATCTGGAAATTAAAACACAATTTTGGGCAGGAGCTGTAAAATCTTCCACTCTCTTTATACACCTTTCAGCTTAGCCGGAGTCAGATCTGCCCACAAGGGAGACGTTTAACTGATATGTCCTCTTTATGAAAATCCTTTTCCAGGGGCCACATCCAGGGGGTGTTGAGGAAGGGAAGTGTGTGGTTCTGTCTAAATTTCATCCAGAACTCCTCTCCCCAGCTGACCCTGGAAATTGCTGCAATTTTGGCTTCCTGTGGTATGCAGTAAAAAAACTAAATCAGAAATGGTAGAAACACACTTTACCAAGAAAAGTGAGATTCTAAGCTTCCTCTACTGGAATTAACAATGTATTGACAAACAACACAATGTAATTATAGCTTGTACCAGGAACCAATCACTCACACTTCTCTCTGGATGAGCTTTGAGCATAGCTTACCAACAGGAGCTACTGCTGGTGGTTATATTTTTTTATAATTCATATTTTAAAAAATAAGAGAAGAAAACGACATTTACTACCAAAATGGTCTTTGGAAAACATCTCCTAAGGAGGTATCAGGAATAAGAGGGAGGAGAACAGCATGAATGGGAGTTCCCTGGCAAGTGAGGCAGTTTGAATTGGCTGCCATAAAAAGAAAGGTCGTAGTGAATCAGTCAACTAAGTAGCTCCAAACTGAGAATACCGCAGAACTGCCCATTGGACTAAGATGGCTTTGATGGAAAATGACAAATGAGATTGACGGGGGCACCTGAGCCCTCGCAGCTGTTTCATTTCAGGCATTCTTCTCCAGGATGGCTACTGCATGGATTTACGAAGCTGCAGACAGCAGTCATTTTAGGAAATGGACACCATGTGGAAATCATCTTAGAATGCAGTTTGGAGTGCAAGGCTGGGTTGGTCAGAATACCCAGATCCAAGTCATCTCTCCACCTTCCTCAGTCCCTGTTGCCTCCTCAGGTTTTCCCTTGCATGCTTTATTGCTCTACTTCATCCCTTACCTGCACGTAGTTTCCTAAATCTAGGCTGTTTAAAATTTCTTATCTGGTTAAACTGCGGCATCAGTATAGCAGCACTGTATAATTAAAAAAACATAGATGTTGGAGAAAAATGTTTATTTTACTTAATTGACAAATACAAGCTACATGTATTTATTATGTAAAACATGCTGTTCTGAAATGTGGTATACCTTGTGAATTGGCTACACTGAGTTACCTGATATAGGCATTACTTCAACTCCTTACAACTTTGGTGTGAGAACACTTAAAATCTATTCTCTAGCAATGTTCAAGTGTTGTACCTGCCACGGTTTGGGTGTTTTTGTCCCTTCCAGTTGTGTTTTGGGAGCTAAATCCCCAGTGCAACTGGGATTGGAGGTAGGACCTGCTGGGAGGGCTAAGCGCTCAGGAGAGGGTTTTTACTGCCACTGAAAAGGCTGTGGGAATGGTTCCCCTCTCTTCTACTCTTCTGCCATGTGAGGAACAATGTTCTTCCAGTCTGGAAGACCCAGCACACAACAGTGTTGTTTGGAAGTGAGGGACCTGCCCCTGTCAGAAGCCAAATCCTGCTGCCACCTTGATCCTTCACTTTGCAGACTACAGAATTATAAGAACAAATTTTTGTGATTAATCCATTATTTAATCTCAGGTATTTTGTTATCACAGCACAAAGCAGATTGAGATACCATACATTGCTATTTACCTGCAGTCACCATGTTGTACAAAAGATCTCTTGAACTTGTTCCACATATTTAAATGAAATGCTGTATCCTTGGTCTAGTATCTCCCCAATCCCCTCTTCCCCTAAACCTTGGAAACAATCATAATACTCTATGTTTCTACGAGCACAACTTTTACATTCCACATGAAATGCGCTCATGTGGTATTTGTATTTATGTGTCTGGCTTATTTTACTTAACGAAATTGTCCAAGAGCATTGATGCTATCCTAAATGACATGACTTCCTCTTTTTAAAAAGTTAGGTAGTGTTTCATTGTGTGTATAGGGGAGTGCAGATATGACACTTAGGAGTGGGAATCTGGGTATGGTAATTCTACTTTTAATGTTTTGGGAACTCATACCATCTTCCACCATGTTGTATCAATCACATTTACATTGATAGCATGAAAAGATTGTTTTTCCTTCAAATCCTCACCAACACTTGTTATCTTGTGTCTTTTTTATAATAACCATTCTAGTGTAGGAGGCAAAGTTTCATTGTGGTTTTAATTTGGATTTCTTTCATAATTAATGATGTTGAACATTTTTTCAAATATCTGTTGCTCTTTTATATGTCTTCTTCTAAGACCTGTCTACCCAAAAAATTTATTCTTTTTTTAGATTGGGTCATTTTTTCCTACTATTGAATATATATATGTATATATGAATGGTATTAGCTACATAAGAAGTATATGGTTTGCAAATATTTTCACCTGTTTCATAAGTTGTCTGTTAATTACTCCCTTTTATGCAGAAATATTTTAGTTTAATGTAATATTTTAGTTTAATGTAATTTCATTTACTTATTTTTACTTTTGCTGTCTGTGATTTTGGATACATATAAAAAGTTATTTCCTAGTCCAGTTATGAGGCTTCCATCCTACTTCTAGTAGTTTTGCAATTTCATATCTTGTATGTAATGCATTTTGAGTTGATTTTGGGATATGGTGTAAGATAAGGGCATAAATATAATTCTCCAGTGTGTGGATGTCTAGTTGTTCTGACATTCTGTATGGAAAAGAATATCCTTTCTCAATTTTTGTTCTTGGTACCTGTGTTGATAATCAGCTGGTCATACATATAGAGACTTTTTCTGGGCTTTCTTTCTTTACTTTCTTTCTTCTTGGTCAATTTGTTTTTAACATCAGCAACATAGTGCTTTGATTAATATAGTTTTTGCAGTCTATTTTGAAGTAATTACCCCCCTCCCTATCCCACATATCAAATAAATGAATGGTGGAAGAGTGAGTAGAAACTTCATAAAGAAAATTTATGTAGATAGGGAATACCACATTATATTCCATTGCATCTGAATTTTATATCCTGAAAGTTATTGATTTTATTAGTCTTTCAAATTTCCTGTGCATTTGGAAACATTTTCTTCAGGTTAATTAAATATCATTTTTTCATTGTTCTGGAATGAAACTCCTTCTTGTTTCTGAAGATGGTTTATTTACTTTATACATCTCTGTTTTTTGACATAGAAGCCATAAATATACACACAACTGATCCTTTGAATCCATGCATTCTTCATCTGTGGATTGAGTCAACCATTGATGGGAAAATATGGAAATTGCTTCTGTACTGAGCAGGCACAGATCTTTTTCCTATATACTATTTCTTAAATATAATATAGTAACTACTTTCATAGCAGTTACATTGTATTAGAAGTAACCTGTGGGTGCATGTAATTCTATGCCCTTTTATACATAGGATTTGAGCATGTGCCAATTTTAATTTCTGCAGGAGTCCTGGCACCATTCCCAAATGGATACTGAGGAATAACTCACACACACACACACACACACAGAAGCAAAATACTTGGGTCATATCTAACTACAATTACCAAAAAGTGTTTTCAATATCTGTGTTTTCAAGACTACTGGTATAAAATAAAATATGCTTTCTAAATAAAAATAAAGTAATATATGACACCTATTCCTTAGTCAATTTTGTGGAAAATTTTGTAATACAAGTTAGATGAGATATAGGTCATATATACCAAATAGCCATCTTGTCTGTAATGATTTATAAACTGTACATTCCATGCATTCTAATAATTGTGAAAATGTTTAATAATGTTAAAATCAAACTAAGCTGAGTTTGTCTGCTGAACGCACAGCATTTATCTGGCCATAATTTAGTTTCAATCATTTTTATGGAGACTGGATTTTCTTCACAACCACATTTTTTTTTCTTTGATGCCTTTGGCTTTTACTCTAAGGCAGAGCCTTTTTAATTTTAACTTGATCTGTTGTATTGACTTAGAATGCCAATATATTGTGTATTACACACCAAGAGACTTTTTTTTTCTGCTATTCAGAATTAAATAAACCAAGACACAACACATGTCTTAAAACCACAATAGTTTATTTATAAGAAGAAAGACAGCCCATCAAACTTTCCACAAGAATTTAAAAAATCCATTGGGGACTCAGAGCCTTTACTTTCTTTCCATTCATATAATTTTGGTTTTGGCTTAACACTTAGCACAATATTCACTTCAAAAGAATATCCCTTGCATTTAAAGTAAACAATCATTGTTCTACACAGACTTTTAATTTTTCTTCTCTGCCCTTTGCCACTTTTCTACTTTCATTCCAAGACTTTGCTAGCATTATACCCAGAGCGTGCCAGATACAAAATCCCTTTCCAGTTTATATTTTGATATGAAGACTAACTCATGAAAGATCAGACTGTTACATTTTGTTTTATTTCCAATGACTCTTGATATATCTGTTTTCTTAATGTCTTAAAATGATACTTTGATTATGGAGGATGAGATAGGACAAAATAACTGTGATTAGAAAGAAATAAGATTCTGGCTTCAGAAAGGAAAATTCAGTTTGAAACTAAAGCAAGGCAAGAGGCTTCATTTTGGGTTCGAATTCTGTGGGCCTGGATAAGCCAAAACATATGCTGTAGGGTGGCTGTAGTAGCATCCAAAGTTGAGTTTATATAATAACTTCAAATCTCACTGTGACACATGGTTAACTAGTTACTGAGTGAGGGTCAGCAACAAATATTCACAAACCACAGAGCTGTCTCTTGCCTACTGTCTCAGGAACAAATTCAGAGATTGTGAACTTACTTGTGCTTTGACAGCCAAGGCTTTCTGTCATACACAAAGTTCACTCTTTTCTATCTTATTGTTAAAAAAAAAAATTGAAAACTTGCTTTAAACTTAGTTAAACTGAGAACACTCAGATCCGGCATTTCTTTTAAAGATGCCATCTCATGTAACACTTAATGTGTGCAATATTTATAGCAACTTTTTGCCAAAATACAAGGATTTACCCAATAAACCAAGAATGCTTTTATGATGAAAGTACAAAAAGCTATGAACTTACTTCACAAAACCTAATTGTGGAAATTACCACTGTAGCTGGGAGAAAAGCAGAAATCATGTGCTACACAAGGTACAGAATCAGTGCTTAGGAAGTTCACAGCAACTTTTCTCCTTCTGTAGATAATGACCAGAGTCAGTGGGACATAGACAGAGGCTCTTTATGCTAACATTCCCCTCACTAAGGCCTTCACAAATAGAATTTTGTGTGCATTAATACATGTAATCTAAAAATCTGTACCTTACTATAGAATATAAATATGTAATTACATATATGCTTTTTTAAAATATTAATAACTTTAGTATCCCATATACCCATGCACATGTATTTTTCCACATAGAGACTCGGTCTGTATGGTACTTATTACAATTTTCCCACTATATTCTCAACACACGATTATGCACTGATCTTGCCTTCTTACTCACATTTGATCTCTCTCAAGACATGATTTAATGTAATAAAAAGGTAGTATGAGCTATCTCAGCCATGGGAACCCAGGTGAACAGCGCAGAGGAGGGCAGCCTTCCCATTGCCATGTCCACCACCAGGACCGAGGTGAACAGCACCAGAAGCTCCAAAGAATGGCCACTCCCCTCGCTGCTGCTATGACTGACCAAAGTGAACTGCTTGAGAAGGCCTAGAGACCAGAGGGAATGTCACTGTCACAGTAGGGCCCCAACTAGGGCAGATAGGATGGACAGATAGTTCTAGTGACATGAAAAGTCCAAAGCAGCAATAACAATACAAGACAACAGGTGCTAAGTTAGCTGGACCAGTGTTGTGCCCAGGGACAAAGACACATGGAGTAGATGCAGGCAGGTGGGGTCATCCCTGTTCTCTTTTATTACTGTTGTTTGTTTGGTTGGTTTGGTTTTGCTTTTCTTTTCTTTCTTTTTTTTTTTTTTTTTTTTTTTTTTTTTGTCTTTGCTAAATGGCTGGGGAAAACTCCAGTAATCAAAAACTAATCCCATCCCTCAAGCCCGGAGACCAAGTTCAGATAATTCCTTGCTTATTCCCTCATTTGTTTTTTTTTTTTTTCTGCCCTCTATTTTAGTTTCCCAAAGCGTGCGTGATCATCCTCTGTCCTCCAGCCTTGCCTCTACTTTCTTTTCAGGTATCTTTGTTTTATCCACTGTGCTTCTTAAATCTCCTCACCACAAGGTAAAATCTTCTACTGAGGGGAAACTTTGAACACAAGCTCCCAACTTACAATCAGTTCTGTTATATAGTTGTAGATTTTGCACCTATGGTTTAAGGCACAAGATTAACAGCTATTATAGTTTGTCAGGTTCTAAGCTGTGCTTGATGCTATTGTTATTGCTAATTACAGTAATTAACTAGGATGTCGTATCTGTTGTAATCATTTGTTCTCCCATCTGTAACAATTCTGGGAAACTCTGAGGTAATAACCTTACCACATCCCAGTACCAGAGAACTGGGGCCTGAACCAAACACATACCAACATCTCACTTTTAATTAAACTGGGAAGGTAAGATCTTGCAACAGACACAAGCCAAGAATCTCCTTCACACAGGAAATATCCCTGAGAAACAGACTTATACCTAGAAAGAACTTGACATTAGTGATATAGCTACTTACTACAAAAAAATCACAATGATTAACAGTGAAAACAAAATAAAAATTTTTGAAATATAAAATGATGAGGTGCAGACCTCTAGCACACCCAGCACAAGTCCAAGAGAAACAAGATAGAAGAAAGTGGAAGATATACAACTGAAACTTCTAAAATGATAGCAACTAAAGAAACAAATCCATGAGACTATAGAGGAAATCGTATCAGAAATAATCTCTCAGATAAAAGAGAAATGTCAACATTCACAAAAGAATTGTTCAGCAAATCTAGAGAAGAGAGAGGTAAAAAATAGATGATAGGAAAAGGATGGAAACTATGAATAATAAATACAGGAAAGAAATAGAATGCATGAAATGGATTCAAACAGATAACCAGGAAATTAGAAACTCCATTGAAAGTTGTCAATACTGCTTAAAAGAAACTTAAGACAGACTTGCAGACCTTGAAGACAGGATTACAACTAGTGATCATGAAAGGAAATATCTCTTTAAAATAACAAAATATCAAAAAACAACAGTTCAACAGCTGCAAGGCAATGCAAAGAAAAATAATATAAGAATAATTGGTGTCAATGAGAAAACAGGAACCAACATAAATAACATTAAAAAACTATTTACAGAAGTCATAGCAGAATATTTGACAAGCATGGGGCATACAAACAAGTGAGACACATAGAACTTCAATTAGGCACAACCAAAATAAATCTACACTGAGACATATAATAATCAAGATCCCAGAAATTCAGCACAAGAACAGAATAATAAAAGGTGTAAGAGAAAAGAAAGAGATCACCTATAAAGGAAAACCCATCCAAATCACAGCAGACTTCTCTGTACAAACCTCCAAGTCAAGAGCTTGGAGTGAAGTATTTCAAGTCCTGAAAGAAAATAACCTCCAATCCAGATTGATGTACCCTGCAAAACTATCTTTCAAAATTAATGAGAAATAAGATACTTCCATGATAAAAAACAACTGAAGAAATTAATGAGCACCAAAAAAAAGAAAAAACAAAACAAAAAAAAAACCACTTCAAAGCATACTGAAAGTTATTCTAGACAAAGTGACCACAATTCAAGGAATAACAGAAAGAAACCAACAGGCAGGACAAGCAGGTAAACAGAGGGGAAATGTTGGGAACCAATAGTGTGAAAATATCAGGACAAAGACAAGCCAATACACTTATATCAGTTTTAGTCATCAATGTAAATGGCTTCAATTCACCAATCAAAGCAAAACAAATTGGAAGAAGGATCAAGAAACAAGATCCAATAATATGCTGTGTACTAGAAACACATTTGGCACAAAAATAAACTCAGAGAATGAAAGGCAAAGAATGGAAAACAATATTATATGAAACAGAAACCAAGAAAAAAGCAGGGGAAGCTATTCTGTTTGCAGACAATGTGAATTTCAAACCAAGAATGATTAAAAGAGATTTAAAAAATCATATATACTGGTTACAGGAAAACATTGAGGAAGAGATAACAATAATAAACATATCAGCACTGAGTGCAGGAGCATCCAACTATGTAAAGCAAACATTAATAGACATGAAAATCAAATAAGGAATAATACAATTGTAATGAGGAACCTTAATACTCCATTATCACAAAGAGAGATATCAACTAGACAAAAAATAAGAAAGAAATAACAGAACTGAACCAAACTTGTGAACAAATGGACTTAGTAGACCTTTACAAATTGTTCCACCCAACATCAGAATACACGTTCTTCTCAGCTGCACAAAGGATGTGCTGTAAAACAGACCACATACTAACTTATAGAACATGCCTAAGTAAGTACAAGAGAATTGAAATTATTTCATGCATATTATCTGATCATAGTGTAATGAAATTGGAAAATAATGGCAAAGGAAGCCACAAAATCTCTATAAACATAAGAAAATGAAATAACACCCTCCCAAACAACCAATGGGTCACAAATGAAAGTAAAGAAGAACTTAAACAATATATAAAATCAAACAAAAATGCAAATACAATATAGCTGAAACTGTGGGATGCAATGAAAATAGTCCTCAGAGGAAATTTGTAGTGGTGAAGTCTCACATCAGGAAAACAGAATGAGCACAAGTAAACAACCTAATGCTCCACATTAAGCTTCTAGGAAAATTAGAGCAAGTCAAGCCCAAAGCCCAAAGAAGGGAGGAAATTACAAAGATCAGAAAAGAATTTAATGTGGTGGAGGCTAAGAAAGTAAAACAATGAATTAATGCATCAAAGAGTTGGTCCTTTGAAAGAATAAACAAAATTGATAAACTTCTAGCTAAACTTATCAAAAAAAGGGAAAAAGGGGCTGGGGATTTAGCTCAGCAGCAAAGCGCCTGCCTGACAAGTGCAAGGTCGTGAGTTTGGTTCCCGGTACTGGAGAAAAACAAAAAAAAAAAGGGAAAAAAATATTCAACCCATGCAATGAGGAATGAAACAGGTAAAGTCACTACAGATTTGTGGAAGTTCAGAAGACCATCAATACCTGCTTCAAAAATATGTACCGGCATAGGTTGGAAAATAGAAAAATGGACAAATTCCTAGAAATGTATGAATTACCAAAGTTGAATCAAGAAGATATAAACTTTCTGAATCACCAAAATCAGTTAATGAAAATGAAAAAGTAATTAAAAGCTTATGAACAAAGAAAAGCCTGGGTCCTGATGGATCCATGTAAATTCTAGAAGAAATTTAGAGAAGATTTAATGCCAGTACTCCTTAAACTCTTTGATAAAATTGAAGGGGAAGTAATCCTTCCTAACTAATTCCTGGAGGCAAGTATTGCCCTGATACCAAAACCAGAGAAAGACCCAACCAAAAAAGAGAACTACAGGTCAATCTCCCTAATAAACTTCAAGGAAACATCCTCAATGAAATCATAGTAAGCAGAATGCAACAAATCGTCAATAAGATTATACATCATGACCAAGTGTTATTAATTCTAGAAATGCAGGGAAGGTTCAACATATGCAAAGGAATAAATGCAGTACACCATATCAACAGAGCGGAAGACAAAAATCACATGATCATTTCAATAGATGCAGAAAATGCACTTGACAAAGTCCAACACCCATTCATGATAAAAATGGTAGAGAAAATCCGAGTAGATGGCCTTTATCTCGGTCTGATAAGAGTCATCTATGACAAACCAACAGACAATGTCATAGTAAATAGATAAAAACTGACAGCTTTCACACTAAAATATGAACAAGACAAGGGCATCCACTCCTACTTAATATAGTTCTGGAAATATTGCCCAGAGCAATTAGACAGGAGAAAGAAATAAAAGGAATAAGGATAGGAAAAAAAGAAGTTAAACTATTATTATTTGCAGATGTCATGATACTCTACATTGAAGAACCCAAAATTTCTACCAAAAAACTTCTAGAATGAATAAGCAAATTCAGTTGCAGCCACTTTCTCTTTGACAAAATTGCCAAATATGTTCACTGGAAGAAAGATAGTCTCTTTAATAAATGGTGCTGGAAAAATTGGCTTTCCACATGCCAAAGACTAAAACTAGATGCACGTTGATCACCATGCACTAAACTAAAGACAAAATGGATCAAAGTCCCAAATATTAAAACAAAAATACTAAATCTACTGGAAGAGAAAATAGGTTGAAATCTTGAAGACATAGGGGTAGGCAGACAGTTCATAAACAAAAACCAAACTGTAGGAGAAATACTTGAAAAATCAGCAACTTGCATCTCATTGTTTTCATAAGATTTTCACATCAAAAATAAATCACCAACAGAGTGAAAAGAAAACTCACAGTGTGGGAAAATGTTTTACCCTATTATCTCTCCGATAAAGGACTTTTATCTAGAACATACAAAGAACTGAAAAAATACAGGACCCCCAAATTCAAATAACCAGTCCAAAACTTGGCATTGAGATGAACATGCACTTTTCAGATCCAGAAATACAAAAGGCAGATAAATATATGAAAAAATGTTCAACATCAGTAGCCATTTGGGAAATGTAAATTAAAACAACACTGAGATTTCATCTGACTCCAGAAAGAGTGGCTATCAACAAAAAAATCAACCAATAAAAATTGCTGGAGGGGCTGCGGGGAAAAAGTAACCCTTCTCCAGTGTTGGTGGGAGTGTGGAATGGTTCTACCACTGTGGAAATCAGTGTGAAGATTCCTCAAAAAATTAGCATTAGAAGTCCCATTCAACCCACATATTCCCCTTCTGGATATCTTTCCAGAAGAATTAAAAACATCATATTGGAGACTGTGATATTTGTGCAACCATGTTTATAGCAGCACAGTTTGCCATAGCTAAATCTTGCAAACAACCCAGATACCCCTCAACTGAGGAACTGATAAAAATGATGTGGTATTTTTATACAGTGGAGTACTACCCAGCTATAAAAAAGATAATCATCAGCCTTTTATAGGTAAATGGATGCAACTAGAGCCCACACTCATTAGTGAAATACATTAGACTTGTGCATGTGTAAACATCATATTGTTCCCTAGTGTATAAAACTGAAGGAGTACATATGGTCCCAAAGGTACAATAGATATTGTGAAAGGAGAAGCAACTCTATAGAAAGAAAAAAAAACTGAGATGGAGGAAAGAAAAATGAATGAAGGGAAAAGAATATATACATACAGGGGCTCCCCTTTAGTTCAGTGGCACAGCGCCTGCCTGGCAAGTGCGAGGTTGTGAGTCCGATTGCCGGTACCCGAAAAAAAACAACAACAACAACAAAAAATATATACATACATATACAAGATAGCTAAAAAAGGGGCTGGGGATGTAGTTCAGCAGTGTAAATGCTTGCCTGGTAAGCCTGAGGTCATGAGTTCAATTCCTTGGTACCAAAAAAAAAAGATAGCTAAGATAAATATACTACTAATTTCTACTAGTTCATTAAAAAGAATGGTTTGTCCTGATATTGTTTGATTAATCTTTCATGCCTATATCTTAAAATCTGAGCACATACTTTGAAGATAACAATATGTAATATATTAACCATTGTTATTCTTCTATTACCTTGTTTTGAAACTCGGTATCATTGCTTTTATTGTTTTTTCTCTTCAGAATAAAAAAAGGTGGTATGAAAAACCCAAATGTCATTGAAATAACAGGAGTCTAGATAGAAAGAATTCAATAGGCACAGGAAGAAAAAGACTGTGGTAGCTACTAATTTCCTGTGACTTTGCTTCCTTCTGTTTTTGCCTTTGAACAGCCCTTTTGATTTCCTGGGAAATTCATTAGTTACACCCACTTTTCAATCATTTGCAGTGTAACTCACTTTCTAGGATCATGGACTCCAAAGTCAGACTCATTATTTTTCCATTTTCCAAGTAAGGGATTTTAGTCCAGGGTAGTGCACTATGTGTCCTCTGGCGTTCTTGCTTAAAAGACTGAACCTGAGAAGTATGCATTTGCATAGTTAATTTTATGAAATCAGATGAAGCCCTGCAATAAAAGAAATATCATAATTGAATTGTTCACAATTTTTCCCCTTAGTCCATTGCATGATACTGTGTTTAACTGTATTGACTGACTTAGATGTAATGAAATATGATAATCCTAATTCCCCTGTAGGGTGTTGCAGAAGATTATAAGAATTAACACTAGTAAGGCACTGAGTAGAGTGACTGACAATAAGCATCACTTGTCATTATATTCGCCCCACAGAACCTATTGCTTAAGACTGAGACTGGAGAGGAGTATTGTGTGCCCTCAGCAGCAACTGATAGACTTCTTCTTCTGTTATAAAACTCAGTGTGAGGAGAGGGTTAATTCCGGCATCTTCTGTCTGTTCCAAAACTCTCAGAAAGGAATTGACCAAATATTAGACCTTCATGAATGTGGCTTATAATCAGTAAATGTATATGAAGAATACATCTCCTTCTTTGTTTGCTTAATCTCTTTTGTATTAGCAAAATAAGGAATTTTAAAATGAATAGTTATAAATACTTACTGGCTTAAATTGGTACCCCCAATAAGTAAGCATTATTTCTTCTTAGTCATGCTTTTGGGATCCTCTTACAAATAGACTCCTTTTTACAGATGCATTTTAAATTTCCTTCCACTAGTTTAAAATCTGTAAAACTATATTATAAAGGGTAAATTTAATATCAGGTAGATTTACTTATGAATTTGCTGAACTTTTGATTCGGCTCAGCATAGAATTGAATCCATCTTAATGTTTAATAGGCACCTTGTATTAGTTCTGTCTTTAATATCTATATTTACTCATATTCCTTTTTTTCTTTGCCTCACCTCACTCAGGATCACAGAATTCTGGGTAATATTACCCTTACTGTGCCATTCCTAAGGAATGCAATTGTACCTATTACTTTCACATGGTTCTTGAAAGAATTTTCTCTGTACAACCTTCTTAAGGCAATAGTTCTAGCAATTCATCCAAGAGAGAATAAAACAATGTTCTTTCTGGACATAATGGGCAATGAATATTAGCAATCCAGAGTCTGTAGGAAGTAAAGAGCAATTGAAGACAATCCTAGACTTAAATGAATGAAGGAAAATAGCTCGAGGTGGAAAGACACACACTAATAGATTTGGCCAAGGGGATTAGAAAATTCCTAATTCTATCTCAGGGGCTAAATAATATCTAAAGTAAAAGTAGAAGTATAACTCTTTTAGACTTTTCTTATCATATAATTTCTGCTGCTATAGCTCACTTTTATTAGTGATCAAAGACAGCCATAGATTATGTAAACCAATAAATGTATCTATGTTCCAATAAAATTTATTGATGAAACTTGCCAGAGACAAAGAGTGGGACTTGGCTGTTAGGTCATAGTTTACTGATCCCAGTTTTATAGAAAGATATTGCACCACTATTTTAAGGTATGTATGAAAAAATATGCTGAAATTCTATTATTCACTCAGTCCTGTGACTTTGACCAAGAGATGGAGTGAGGGAAGAGGGAAGAGAGAGGATGGAGAAGAAGGAAAGAATTAAATGTGTCAGGTACATATGCCAACTTTCCATGATGAATGTAATCTTTATGTAGTGTGAGCACGGGCTTACAAAAATTAATATTAAAAATGTCCCAAGCTAGTTTTGTGTTACTATAAGTAAAACCCTACCCTTAAAAAAATATTTCCATGACTCACAGTTGAATTTCCTGTGTTTGGCTGTGATTGTCTATTTCCCCCAAGACAAGCATTTTCAGGTAAGAGCTAAGTTATTTTATCTCAGAGATGGTAGCTCTTTGGTAGGTCTGGAGAAAGTAAACTACTTACCTGACATGCTCTTAGGAAAAGATGGATTGACCAAAGTGCTATTTTTTATATGTGAGTTTTAAATATATGATTTCCTGGCTGTCTGATGCACAGTAGTAGCTGCCTGAAGACCAGAAATTGTGTCCTACAAAGTAGTGGGAGACCATAGAGACATTTTAAATTGGAATTGCTGGGACCATGTCCCACTGGTTTTCCTTAGGCAGGGAGCCAATAAACTAAGAATGGACTTACCATTCCCTTTTAATTCACAACAAAATTCCCTCTATCCAACATGTGGTCCAGTAAAGCTTGCACAGAGTAGTGAGTCAACAAGTGTTGCAGTAATTAACACAGCTGCGTTATACATGGCTGCTCAAGTTCATCCTTGCCTGCTACTTCTAACTAATATGATATGATGGCATCAAGCCTGAATTTCACTTTTGAATTTTTTTTTAAATCAGTTTTTAAAAGCCTTTATGAACCTTTATTTGCAGTTCTTCATGACCATAATCCTGTGGGTGCTGATGCATGCACAAAACACAACTTTATTCTTCCCTCACCGCTTCATTTCCCCACCTTTCCCCTTCCCTCAATCTCTTAGTCCCCTTCTCTTTTGCAAAAGATTTATCATCCTGTCTCTTATTACCTGTCTTTTATTTGCTGTTTAATTTATTTATATTTTGAATTTCTCATACAAGAGAAAATTTCATTTTTTTTCAAGTATCTGCAATATGTACACTGAATTATATTTGTCTTTCCAACTGGAAAGTGTGAGGTGAATTTCCCACAGACGTCTTATAACACTCTTAGAGAATATGTAAGTGTTTATGACTTCAGTTTTCCCATAGATTTACAAATCACTATTTTCCTCTTAGAACTAGCTATTGGCACTACTACACACTTCTTTGACAATAAAACAATTCTTTAAAATGAAAAAAATCTAATTTTATTCACGTAATACATAGTTAAACATTATGTATATTTTGTTCTTTTTCTGCCTACTACTGTTTGCGCATTAGATACTACTATTGTTTCTATGATTAGATACTTTCATGCATTTGTCTTAAATTAAACTTCCATATGCTTATGGCAGTGACTTATTAACGCAGAATTTTGGCATTTGCTGCATGTATTTTATTCCATTGCAATATTCTACAGCATCTGTAATTATTTAATGATCAAAACAGTTACTTGAGTTTGTCAATATTGCTATTCCTAACTAACATATGAAAGTGGAGATGTCCTCTTTTCCTCCTTCCCATATTAATTATCACATAAAATTGAAAAACAGAGTAAAAAGTTTTTCATTCTTAAGTAATTATTGCTTGTCGTACTAACCTGAGAAGCCTTAAGCTACGTGGAGAAGTGCTATGTACTTTTCTTAAGAGAAAAACTAAAATTATACTTATCCCTTGGGATTCTTCTATAAGACACTCACCTAGAAGTTAATACTGATAGTTTTAATTTCTATATCTCTCAAAAATGAGAACACTCAAGTGCTCTAGAAACTTGACCTGGGAACTCCTGGCCTCTAGCTGAAGCAACCTGTGAGGAGTTTACCAGTTCTATAAAACTTTCTTGAGGCTCAGTAAGAAGAATAACACTATACCCCATCAATATGAAGTCTTATACCATCCAACATTTTATAAGAATTGTTTTAATGTTATCTTTTATAATTAAGAAATTATTATTATTGTTATTGTAGCTTTTAAAATATGTTAAGTACATTTTCGACATTCGTGGAGCATGCACTATGTCCAACCCTGAAGGACCAAGGCAGTTGTTGTACATTATACAGATAACTCTTATTTCACACAGCCTGGCAGCTGATACCATGACTTGGGTATGCTATGCACACAGAGTCTCTTTACTCTGCCTTCTAACATTTGAAGTAGCATCTGTCAATAAATAATTTAGAAAACTATCTATTTAGAGGAAGTAAATATGAATATAGGGAAACTATGGCTTAGTTGAGAAAGGAGCACACCAGTTAAGGCAAATAAAAGTATTTTTCACTGAAAGGGAATATGTGTAAGCTTGGGATGGCCAGCAAAAAATGGAATAAAGATATGCTAGGCTGTATTTTAGGAAATTATGAGGTTGATTTGTAACAAATAGTGCAGAACTGCGATAAAGTCTGTGTAACTATTCAAAAATTGTTTTGCTCTCAGCAATGTGTATTTCCAAACTCCTTTGTAGCTGTTTTGGCTATACAACTGATTCTAGCCAGTGGAATGTGAGCATAAATCTTGGTTCTTTAAAACCTCCCATGTATTCCTCAGATTTCTTTCTCATTCACTGATCTAAATTTGAAACTGGTGGAAACTTTGCCTTCATTGTTCCCAAGTGAAGACAAGGACCTTCCCTACTTTTAACTGAAATTTATGTGTGTGAGAAATAAATTTCCACTGGGATAATATACTGAAAATATTGTTATGGAAACTATTTAATATAAGAACTTAATGGTGGGGAATAGGGTGTTCAAAGTGACAAGGTTTTTGAGAAAAAAGCCAGTAGGATGGAATGAGCCTTTGAGTATGACCAATATGGCAGAAGGGATCAAGGAGAAAGAGACCACTGCTAAATTACCAGATAGATGAGAAAAATTCTCAAAGCCAGACGTAAGTAAGCAAACCAAGTAGAAAATCACAAAGGACAACTCAAGTGAAAAGCTCCCATAGTGGATGTGAAAATTAACAAGAATTTCATTAATGCTGATGGGCTAAATTCTGAGAAAATGCCAAATGGTGTAGAAATAATCTTGAAAAGCTAATGTCCATAGTTGATAAAGGTCAAAAATGGATTGCAGTGCCTTAAGAAGGAGATACAAAAGAGTCAGGTGGAAAAACAAACCTTCAACAAGCAAGAATTTCTCTTAATTTTGAGATAAAAATTCTATTTGGTCCGATTTTGAATGACTGGTGTCTAATCAGCTGCTTTATGGTTTCCGTAGGTTCTCAGAATTGGATTCTATAAAGCATTCTTCACCCTTCCTTACCTCCACTTAGAAGAACAAACCAAGAGTCATGGCCTCCTTTTTCGGCTCAGATGCCTCACAATTCTTCTAGACCCCAGAATTTCAGAATTCTTCTGAAGCTATCAATTTTTTTAGAGTTTGTAATTGAACTCAAACTCTTTGTGCTATTTGTGTACTTTAAGTTACCCCAGAAATGTTCACTTGTTGAGCATTGTGAAAGGGAGATTGAGGAATAGTGCAAATATCACTTAGCTATATGTGCCAGAGTTGTGTTAGAATTTCCGAAGACCTGTGGCAGTGAAAGTTTATTATTATTTGGCTCTCATTTACTGTTTCACTATCAAGCTATTTTTATATCAATTTTTTCTGCAACTGGTATGATTATCTCAGCATTGTGCTTTAGGGTCACTTAGGTCTGATAATTGTCATCACTATTACTTAATGATTGCATTTACATAGAAACTTTTCCTTAAAAACTCAGTATGCGTGGTATACTGCCTATGTAGTTCAGTAGATTAAAGGACAACTATTTGAACACTTTTGTCAGATTTTTAGGGGCTGTTCTGGGGGGTTTCTCTATGTGGGACTTAGTCTGAGGTACAGGATCATTGCCAGCTGGAAGCTGGACCGATTTCTAAGAGTGGAGCCACAGCCTTCATAAGTTGGTGTAGAATTTCAGCGGTTTTCTGTTTCCCATTAGGCACTGAAAATGAAGCACTCAGCTGTGATCAGCATTTTGTAGCACAAGTTCTGTATAACATTGCTGCCACAGGGCCAGTAATAGTGGCAAGATGGGAAGCACAATTAACGGCCATTTTTTCCAGATGTATAGATCTGTGTGAAATTTTAATAAAGCCACCACCTTGATTCCCTATGTAAAAGCACATATGCCATGGGAGAAAGACATAGGCTGCCACAGTAATTGTTTATTATAACTGTAAAGCCTATTGTTTTTCACAAATTAACTAATAGGGCACAAGGTAGAAAACACGTGAAAGCATAAGATAGAAAACATGATTTTATTCATAAAGAAGTATGAGGACTGTTGTATTGTTGGACTCAGACACTTAGTGCCTAAAGTTTGATTGGGCCAAGAAATAAGAAAATTTTTGAATGGGATGGGATGACTTGGGAATATTGAAAGACTGGGTGGGAGAGAAAAACCTGGCATCTATTTTGTTCATAGTTGGCCATTCTTAGTTCAATTGTAATTGAAGAAGTGAGATGATAATAATAGCTAACATTTGTTGAGTGTTTGTTATGTGTCAAGCACTGTAGTAAGTGTGCTTTATGTATTCTCACAGACTCTTTTCAACAAAAGTCTATTTACTGTAGAGAAGTTATTAAGCTGACTACCTTGAAAGGGAAATAGTTTTAAGAATATTTCTTCTCAGTGTTAGGCATAGAACTGTATGTTATTGGAACTTACTTAAACAGAGCCTTGAATGATTCTAAATTATTTACTCTAACCTGTGAAAGTTACAGAAATTCTGTAACTGCTTTCTCTGTCATTATTCTCTCTCATCTCATTTGTGTGTGTGTGTGTGTTTGCACTAAATATGGGCACTAGGAAATAACTGTCTAATGAGAAACTATAAATAATTTAAAGAGAAAAATAAAAGAGAGGTGAAAGACACAGCAAGATGGACTCTGAAGAAGTGGGAAAGAGGAGAGCAACAAGAACAGGATGGGAAAAGCAGGAAGGATCAGGATGCAATAGGTATCTGTACTAATTCACTGAGATGATTACAATTACTATGTATTGCAAACATACACTAAAATTAAGAAAAGAAAAATTATCTTAATTAAAGTAATATATTTCCATTTCATCATCCAAAGAAGTCATCTGTGAGAATTAAAGGCATTTCTTGATTCTGTACAGATTCTCATTATTTGAAAACAAGCATTAAAAATAGGTTGATTCTGATATTTCCTAGATGCCTTTACAGAAAGAATGGGCATGTAGCTTTTATTACATGGACATCTGAAGGTGACTTTTTCTCTCATGTGCAATAGCTAAAAGGTGTACAGGTTCAATATACTACATATTCTTGGTCTTTTTAAATACTCTCATTTTTAAGCGTAGCTAACGTCTCTTATTTCTGTGCTGCATTTTATATAGACTTCTCTTCTGGAATTAGTAAAAGTTATTCTTCTGTGGCATCTTTATACACTTAGATACATTATTTTTTTCTGTTTCACAAAACTATATAAACTTGCTTAGTGTTTAACCTAGACATTTTCAAAAGAGGTTCCTGGAAGAATTGGTCTTTGAATAGTGCTGATATGGTGTATTAAACTTTAAGAGAGTAACACTTTGTTTTAAATACATGTGAAATTTGGAATGGGATATATGGGCCAGCTCAGTGCTGTATTTCAAGTTTCCAGGAATCATTGGAGATCTCAACTACCATCACCCCTATCCAAACAAATGAAGTACTTTTCTTTCTGGGAAACTGTAACTTTTCATTCTGACTTGTTATATATGAGTGTGGATGCCTATACTGCTTCTGGAACTGAGATGTCCCAAAGAGATTTTATATAATCCTAAAACCACAATGGACACTCTTTTTGTAGCAAAGATGGTTGAGGTAGTAATTTCCTGATGCTGCTGTAGCACCTCTGGAAATTGGCTGTGTCTACATGGGTCAGTGTGCACTCTTTCTACAATGTGAATTCTGGTTCATTGTGTCTTTGAGGGTCTCTGAGACACTGAGCCAGCTTCCAGGCTATCTCAATGATGCTACTACGTCTTGTTTGCACTTTGAGTAGCAAAGTCATGGGACATGCTAACAGGCAGAAATACTATGTTAATTGACACTTGCATGTGAGTGGCTCTCTCCCCTGATTACAAGTCTCCCATTGATTCTGTACATTCAGTTCCTGATAAATATCTTGAAGCCCACATCCAGGGCGTTCAGACTTGGTCTCTCATGAAAAACTATGTCCTCACTTGTCATCTAGCTCATGACCATGTTTGGATCTCCATTCGCTTCAAGCTTGTGCTAGGGATTACCACAGACATCACTAGCACACTTAACAATAGTCATTTTACTTATATACCCATGGGCATGCCTATTTTCCCCACTAGATGGTTAAGTCCATGACCCGAAAAGGTCTATGACACCAGGTTTTGTACCTGTCCTTGGAAATTGCTCTAGGCCCTCTGCAGAAGGATCTGCCCTAATTATGACTTTAAAAGATTCTATCTTTGGGATGCCTTATTTGAAATTTATTAAATTTCCCTTTATTATCTGAAACCCAGACAGACATAATCCCATACAATGTGCACAGGTGCTGGTTGTGTTTACATTTGTGGGTATTTTCTAACATTATGATGGTCCCATCACAAATAGGCCACCTAGATGCTGGGAGAACTTTGGAATTTGCCCCTATGGTTTCATCCTGGGGCTCTCCATTGGCCAGAGTAAAATTTCTGCAAATCCTATGACTTGAGACTGCCAGAACGATACGAATGGCTAATTTGGCAATTTGGGGAATTCAAATGTATGTGGATAAGTGTCTCACAGGCTTATTTTTTTTAGTCTGCATTAAGGATTAAACCCAGAACTTTCACTCTGAGCTACAGTCTTCAGCCCATAATTTATGCTTTTGAAATAGCATCCCACTAAAATTGCTACATTTGCCAAGACTGGGCTTGAACTTGCAATCCTCCTGCCTCAGCCTCCTAGACTGCAAGCTTGTGCCACCAGGCCCAGGTGACAAAAAATTTTACTGGGATCCTGAACATGCTGGGAGTGATCTTGTCCATCTTGGCCATTGCTATGTATTACTTTTTACCCAAAAATGAAATGATTAATCAACACAATTTACATTATAAAGGGATCTAACAACTGATAACAAATAGAATAGGGGCAAGAGGTGACATTCTTTTTTGGCATTGCTAGACATGATCTTGAACCCTTGAGGAACTTCTAGTCAGCAGGTGCGACAGTGACGCCATGACACAAACCTCGGTGATACATTGTTCAGGTAGCATTTCCCATTTGGAACCCAATAAAGCCCAGCCTCACATTTCTCTGGAGATTTCAGCATTTTCTTAACTTTTTCTGTTGTACTGGTACTACAATGTGTGCTCCATATGTGAAAGCAAGGTTAAACCAAAAGCTGCCTTTCCTCTCCAGAAGTCTCTCCTTACCATGGTGAACAGTAACTGTGATATCAGAAGGTAAAACTACATAACTAATACAGTCTGACTGCTGCATTGCAATTGGCTGCCAAACAAATAAGCTGTTCTAAAATACGACGTCTAAAAGAGTGTCGTTCTTAAACAAGTTATGCTACTCGTATTATTGTTGAGATCTTTTCACTGTTAATGTAACATGCAATGGTGTACTTTCTTTTCCTCTGCCAGCGTAGTGTGACTGAGGACCAGAAGAGAATTGCATGACTGGGATCACCTGCAAGACAAGGAGGTTGCTGAAAAACAAGTCATTCTTGTTGGAAGCCTTCCAGTTTAGGAGATATCACTGAGAACACACCTGCCTACAACAGGTCTTCCTAAATTCTTAACCAATCTATGCCACTTGTTCTATGAATAGCCTTGGGAGGGCAAGGGGAGCCAGTTCACTGGGCTTCAGTTTCCTCTTTTTATAAATTGAGGCTGAGCGAAATCATTGGAGGGGACCTTTCTGTTTCAGAACCTCAGAGAAAACATCCTACAGACAACTGATGGAGCTCTCAGCCAGTGCAGGCTGAGCCTCAAGACTTGGCCACAGGGTTCATGCAGCCTGGGCTGGGTGCTGATTAATTAAAGCTGTTCTGGGGGCCTCATCACTCCACAGGTTGTCTTCACTTTCAAGGTCCATGAATTAGGACAAGTGCACTTGGTCAGATGTTGCTCCAAAAGTTGAAAAATTAGGTTTACTACATTTCTGGGCCATCATTCACCACAGTGTTTGTTTTTTTTTTTTCTCCCCAGACCCTTTTTCCAAGAATAAGGAAGACACATGGAATTTTTCTTTTCTCTTTCTTTTCTATTATTATCACCTAATTTAAAGCCAACATTATTACTATCCTGGACTTCTGGCCTTAGTTCCCACCGGTCTCATTCCTATACTTTCGCTTCATTTCTTCTATAATTCATTCTCCAGAAAGAGAGGATTTTGCCCCCTCTGATGTACATTGAGAGCTCTCTCCCTATAATTCTGCATCCCAGCATGCTGGCTTCTCCTGACTGCACTAAGTGGGCTGCCTTTTCTTCTGACTTTTACTGAATTTGAGCAACTAGGAAGGCACTGGTAGACCAGTAGGATACAAGAGAAAGATGTTTCAATATTTCACACTCAAGATGCAAGAGGTCAAACACTACAGTGTTTGACAGGAAGAGCAAGCTTTATTGAAGGCCCAGTTCACAGAGCATTTTCCTCTCTTTCAGCTATAGATACAGCTCTTTCCAAGTTCTGGAAATTCCTACTTTGTTTGTTCCTTCAGGCTTAGGTGTGGTAGTACTGCCCCACTCTTGCTAACAATAGTACATCTCAATCTCCCCTATTTTTCTACTTTAACCCTATTGTTATATTTGTAAATACCTCTATTAACCTCTTTAAAATTTAACTATCTGAATGGGTCATCTACTTTCCATGAAGTCCTTAATAGTACAAGAAAAACAGAAATAATTCAAGTACCATGAAGTTCACCATTTTGAAGTATAGTAGCCAATAATTTGGGTACATTTACACCATTGTGCCCATCACCGTCCATTTCCAGAGAGTTCTTTGTCAGTGGACACTCAGTTCTCTTAACTGTTAATGTATAGTGAACACTGTTCTGGATCTTTCATATGGATGGAATCATACACTATATGACTTTCATTTAAAGTTTTTGCGATCCAGCATTGTTCAAGATTCATCCATATTGTGGAATCTATCCCTTCTAACTCCCTTTTTATGGTCCTTTTTACGATAGTGCCTTAAACAGATTCATCACAATTTGTTTATCTGTTCATCAAGAGATGAGCATTTATGTTGTTTCTACCTTTCCGCTATTATAAATAATGCTGATGTGCACATCCATGTACAAGATTCTTTTTCAACATATGTTTTCAGTTTTTGTAACTATATATCTAGGCATAGAACTGCTGGGAGACACAATAACTCCATGTTTAACTTATTGAGGAACTGACAAATTGTTTTCCATACACAGAGCTTTCCTCTTTGGTGAAGTCCCATTTATGACCATTTCTTTTGTTCCTTGCGCTTCTGGTGTCATAGTTAAGAAAACATTATTCAAGTCAAGATTCTAAATACTTTCAACTAGATTTTCTTCTAAGAGTTTGTTGTTTTATAATCTTCCCTTCTTTCATCCATTTTATGCTAATTTTTACATGGTACATAGTGATTAAAATTCATTATTTGGCATGTAAGTATCTTACTGTTTTAAAAAAGATTTTATTAAAATGACTAATTTTCTTCCACTGAATGGTCTTGGTAACCTTGCTGAAAGTCAAACGATCAGAGATATGTAGAGTTTTTTTTGTCATTCTCCAGTCTATACTACTGAGTTATATGTCTGTCATATAATGACACATTGTCCTGATTACTGAAATTTTATGGCAGGTTTTGAAATGAGAATCGGTTCTGCAACTTTACTTTTTAAGATAATTTTTGTTAATCATGAGTGCATATAAATTGGGGGTCAGTTTGTCCATTGCTGTACGAAAGGTGATTAGAATTTTCAGAGGCATGTGTTAATTTGTAAATCAACATAGAGAGTATCAACCCCAACATGTGGTAATATCATGACTTCAGATTTATAAACAAGGTATAATTCTATTTGCTTAGGTCTTTTGATTGGAAAACTTTTACATCTAAGTAGTTATTGATATGTAAGGACTTACTATTACAATTTTGCTAATTGTTTTCTATTTTGTAGTTCCTGTGTTCCTTTCTCTATTTTCTTCTATATCTGATGATTTTATAATGATGTGTTTTGACTTCTCTGTCTTGTCTTTTGTGTACCTACTACACGTTTTTATGACATTGAGAAGTGAATAAAATACTTTATTAATTTATTTCAAGCTGATGAGAAACTAATTCCAACTGCGTACAATAACTCTATAATTTTATTCCTCCATTTTTATTGGTGTCATAATTCAAAATTTTTTATATTGTAAAAACAAAGTAACAAATTACTGTTGATATGGTTAATTTTTAATATTTATGTCTTTTAACTTTTTGAAGTTAAAAGTGACCACTGGCATACTATTACAGCATTAAAGTATATGACTCTGAATATATTATTACTTTTGCACTAAGTTTTAAACTTTCAACTTTTCACATTGTTAGTTTCCTTTCAAGTTCAAGAATTGCCTTTAGTATTTCTTGTAAGGCAAGTTTAAGGGTAATAATGTCCCACAGTTTTTATTTTTCCAGGCAAACCTTTATCACTCCTTCATCTATGAAGGACAGATTTGTCCTATAGGGCATTTTTGGTTGGCAGGTATTCTTTTTTCCCTTAGAATTTTGAATATATTATACAGTTTCTCCTAGCCTGGAAGGTGTCTGCCAGGAAATTTGCTGACAGTCTTTATAGAGGTTTTCTTGAATGTCAAGAGTTACTTTTCTATTGCTCTTCCCAAAATTTTCTCTTAGGATGGAGACTTGAGAATTTGATTACAGTGTGTCTCAAAGCAGATCTCTTTTATTTAACATAGTTTGGATTCTTTATGTTTTATGGGTCTGGGCAATCATCTTCCTTTTCAGATTTGGGCCATTTTCCTTCATTTCTTCTCTAGGTAAGTTTTTCACTTTTCTGTTTCTTTTCTCCTTCTGTCTGTTGCAGTGCATGTCTTGGTAGATTTGATGGTGTCCCACAGGTGCTGAAGACATATTCTCTTTCTCATTTTTTCTCCTTTTTATTTCTCTAAAAAGAAATACTTTTGAATGGCCTATATTCATTGTCGATTCTTTCCTCTGCATGTGTGTTGTAGAAGTTCTGTATGGAAAGTAGCAATTCAATCATCATGTTCTTAAAATCAAAGTTGTTCAGTCCTTTTCTGATGGCTTCTATGTCTTTGCTGATTATTTTATTTTATTTCCATTATTTTCTTAGTTTTATTTAGTTCTTTCTTATAGTTTATGGAGCTACAAAGATGATTACTTTGAATTCTTTGCCATGTACTTTGTAGGTCTTTATATTTAGTTTTCATAATGGTGCTTTCTTTTCTTCATTTTTACACTGTTGTGTTTTCATTTGTATTCTTTTCACACTTTTAATTTATTAGTACGTGTGTGCAGTGCATGAAATTTGCATTCACCTTGATGAGTGGGTGCACGTACCTAGCACTCCTTGATTCTTTTGTGATCCCGTCTCCTCTCCTCTTCCTTCTCTTCCTTCATCTTTAAATTCCCTTTACCCATTTTCATTGTTTCTGTTATTATTTTAGTAGATGTCTGTGATGTATGTTATTTACATTACTTGTGGGTATTTCAGACATGTACATGATACATCTTAACCTGTTTCACTTCCTTTTCCTCTCCACCTTTGTCCTTGAGTTTCATCTCCTGGACCCCTTCCCTTTTGCAAAAGTTGGAACTCCTTGCTTCCTTCTATCAATCCTTTTTCTCTTTATTTGTACTTTGCCTTCCTCAGATAAGAGATATCATACATTATTTAAACTTGTGTGTTTGAATTATTTTATTTAACTTTATATTGTCCAATTGCATCTGTTTTCCTACAGATGTCTCAAATTTATTCTTCTTTATAGCTGAGTAGTATTCCATTATATATAGATAACTGTATTTCTTTACCTATTTATCTGTTAATGGATATATAGCCTGCTTCTAAGATTTAGCTATTACGAGTTCTACTGCTATAAGATTTAGCAGTGATGAGCAGTTCTGCTGTAAATATGCATGTATAAGTGTAATATAGTGTCTTTAGCTCTTTTGGGAAGCTATCTAGAAGGAAAATAACTGGTTGAAATGCAAATTTTAATTTTAGTAAGTTGAGGAATCTCCTCACTGATTTCTCTAACAATTTACATTTTTACCAACAATACAGAAGGGCTCTTTTTTGAATGCAACCATGTTATTATTTGATTTCTTGATGATTGCTATTCTTTCTGGTATAAGATGAAATCTTAGCATTGTTTTAATTTGCACTTTTCTAATGGCCAGAGATTTTGAATGTTTTTTCCATGTTTGTTGGCCATTTGTACTTCTGAAAAGTTTCTGTTCATTGCACTTGCCCATTTTTGATTGGCTCTTTTATTTTGAATGGTCTAATTTTTAGAGTTCTTTATATAGTCTAGATATTAGTCCTCTGTCTGAGGAATAGTTGGCAAAAAAAAATCCTTTTGTATACTGTCTCTTCACACTACAGATTGTTTCCTTTGCTGTACACAGGATTTTTATTTGATACAATCCTATTGCCTAATTGCTGCTGTGATTTCCTGTGCAATTTGAGTTTTGTTTTGAAAGTCCCTGCCTACACCTACGACTTCAAGTGTTGTACTTATTTTATCTCCCAGTAGGTTCATTGTTTGTATTTTATTATTTAGATCTTTGATTCATTATGGTTTCAATTTAGTACATATTGAGAGATGGGTCTAGCTTTGATCTCCCACATATGTACAGCCAATTTGCCCCACATCATTTATTGAATAATCTCTCTTTCCTCCAATATATGTTTTTGGTCCTTTTGTTGAAGACCAAACAACTGAGGATATTTCTGCGTGCTCTATTCTGGTCCAGTGATATATATTTCTGTTTTTATGCCAATACCATGCCATTTTTTTTATTTTAAAGAGAAAAGAACCAAAAAAAAATGGTACAAAATTTCAAAACAAGATTGTAGTAGAGTAATAATGTTTAGTACATGGTGTATTGTTATCTTCAAAGTAGTTGCTCATATTACAAGATCTACACATGAAAAATTGATCAAACAATATGGGCACATACCTTTCTTTTCAGTGAACTAATAGCAATTAATAGTATAACTATCTTAATTATCTTGTGTTTATATATAATTTTCTTTCCTTTTCACTTCCTTTTCTCCTTTCCCCATCCCAATTTCTCTTTCCTTTTGAACAGTTCTTCCCTGTTTCTTTATACTATAATTTGAAGTCAGATATTGTGATGCTTCTTCCTTTGCTCATGTTGCACAGGATTGCTTTTGCTATTCAGGGTGTCTTCCAGTTCCACATGAATTTTAGGGTTGTTTCTTGTATTTCTGTGAAGAATGCTGCTGCTATTTCTCTTGACATTGCATTGAGTCTTTGTGTATTTGTGTTTGTGCACTTGAAGTAATATATCTTCTTTCAGGCTTTAGAGACTGGCTTTGATGAGGAAAGACCTTCAGCATTCAGCCCTTTCATAGATCCCAAATGGAGTTTGCATCCTTCAGGAATACTTGGAGAGCTAACTTGTTGCCTTGGTCAGTGGACTACAAGATCTTGCACCTTGCTCTGCAAGGCCTAGACTTGTCTTTGAAATAAGCCAGGAGAATGGGTCTATTGGAGCGATCTGGAGCTTGAGTCAAAATGCACTAGACTGCAGCCTGGGTCTACATTTGCAAGCCTGAAGCTGAGACTGTTAGTCTGAGCCTGGTGACTGGCTTTGTGGAAGCAGTCTAGAGCCTGAATCCATGTGGATGAGACTGAAACCTGGGTCTATGTGTGTGAAACTAGTTCTAAGACCTATTAGATTGGTCTTGGAACCTGAGTCAGCAGGGCCAGGCTATGACCCTAGGTCTTCAAGGATGGACCTGGAAATTGGACCATAAGCTTGTCCTTGAGCTAGAATGAGCTTAATGTCTGCGTCTATATTCACTAGCTTGGAGCCAAGGTTGACCTGGAGTCAATAGGCTTGTTACAATTTGGGCTGGGTGCATGGGTTACCTGAGATTGGTCTGGTGCTTGATTTTATAAAGCAGGACTAGATATTGGTGTACAGGAGCTGGATGGGTGCTGTGTGGACATAGACCTTGAATCTGTATGAGAAGCTCTGGGTCTTAGTTATTTTTCTCTCATTGCTGGGACTGAATATTTGGTGCCCACAATTAAGGAAGGAGTGGTTTATTCAGTTCAGTTTGTACTGGTTTCAGTCCATAATCAGTTGCCTCAAAGGCAGAGTGGTGTGGCCCAAGGGTCACACTTCAAGGCAGCAGAAAGACAGCAAAAGCAGTAAGAGCGAAAAGAGGGAGAACAAGCCTCTTTTCCTCCTTTATATTGTATGCAGGCTACCCATACTCCACGTGAGTGTAGCACTCATACCATTTCTGTGCCTTCCTCATGCATAGACTTAGGATGTTTATATGAGACCCCTGGCCCCCTGCTGAGTCACTTAGTTAAACTTCTAATCTTCTCTATGTGACCCAGTGAACAGCATCTAGAGCAGTGAGGGCATGTCATCTACACTCTATGGTGTAGAATTCCTGAGTTAATTAGTTAAGATTCTAGACCTCTCAAGTTGACATAGTCAGTGATTACAGCCTGAGTCTTAGCTCCATAAGAGGTGGTCTGAGGCCTGGGGCATGAGGACTATCTTGGCACTGGAGTAGACCTGAAACCTGGATCAGGGTACTGGCTTTGAGCCTGAATCTGTGGTAGGTGGCTTTAGCCTAGGTTTGTAAGAATCAGCCAGGTGATTTAGTACAATGGGTTTATTCTGATAATGGGTTTCATAATGTAGTCAAATGATTATTCTTACCTGGAATATTGTGAATCTCTAAATTTGCACATTGCTACAGATTTTTGGATGGTGATTTGCCTTGCAATCTTCGACTCTAATGGTTCAAGAATAGTCATTACCATTCCACTTCTTCAACTATTTTTTTCTATTAGAAGGTCATGCCTGATGACTTTCAAGTTCTTTACACTTCTGAACTGAAACTGAAAGTCTGTCATGTACACTTGAATTCTGAAATATACACCAGTGGTAACCCTTCAGAAAAGTAACTGTAGTACAGTATAGGCCATAAAAAGAATGAGAACATATTTTCTAGCTTAAATATGAAATCCTAATGTAATAATTTGATCCGCAGCTTTTGGTGTCATTAGAGTAGAAAACTAGATGAAAATTTACTTTTTCTCTGTAAATTCAGATGAGCCATCCTGATCTGAGTAATCAGTGGTGTTGGCTATTTTGCTTCCCATAAATATGAGACACTTCTTTGATGTCCCTGTGACCCGAGAAAGGGATTTTTCATAGGAAATAGCGTAAAAGTCAGTGATTCAGAAAGCGTGTCAGGTGGTTTATTTGTATAGATATTATTATTTTGTATGTAAAACAGCCGTCAAAAGACCACTGTGTTCCCAGTCTCAAAGAGAGGTCCCCTGTGGATGCAAGCCTTATGTTCGCACAGTGCCTGCCTTTTAGTACATCAAACCTTGGTGAACATCATTAGATCAAATGACTGTAAAAGGTCTTAAGTGGAATGATTTTGATCTGTTCTACACATTTCCCACTGGATTTTTGTCCACATTACACAATCACTGTACATTTGGCACAGTATGTTGCCTTTGAAAGAGCTTCAAGATTAAGGAAGCGTGAAGACAGAATTGCCCATAAAATGGGAAAGGAGGACTAGAAATGTATATGCTGCGGAAACTAAAACTTCCCCTCCTCCTTCAGTGTAAACTAAAAGCTCATATCAAGCGAAGTCTCACGACGAAGGACTCAACTTAGATAAGCATGAAAAGCTGCTTCACCTTATTTGTCTTCTGATTTGCCAAAGCATTGATATTTTTTAAAATCTATTTAGCAAAGAATTTTAAGATTCTCATTTCTGTACAAAACATCTCCTGGCTACTCTAATACTGCAACAATGTGGGGGAAAGCAAATTTGTTCCTCTATATGTGATAGATTAACGTGGGAGGATTTCTGCTTTAGGGAGCAGTAAAGTGAAGGAGGAAGCCCTGGATGGGGACAGCTTAGAGGGGGTATCGGGGACTGAATAAGAATGAAAGGGACATATCCAAGTTGAGAAGCAGACTTGCTTATGTTTCAGGACTCAGCATGCCCTCTTATTGGTCCTATATCCACTCCGTCTGTGTAATTAGATTTAGGTGGGAACAGTGACATAAATTCAAGACCTGTGGAGTGTGCTTGGAAGTCACCCTCTGAATCACCATAAACTCCTGTACTTTTATGCTTTTCTAGCTAAATAGCCTTCACGTTTAAATGTCTTTCTTACTAAAATGGATAGTTGTGAAGATCCCAAAGGTGATTTCTAAGCATATCACACAGATTTTGAAGTTGGTATAACTTCTCCTTTTAATCTTCTCCTTCACTATTATTCTTTTCAGTTGAATTTAGTTATCACTAGTGCAGACTGTCATTTATGGCCTACTTTCCACTAACCATGATCAGTAGTATTTTTATTGGTATAGGAGGCAAAGATGTACCAAATCCGAATGAGTATTTTGGAAAACAAATCTTTTTATTTCAAATAGTCTATGGGTATATTGAAAGTTGCTCTGGAGCCAGATGTTACTAAATTGTTACAATTTTAGTAGTTTTGCAAGCCAGGTGTTAAACTCTATTATTATGAATTGTTAAAATGTAAGCTCATAATTAAATAAAGTATATTTTTAAAAGATAAAATTAAAAGCATTGGTGTCTTATAATGTGCTGTGATAGTACACTAGTATCTGTGCTGAGCAGTTGCTTATATCTTCCACATCATACAGTGGAATACTCTATACAATGGTGTGTTACTGTACATATTTTCCAACTGTCTGTTCATTGATGTCTTATTGGTAGGTTCAGTTAGCCATTGTGGAAGTATTTAGGCCATGAAAATCATTAAATGCTAATAGTTGGAGATTGAAATTTTATTATATCAATTGTACAAAGTTAAAAAAAATCATAGAAAAAACAATAACAATGAACACCCGATTGTGTGCCTACAGTCCTATACACTGTAAATGGCACAGAATCCAGGAAATATTCTAGTGTTGGAGAACTATTATGATTTAGTGAAGAAAATTTTGCTGAGCTGCTAAATTGTCGACTACTTTTTCTAAAGTAGTATTAACTTATATTTTGTTATGTTTTTCTCTATCCTTCTAAAAATTGATGTAGAAATATGACAGTGGTTTTACATTTTAGGCTTGCTCCTTGAATGTTCTGATGAGCGAGTATGTTGGAACAATGCATCAAAATCTTTTTTTTTTTTAATTTTAAAAATAAAAGGAAGAAAACATTAAAAGACAGACATTTTACAAAATAGCAAAAGAACAGTACAGACAATATGGAGTTACAAACAAACTAGTAGGAAATTAACAATGCTTCTTTTATTACGTATTGATATCTTCAAAGTGGTTTCTCATGAAAACAGAGACATGCAATATTGATCAAACAAGGACTCATTGACAGTTTCTTTCTGCAAAGAAATACAAGACAGTAGAACAACTCTGTTAACTATCCTGTATATACATACATACAAAATTTCTCCTTCTTTCCCTTCTTTTTTCCCCCATCCCAGTTACTCTTTACCCTTGAGTGCTTTCCTATCATTTCACAGTGTCTATCATACCTCCTAGTTTAAATTAACTCTTTCAGGTTTTACACTAGTGAGACAATGCGGTGCTTGCACATGTATGTTTGATTTATTTCACTTATGAGTATGGTCTCTAGTTGTGACCATTTACCTGTAAAAGCCTCGAGTTTATCTTTCTTTACAGCTGAGTAATATTCCATTATATAAAAGTACCACAATTTTCTTATCCAGTCCTCGGTGGATGGACATTTGAGTTGCTTCCACGTTTTAGCAATTACAAATTGTGCTGCTATGAACATAGGTGCACATATATCACTATGATATGATGTTTTTATATTTTCTGGGAAAATACCCAGCAGGGGGATAGCTGGGTTGAATGGGACCTCTAGACCTAGTTTTTGGAGTAATAAATGGTGCTGGAAAAATTGGCTTGGTACCTGCCGAAGACTGAAAATAGACCCAAGCCTATCACCATGCACCAAACTCAAGTCAAAATGGTTCACAGATCTCAATATTAAACCAGAAACACTAAATCTATTGGAAGAGAAAGTAGGTAAAAACCATGAAGACATAGGGTTAGGGAGAGAGTTCATGAACAAAAACCAAATTGCACGTGAAACACTTGAAAGAATCAACAACTGGGATCTCATCCTACTGAAAAGTTTCTGCACATCTAAAGAAATCACCAGCAGAGTAAAAGGAAAAGAAAAATTTTAGCTGATTGTCCCTCAGACAAAGGGCTTCTATCTAGAACATACAAAGAATTAAAAAATATCAGCTCCCCCAAATTCAAAGACCCCATCCAAAAATGGGCAGCGGAGATGAATACACACTTCTCAGACAAGGAGATACAAATGGCAAATAAATATATGAGAAAATGTTCAACATCATTAGTCATTTGAGAAATGCAAATTAAAACAACACTGAGATTCCACCTTACTCCAGTAAGAATGGCTAGAATTAAGAAATCAACCAATAACAAATGCTGGCGAGGTTGTGGAGAAATAGGAACTCATCTCCACTGCTGGTGGGAATGCAGGCTGGTGAAATCACGGTGGAAATCATTTGGGAGATTCCTCCAAAATCTTTTTATTTAATAGATTTCTGCTAGCCTTTTGAGCTATCATTCAAAACCCTTGTCTATAATGGATGTCACTGACCTATTTGAACTTACAATGTGCTACTGAGGGATGATTAAAATAAAACAGGGAATGTTTTAATTAAAAATATATTTATTAGAATAAAAGACACATTAGCATTCGCTCCTTCAAAACACTCTTGCTTATCTCAAATGCACTTGTCTCGTTGTTCTTACCACTTTCTGAAGCAGTTCTGGAAGTCCTCTTTCATAAGTGTTTTTATGAGGTGTGATTACGATAAAATGCACAGTGAATGCTGTTGCAGGCAACAAAGCAAACAACAAAAATATCACGGTGTGTCCTCAGACACTTTTTTCACTGGATCTCTCGTTATGTGACTTCTATCTCGTCCCCAAGTCAAAATGACGATGAAAGGTAGATGATTTGACTTAATGCGTGCCATCAAGTTGGCCAAAACAGCCCAACTAAAGAGATTCGGAAGAAAGGAGCTCCAGAACTGCTTCAGAAAGTGGGAAGTGATGGGTTCAGTGTGTCTGAATTGAGGGTGGGTATTCTGAGAGTGCTTATGGTAATATGTCTTTTAATGTAATAAATTTTTAAATTTTTAAACACAATGTATTTTTTGATCCCACTTTCTACATGGGCAAAATTTAATGTTAAGGTATAACAAACAAAAATACACAATTTGTATCACTTTCCATAACAAAAGAATCACCCTCCAATTACTTTTCTTAAATCAATATTTAGTTTTCTTCCACACCTGTCTTACTTAATACATGACCACATGTTTCAAAGCAAGAAAAATAAAAGAAGAATAGAATGTTCAGCTGTGCTACTAGAGAGTTCAGTGGTGGTTTTCCTATGCGTTTCCACTAGTTCATTCGTTTCATGACTGAGCTGACATTACAGTGCTGAAAAGATGGAGAGAGAAGCCTCATTCTAGGACATAAAAATTACTCTTCCTCTTTCTTTTCTCCAACATCAAAAATATTAATGGAGAGAAATCACTGTGAGGTGAACCTTCTGTGCAGTAGACAGCTATTTTTAATGTAGTATCCTGTTCTTGGGGGAAATGACAGTTCTCACTCTCAGAGCAATCAGCATTGAAAAAATGCTATCAGTGGTGATTTCTTTAGGGGATATCTTTGTGACTTTTGGGGAGTTGTGAATATGTAGCACACAGTGTGTAGACTATGCTTTGGAACCAGAGTTCTAGAGCATTCCCTAGTTCAGTGTGGATATTTCCACACCCTGTCTGAATGGGTGAGGCCCATGCATGTGTATGAATTCATTACAGCACAGGACCCACACATGGCTACCAGTTTGAATTTTGTAATGTCTCTAGACCTCAGCCAAGTGACCCTAAAAGCTTGGAGAGATTAGGTGATACCGACAGGTAAGTACTTAGAATTTATTTTCTCAAGGCAAGGAACACAGTAAGAAATACAAACTATACCTTTATAAATCATATGAAATGTGAAAAATTAATCTCACATTATTTTCCATCCACCTAGCTTATGTGTTTTCTCCACACAAGTTAATCACATGAATCAATTTTTCTTTTGTACATCCTCAGATGTATATGAAGATGGTTTAACACAAATTCAAGAAGGTGTCTAGCGGGCAGTGGTGATGCATAGCTATAATCCCAACACATAGGTGGGGAGTGGCAGGAAGGTGGCAAGTTCCAGGCCTGCCAGGGCAACTTAGTGAGACCTTGTCTCCAAACAAAACTATTCCCCCCGCCAAAAAAATGTATATGTATGGTACAATTCAATTTTAGCTTTCCTGAGCAATCACATTTTTAGAATTTTTTCCTTCAAATTTACTTGAGCACATTATGTGAATATTTACAAAGCTATTTATTGCAGTGTTGATTGCTGTAGCAGAAGGCAGGAAAAATGCAACTTTCCCACATAAAGCACAGGTTAAATAAATGATGGTACATCCAAAAATGCGACATTCTGCATATGCGAGAGAAACAGAGAGGAGTGATGGTCTGTGCTCTGTAATGTAGAAACAGATGTAATTGTCCAGCAGGGATATATTGTTTAAAAATGTGGAAAACGTTATCTACATGCTAACATTTGTTATTTTAAAGAAACGAAATAAAGGCTTTTGAAATACAAATCTACTTTTAAAAAATTGATTATGTCAGCTCAAAGGTTATTGTAGAAATAGCTCAATCATGTAATTTATCTTTAAGGGTAATAGAAAGAAAAATATAAATGATTAAATATATGAATCCCAAAGGGATAAATTTACTGAATTCCACTTCCAAGTACTGGAAGAGTGAACAATCAGGGGCACAACTAGGAAAAGTGCAAATAAATTATGCTATGTCTACATAATACAAGACAATTCATTAAAATGAGATTTACAGTATTGGAAGATGTTTTTTAAAGTTTGTAATTCATGCAAAGAAAGAAAAATAGGTCAGAATTTGAAGTGAATATTATTAGAATGTTTTTTGGAGTAGCAGAAAATACATGAACAGGCTAATAATAATCATCTTTGGATATGGAATTATGAGTGTTTTTTCTTAATTACACTATCTTTTATTTTCTGAAATTTCATTACTGATTTCATATTGCTGGAAGAGAAGTAAAATAAACTTCATTTTACAGAGTGATCGAAATCTTTCAGGGAGATAGTAATTGAAGAAAATAATTCAGACTGGGTACCTTTGTTAGTTAGGAGAAGAATATTATTCATTTTTGGCATAAAATGTGACTTATTCTTCCCTTTCTCTTCTTTCTTTTCTTTCCAAGGTCAAACAATTTGGTTCTAAGTGGTTAGCTCAGTAGCTCAGTAAACATATATCTGCGTTGTCAGTAATATCATAAATAAAATATTTATACTTATTATTCTACAATTCTCATGTTGTATTGGTGACATTTCATAATGTATTTTTTTTGTTTGGTTGGTTTTTTTTTGGTTTTTCTCCGGTACCGGGAACCAAACTCACGACCTTGCGCTTGCCAGGCAGGCGCTTTTGCCACTGAGCTAAATCCCCAGCCCCTCATAATGTATTTTTAAAAGTATAATAAAATTTAGTTTGATTATATTAATGTTAAAAATTCAAAAATGTGTTAAATATTCCAGGGTATTAAATATATAGCATTATTTAAGGCTGAAAATGGTTGATTTTGATAATAGGACTTAATAGATTTGAGGGTTAATTGGTCAAATTTTTCAAAAATAAGTTATAAATAGAACAGTTAGTGGTAGAAGAAAGAAATGCTTGTCCAGCTCTACATGCACCTTTTTAAAACATTGTTCAACACTGATTTCTGGTTTATCTTGGTGATTCTCAAGTCCAACACTTTGTTTACACTTCGAGAATTTGTGTATTAACTTTTGTGGTAGTCTTAGATGTTTAATTTCAAAATAAAGTTATCCTTCATTCCTTGTTCTTCACTAACCAAAACAATAACCAATTTTGATTTTATTTACATTCTATGTATCTCATTTCCTTCCAGTGAATTATATCTTTTTAACATACCCTCATGGTCCAACCTTCAATGTCTGCTTAGATTACTAGATGTAACTATATCCTCACTGGTTACCCCAGTTTGAGAGTAGACTTCTGTAATTGAAAATCCAATTATTTACTCACTTGCTTTTCTATGTTGCAAGTTAATTCTTTTAGGGAAGTATAAAGTTCTTTAAAACATTGTACCAGAAACCCCACAACTACACAAGAAGCAATATATCTTACATACAGTGATGAATATACAGAAAAGAATTATATCCCAGTCATGAGAGTTTTAATACAGTTTTAATCTTTCACTTTAAAAACATTCCTTATTGTAAATAGGTCTGTAATGTTTATTTTTCCTGTTAGACCATAATCTTCACAAGGATAAAGGTACTATCTATTCAGTGATGTATATTTTGTTCCATAGTAAGCACTCAACATGGCTTTTAAATAACTAAATCAACATGATTGGCAGACAGCTCTTTCCTACTAAGCCATGTTTGAGTGTCACTAAGTTTCCTAAATAAGACTTTAACAAGTTGGGGAAATTCCTAGTCCTTATGGTTTCAAATACTTCTTGTGCTCCATTATTTTCTTATTCTTGTGATTTCCATAGCATACAAGTTAGATTATTTGATCATGACCTATATTGCTTTTCTTCATCTCTGTGATGTAGTTTGGGTATTTTCTATTGACTTCATTAAAGTTTTTTATTTCTGTTTACCATATGGTGATATTTACTAAATGAGTTATTAAATTCAAGTAATTTATTTTCAATTCTAGTTGGAGTGTGTGTGTATGTGTATTTGTGTGTGCTTTAAGGATTGAAGTAGGACCTTATAGAGTCTAAGCACATGTCCTACCACAAATTTATACCTCCAGCTTCTAGATTTTTTAAAAAATCTTGATGCTTTATTGAAATTCTCTATTATTTCTTCCATTATAGCCATTTTCCCCTATATTTTCTTTAAAAAATATGAATAATTAAATACTTTGTGCAATTTAAGTATGGGAATGATCAGTAAGTCTGTTTCTCTCTATGTTGTTTCAAGTATTTCCAATCAAAAAATTATAATTTTACAAACTGTCTCATAATTTTTGATTGGATGCTAGATATTATGGCTGATAAACTTCATTCAGAGTCTTGATTTTTAGGGGTTTACCTTGATCTGTAGAAGACTAATCCTGACTTTGTAAGATCAGATCTCATTTAATATGGCCTCCAGCTTTAGGAGATGGTTTTTCTAGAGAGTTTAATAAAAATCTAAATCCAAATTGTCAAACAAGCTCCTTGAAATTGGTAGGACTTAAAGTTTCATATTCATCTCAGCATCAGGCATTTTGCAGTTCTTGCTAAACTCTTTACCTTTCCAGGTGCTACTTTCTTCTTTAGCTCCTTGCAATTTTAAAACAACTTGAGCGGAATTTATGTGCATATTTGGGTGCTTCCTCTTGTATAGTTGCATCTTCTTAAGATTTCCCCTTGATTTCTGCCCTAAATTCCAGCTCTTGTTTGTTTCATCAATTTACTGACAATCCTTATTTCTATTTGAGCCCTATTACCTAAACAATGGGGTCAAACTGGAAAAGGCCATCAGATAGCCAGGTAGAAGTGAAACTATCCTTTAAAGGATGCCCTAAATTTGTGCTTGCTTGGGATACTTTCCAATTCCTTCAGGTAATGGTTGCTTTGTATGTTGTTAGTTTCTTAAAGCTGCCATAACAGAGTACAAAAGGTATGAATAATAGAAGCTCATGGTCTTAGTTTTCAGGAGCTGGAATCCTGCTCTGGATGTGCAGTGGTATTGAATCATGCTAGGCGCATGGCCATCTTCTCGGTGTGTCTTCACATCCTCTTCCCTACCTGTGTCCTTTCTCTATCTTCAATGTTTTTCTTTTTTGTAAAAGCACCTATTTTATTTGATTGGGTCCATCTTAATGACCTCATTTTATCCTAATTACCTCTGAAAAAATTCCACTTTGTTTTTCCTTTTGCACCAGTGGGGACCAAAGCCAGGACCTCCTACATGATACCGAGCGTTCTACTAATGAGCTACATGCCTAGCCCTACAGACTTCCACTTTATGAAGTTTGAGAATAAGCAAAAATGTTGATGCTGTAGTAGTTACATGAGGAAGGAGGATATAAAGAGAAACTTATGGGGTGAGGAAATATTATGTCTAAATTTGAGCAGTGGTTATGTAGCTGAATACATATATGGGCATCACTGAATTTAGAATGGATGAACTTTACAGACTTTACTATGTAATTATGTACAGTATAATTGTCTCCCAGTCTCACTATGGCCCTCTCCAGGAAGAGCACCTACACTAAAGAATAAATCTACCCTGTATTCTAAGCTCTCCTCTACACCTTTGTCTTCCCTAGGATCCTGGCCCTGGAATTTCTACTATTAAATTAGATTTCTAGGTATTGAATACATTTTGCTTTTCAAATTGAAAAAAAAGTCCAGATTTTTTAGTTGTTATGGCCAGAATAGTGTGAGTTACTTCACTTGCCATTATAACAGTTAGATCACTAGCAACCAGGACCCACTGTGAGCACAGAGAACCTGAGAGACCATCAAACTTGGTCGAGTACATCTAACCATTGAAACTTCTTGTTGATCATAGAAGCTGAGTGGAAACTGGCTTAAGTCTATACTCTTTTTCTTTTTCCTGTAGTAAGGAGTTGCTAAGATTTCTGGTTTTCCATTTAACTAGCCAATTTCCTAATTGTTCTTAAATTAGATGATCAGATTTGTTCTTTCCTCACAAAATTACCATGTCCTTATGGAAACAAAAATCACACTTACCTCCACTTTATTTGCTGCTTGTGTTCATTTGAAAACTGTAAAAACTAAGGCATTTATCTCTCTTATTAAGTTGACTCCTCCTTTAAATATTTTATCTTTCTTTTCTTCTAATACTAGCTTTTATGACTGTGTTCTGATTTGTATATGGTTTCAACATTCTGAAAAATTGTTCATGTGCATATACTTCATAGCAGCAACAGAACTAATTAAAAGCTGTACTTCTGAGGGACTTTATTTCACCCTCTGTAAACTCCAGGTTTAGCAGAAAATGCCCAGCACAAGTGCTTATCACACATATATGTTCTAGAAAATCTGTTGACTGTGTGACATCCAAGACTATTTAAATTTCTCCTCTTTTGCTGAATTCAATGAAATTATGTTTAACCCTTAGCAGCAATTTTAGATAGAAGTCTGTGACACTGAACAGCTGGGCTAAATTTCTGCTCTGCAAGGATAGTATTAAAGTGAACACATTTGCCTAGATGCTTCAATTTATATACCAAGCTACCTTTTGATGGTGTAACATTTAATTTTCTACAGCAGAAATTATTGGAATAATACACAAACTACTTTGCAATTATCCCATTTATGCCATATAAAGCTAAAACTTGAAGAAATTCTTCAGATTAAATTTAGTGCCAAAGGGCAAATAAAACTTTGATTCTGAAATATCCACATTAAAAGATACCATTGGAAAAACTGAGATCATTCATATGCATTAAATGCCTACTACATGCTAGGAACCGTTCTAGGCAATGAGTTATTGCCTTAATAGAACTTATGTTACAGTGACAGAGACAGAGGAAATAGCAAACACACAAATGATCAAGTGTAATTCATAGAAGTTATAAATTAAAAAATAGATTACTATAAAGGAGTTAAACATAAAAAGAGAAATGTCCAAAAAAAGTTGGTCAGGGAAAGTCTTTCTAAGTTCATGATCTTTGAACACAGACATGAATAAAATAAAGTAGTGAGTTATAAGAAGATCAAGGATTCATTCCAGACAAAAGGAACGGCAAGCATGAGGTACTGAGGAAGGAATAAGCCTTGATGTATTCCAGGATTGGAAGGACACTGTGGATAAATTGTGGTGTGGGCGGAAGAATTATGAGGAAATAAGATTGGAACCGTAGGTGAGAACTCGCTGATGAGAACAGGGATGGAAGTTTTCATCTCATTCTGAGTTTGTTGGGAAGAGTTCATGTAGGTTAATAATAAAATGTGATAAACAGAGGAAAGTTCCCAGTGGCTACTGTGAGAGGGAGGAATAGAACCATAAAATAAGTTATGAAGATATTATAGTTTAGAAAAGAGATTAAGATGACCTGCGATCGAGTGTTACACATGGAGGCAGATAAGATTCAATTAAGTTCAAGTTACATTACAAAGGTAGGATAGAGAAGACAGAACAATCAATAATTCAAGGTTAACATACGTTTTTCTTTTATGTAACTAGCCAAATGATGATTTCATTTAAATATTGAGGTAAGAAACAATGACGGGAACAAATTAAGGATACAGCAAAAGAGAACTACTTTAGTTATGTTTGAGAGGTCAAGGCACATCCGGGGCACTACTGAGGAGGCAGTCAAGGCAAAAACGTGCATTTCAGGAAAGAGGTTTAAACTGCGACACAAGTTTGAGAATCATGGAGCTGGATGAGCAAAACCAAGGAGTGATTGGAAATAGATAAAAAGAGAACGCTGAGGCCTTGTGATATCTCAGCATTTAGAAATTGAAAGTCTGTAAACCAGGAAGTGCTGAGAGCAGTGGTGGTGAACCTAGGGCGTGTGTGCCGCAGCGGGCATGCAGACACTTCTCTGTCTGCAGGCAAGCCAAGTCGCCCCAGCCAAGGTTCGACAGTTTACCAGCATGCACACAACAGCAAAGGTCCTATGAATTGTTCAAACACATGCCAAATGCAAACTTTTGCCTTCTGATGAAAATGCTGTTTGTAACGCTGAAAACTCTGTTATTGTGTTTTTCTTTTAAAACAAAAGCTGTTAACGTATGAGCATTACATACAGTTGGTTTTTTTCTAACCTAAGACCTCAGGATTCAAGTTGAATTGCAGTGTTGGCACCTTCAGAAAATAAGTGGGGTTGGGGTTGCAATTTGGACACACTCTCTAAAATGTTCACCATCACTGGCTTAGACTATCAGTACTAGTAGTGCCAAGAAAATAACATCGAACAAAAGTATTCCAAGTAGGGAGATGTGGTAACCTCTGCTGTGTTCTGCAAAGAAGGAATAAAAGATAATTATTCATCAAGTATTGGATAAATGACATGGAGCGCATTGGTAACTCACAAAGATATTTCAGTTAGGCTTTAATAAGATTTTGAATGAATTTTAAATACAATCTACACATACACACATATACATGCACACACATGGAGAGGTACAACAGCATTGTTGCATGCAGATGTCAACGACCCAGCAGAGAGGGATAAGTAGACATTGCATCAAGGAAGTATGAGTCAGGATGTGAGCTGAGCACAATATAGAAAGATTGGTCTTAGCCAGAAATTAGAAAATTTCAGTCATTTTATTAAGAGATAAGTCAAAGGTATAATGAAGTATTTGCAGAAAAGTTGGAAGATTCTTTTCCAAAAGTATATTTTCTCATTAATGTTCAAGACAGCATCATTATCTAAGGGTGAGTAGATGGAGGAGATTTTGCAGACAAGTAAAATAGTCTAAGAGAACAGGACAGTGAGCGAGCCAGCCAGAATCCCTGCCTTGCTGTGGGTCCCCTTAATATTTGTAGTTACACAAGCATGCAAAGGCTTCCCTGTAGTTTTAGGTTTGTAATATCTTTGCACAAAGTCCTTCACGTGTAGATTTACCTAGGTGTGGAGATTTGCCAAGGGTACACAGAAGGCAGAGGAGATCTGCAGGAAAGGAGAATTATTAAAAAAAAAAAAAAAAGTGACCCATTAAAGTGATGGAATCCAATCTGAGTCAGGAAAGAAATGAACCTGTAAATGTGGATATGGGAAAGCTATGGGGATTTTAGGTCCCAATGATGTAAAACAATTTTTGGAATGTGAACACATAAAGTTTAGACTGAGAACTTATGATTTTATTACAATGTGTAGGATAAGGTGTGAGATTGATGGCTAAAGTGGGGGAAGATAAGGTAATCAGTTAGAATGATGGGAAGGGTTTTGAGTAGGCATGTATATCCACCCCAAAATTACTAAAATCCATCACAATCAAACAAGAAATGAGCCAGATGTTAAAGGCAACTGCCCCACTTACGTATTAGATTTCTCATTCATCAACTCAAGGATGAGGTCTAGAAACTTTCCTTTTATCTCTCCTCCCCTTCTCTACAGAATAATTTCTTACCAGCACACAAACATGTTGGTAGTTTTTCCATCATGAAAAATCAAAAGAAAATGATGACATAACAAAAAAGTCTTTTAGGTTCCCAGTCACACTTTAGGTTCACTTTTTTTTTTTTTTAGGTTCTGGGTACTTCCTAATTTTTCTACTCTTCTTTAGAGCAAAATCCTTCAAAACATATGTCTGTATTCCCTGTCTTCAATTTTTCTCTTGAACATTGGCACACAAACATTCTTCATTTAACAACGGAGTCCATTTCTGCAAAATGATCACAAAATGAGGATATAGAAAATGTTATATATAATGTGTACAATATTCAAAACAAAGACATGGTCAAAGAAAACTCCAACTTGATGACTTTGCTTTTATTTGTATAACTCTTACACACAATATCATATTGTATAAGATAACATAAAACTAGAGTACTGTACAGTACAATCAGCAAAAATTACAGTACTGAATAAACAAGGCACACTGTACAAAAAAAAGACATTGAGGCTCTACAAATAAGATGTTCAGAACTATACAAAAAGAAAAGTACAGATCGTCATCCTGTGTAGCGGGTATAACTGAGAACCGTTGTTAACAAGGAATATTATAGTTTGGATCTTGAATGTCTTCTGAAGGCCCATGTGTAAATGGCTCAGCCCCAAGCTTGGCATTGAGAGATGGTAGAAACATTTAAGCAGTGAAGCTAGTGGGAGGTCTTATATCTTTTACAGATGTCTTTGACGAGGCCATAGGAACCCTGAGCCCTCCCTTTCTTTCTCTTTTCTTCCTAGCTGCCATGTGATGAGTAGCTTGCTTCATCAGGTGCTTCTTGCCATGAATACCACGCTATTTTAGGCCCAAAGCAACAGGGCCAATCAGTCCTAGATGAAAATTTCCAAATCTGTGCCTCCGAACAAACCTTTTCTCTTTTAAGTTGGTTTACTTTTCACATTTCTTATAGTAATAGAAAGCTGGCTGTCTCAGTACTACCCTGTATCTGCTTCACATCAAAGAATCAAGAAATTAGAAGGAATAAACAAAATATTATTATATAACTACCAGGATGTGTTATAATCTGATAGCCTGAGCTGGAAAGTGTTGAAGTTTTAAGGGAAAGAAAAATTTCCTGAAGGAATTTAGGAAAGCAAGGAGAGCTCTTCACTTTCAGGCTGAGAGTTCTGTGGAGGGAGACCAGTCCCCGGCTGAGATGCAGGAGAATCAGAACTTTCATGGAAAAGGAAGAGTTTTGTTAGAATGAGAAAATAAATGGATGTTCAAAACTCCTTGCTCAAATATAGGAGGTTTTGCTGATAGTAGGCCCTAACTTTAAGAGGAAATATTACAGGCTTTTGGAATGGTGGCAGAGTGGAGTATTGGGTGAGATTCAGAGGCATGTGAAAAACACTCTGAATGTTTACGAATGGCCCAGGAGGACCAAGCTTTTGCTGATGGGTGAGGCAAACAGAGAAGTAAGCCATGCTGAAATTGGCACAGATGGTCTCTAAAGAGGAAAGTGAGTGTCTCTTATAACACCAGATTTCTCTGGGGGGATTTTGCTTGAGAGGGTTTGCTCTGGTCAGGCAGGCAATAATACGACTGCAGCTGTAGGGGTAGGGACAGGCAGCTAATAGTTCTGGTATGGAGTAAGAACTTGATATTGGTAGAACACTGACCTCTCAAAGTTTCAGCTGAGGACCAAGTAAGGATGAAAGGAATATTTAATTTCACTGAGATCTAGAGCACTGGAGGTCTAATTTAAATTTAGGGTAGCCTAGATACAAATTCACAGATGTTACTGGATAATTTTTTTGTTGTGAAAGCACATGGAGCTTGGTGCTCTGTCTTTCAGTTTTGCTGACAGTGCTTATATGCCATGGTGACGGGAAGCACCTATTTATTCACGTCCAGGCTTGGTCCCTTACTCATGGGTGTTATTAGCCTCTGTTTCCTCATGCGGAAAGTGAGCAAGATCAGAGGAGTTAGCTTGTAGCATTACAAGAAATGAACACATACGTGTAAAACAGTTATGGCAATGCCAAGCACCCAGGAAGTGGTGAAAAAGCATTGTTAGTGTGTTTCTAATCACTGGGGAGCCACTTTGCTACATCTAATGGTGAGCTTGGATCGTTGAATCTCAGAATTGAAAAAGTTTAGAGGCAAGTTAGTTGAAGAGATGTGCTCAGTTCCAAAACTATGGAGACACCTTATTTTATTTTATATTATTTTATATTATTCTATTTTTTATTTTAGTATCTATGTCTACATCACATTCTTCATGAGCAAAGTTTGAAATGTTTTCTTAGAACAAATTTTGGTATACAATTTGTTGGTTTAATGGTACATCTAAAAGGAAAGGTCCATGAGGGGAAGAACATTGTCAGTTTTGTTCACTGCCATATCCCAAAGACCTTGAGCAGCCTCTGGCTTGTCCAGTTAGTACTTACCAGCCTAATCCTTAGTGTAGTGAGGGAAGGAATATAAACATGCTGCGTGGCATGATCACTGTGGAGCGATTCCTTACTCAGGCGAGTATAATTTGAGCCGTGTCACGATGATAGTCTGTTCTCAAGTGAAGGAGTCAAGTGGTGAATTTGTGGCGGGTCCTTGAAGGACTCAGTAGAGTCTAGGAAAAACAAAAACATTTGTACAAGAACGACAACATGTATGCTAGTTTCAATAGCTAACAGCATACTTATATGTTCAGAAAGAGTTATAAATTCCTTTATGAGTGCCCGCTTGGTAGAAGTAATTTATGTTTGTTAAGTCAGTTTTCACAGCAATTATGAGCACTATTCTATCCTAATTGTATACACCCTCACCACTGTCACCTTCAACAGTAACATCTTCATCACTTTCACTTTATAGATGAAGAAACAGAGGTATAGTGAGTCTAAGGAAGTTTCCCCAGATCTCCTAGATAATTTGCCGATTTTTGACACACTCATCATTTGAATCCTAAAAATCTGGATGATTACTCCCGCCACTTGACCACAACATTGCTCTTTCTGAAACAGCACATAGAGACTGTGAAATTTTCCCAGATAGAACCACTGTTACTACTTTCCTAGTTACCGTCATGGCGCATGCAGTTGTATTGATCTATATGTATATACCATATGCATTCACAAATATTATGAAATAGTTTCCTTAATAAATGGAATCACACTTTACATATAATGCTGCAATTTGCTTTTTTTACTCAAAATATTTTTGACAGACATGGTGTCTTCTAGTAATTTATTTTATTCATGTTAACTTTTTCCCATTGTATGAAGAAATAGTCCGCTCTGTTTTATACTTCTCGCTTCTCAAGCTTTTGAATGTTGGATTCCTCCTGAAGTTATTACGTGAAACTATGCCATTAAAAGTCACTATATCTAATAGATTTTAAAATGTCCATCATTTTAATGTTATCCTTATATTGGTACCTTTAATTACTCATTTTCCTTGCTGGACTCGCCTTATATTACTTTGTGGAAATAGACCTTTCTTGAGGTCCTTGTTTCTTCTCTTTTTATTACCTAAAGGTAGTACCCCAAAGGCTTATCCATACTTTATACTCTTCTCCCCCCGCCCATCTCCGTGAATCTCCTCCATATCATGGTTTCATATCCCAAATGATTCTCTAATTTACATTTGGTTTGTGTCCAGTTGCCTGCTGGACATCACCAGCTGGCTGTCACACTTGACCTGAAGTTGCACGTCTGCCTCTCAAATTTGTCCCTCTGTCTTTGCTTCTTATTTAAGTAGGTGGCAGTGGCACCATCTTAACAATCATTCAGGCTCAAAAGCTTGGAATGATTTATAAGTCCCTTGGGCCTCATCAGTTGCCAAGACCTGCAAATTACTGCTCCATTCATTCTGCCAAATTGGTTCCCACTGCTACTACCCTAGTTTAAACACCATGACTTCTTGGCTTTCCACAATAGCATGACTTGTTTTCCTGCTTCTAAGTGTCTTTCTGCTTCCTAGGCGTCCTCTATCCTGCTTGATTAATTTTCCTAAAGCACAATTCTGTTCATAATATTTCTCTGTTTGAAAGCTTTTTAACAGCTCTCCATTGCTTGCAAAATAAAGTCCAAAGTCTTTAAGCTGGAATTCATGCTTCTCTGCAAATTGACTTATTCACCCCTCCAAACTTATTTTATTACCTCTCTATCCAGTATGTCACATATGCCCATCATATGGAATAGCTTGCCGTTTCTATACCTCTTATTATAGTCCAGGTTAAATTGTGATAGCAAACCACTCCAAAATCTGTGTCTTAAAATAACAAAAGTTTATTTCCAACAAAATATATGCTGCTATTTCAAGTCTGCAAAGATGTTCTCTGTTCCTTGCATTCATTCAAAAAACCAGGCAAAGAGATCAGCCCTGGTCATCGGTGTTGCTGTTTTCCATCCCATGTGTAAGAACTTCGGAGGACTTCACACCAGTAATTAAATGTTGTGACATGGAAGTGAAATGTCACTGCAATTCATGGCTCCCTAACCAGAAATAGTCACATGGCTCTAACTAATTATTAGAGAAATGAGAAAGGGCAAACCCACCCTGTGGAAAGGAAAGCCAGATATTGAATAATGTTGTTGACCACCACAGTTCTCGCTTCTACAATTTTCTACTGTAGACCATTATTCATGAAACTAAATAGTTTTGATTTGATTCTTTCCTGGTTCAAATCCAGAACAATTTTAATTCCACACCTAGTTCTTTCCCCATTAATGCATTGTTCCTAATCTTTCCAGACAGATACATTCTCCCTCTGCTCTAATTTTCCAATTCCTTTAATTCAGAGATAATTATCAGTGACTGAGCATGTGGATCCAAAAGATCAAGACGTATGTTTTATTCACCTCTTCAGATATAATTTTTTACAAAGAATATATGAACCTGATATATCTAGTCAGTGTACTTTGAATAATTGGAGATGCTTTTTGGGGAGTTTAAGGGAAAATGCTGACTGCTTTTATTACCTGTTTATGAGGGAGAAATTTTATTCTTCATGATGTCTAGTGTTAGATACTATAAATACATACATATGCATACAATGTAGATCCACACGTATGGTATATGTATATTTCTATTTCTTATGTGTATATATACATATAGTTAGCAGCTCCTAGCTACTATGGTATAAATATAGAGTAAATTAATTATGAATCTGCCTTATTTTTGCTTTTCTCACTTGAAAATTGCTGGCACTGTTACTATAACTCTCTTCACTAAACTTTTTTGATAAATGGTTTCTTTGACCATTGCCCTTTAATCTCAGTAAAGTAGATGGTCAAGGGATCTTTTATAAGGAAAATATTTTTTTAAATATCTATAATAGAAACCTAAACTGATAAGATAAATTAGAAACCCTATCCAATCTCCCTCCTGTCTTCCTTCCTTCTTTCCTTCCTTCCCTCCTTCCATTATGAAAGATTTATTGGGCCTTTGTTCTGTATATACATTTTCTTGAAAGATGCATGGTTGAGTGAAAGCTTTCCTTAATTTCTCAGGCTTAGTCTAGTGCTTTAACAATATTTTGAAGGGAGTAATTATTTTTGAGAAAAGTGTTCAGGAAAGTTTTTGTTTTCTTTTGTTTCGTGTCATTTTGAGAAGATGTGCTAAACTTAATTGGTTCATTTGAGTTCAGCCTAGAGCACTAGTAAAGCACCCATTTGGGTGTGTTTTGGTGGGTCATGGAGGTATAACCTTGTGGTCTATATCAGATCCTTCAAAGACTGGCACTGGTCCTCTGCTCTTTTCTCCAGGGATATCTTAACTCCACCACACCCTTCTGCCATGATATTTCTGTCTTAAGACCAGCAGACCATGGACTGAATGCTCTGACACCATGAACCAAATAAATATCTCCTCCTTTAAGTTGTGGGTGTCAGTTATTTTGCCACAGTGACAGAAAAGTAAACTAATACAGGAGTGTTAGTTGGAGTCTGAAGTCTGAGACTCCAACTGGAGTCTGAGTGGAGTCTGAAGTCTGAAGAATGGAGTTCACCAAGAAAAGAGAGAATAAAAAAACCTCTTTTCATAGAAAGGTGAAAAATTATACTCTTGGCCTGGGAATCTATGAATACATTATTATTACTGAATGCTTAAATTGTAAAAAAAAAAAAAAAAAAAAAAGCTATGTAAAAAGAAAAATCCCGCAAGTGTGTGAAAGGCCAGTTCTACATGGTTGTGTGCCTTACTATGGGGAATCATTAAAGGAGTTCCAAAATTGATGTAACAGGATCAAATCAAATTTTTATTCACTCTCCAAAACATGGAGAATTGATGTGAGACAAATAATATTAAAGGCAGGTGAATATAAAAGGCATCTTCAAATCTTCAAAAAGATTTGAAGGGTAAGTAAAAAGTATTAAAATGTTTTATGTACAAATGTACCACAATGTACTACACTATGTAATCACTATGTACTACAAACATACTTACAAAAAAATCTTAAGGAAGAGGTAGAATTTAAGGCAACAGTATAGAAGGAGATATAAGAGGAGAAAGTAAATATCTAGAAGAAAGAAATAGAAAAGATATATAGACAGACTGCTTATAGTGGGAAAGAGAGAAGATGACATCAAAGAATGTTACTTTGTTTTTGACTGATGTAGCTGAATGATTAAAGATCACACACAGAGAAGTATAAGAAGAGTTTTGAGGTTGAGTACATAAATTGGAACTCGCAGTTTGACTTGTAAGAAGGGATTGATACTTGCTGTGGAGAATAAGAGAAGAGAAATTGGTTTGGTGTTTCCAGAGGGGTGACAATTTTGAGTTTCTACTGAGGAAAATGGGCTGGGAACTGGTAATACATAAAATATTTATGAGCAGTGCAGAAAGGCAGGCTAAACCTCAGGAGTATAAACATTTAGTGGCATCAGTCTACAGAAGTGTATCATTTCCTTTAACCAAACTCAGAGTCAAAGTGAAGGTTGGACAATTTGTATGACTGATTAGTGTTAAAGAAATGTGATGAAAGGATACAGTTGAGACTTTTTTATAAGTCTGTGTAGGAAAGTAAATGAGTCAATTAAAGAAGAACATGGACTTTTGAGGGGTTCTAGAACCTTCCATGTAACATCGCAGGTGTGAAGACAGTGGTTCTAGAAGGTAGAACAGTAAGGCATCCTCAGAGAGCAGGACAATAGAAATTCCATTTCCTAAACTAGGGAGTTTTGGCTCTTTAGAATGTCCAAGAGGAGACATGAAAAATAGATAAGAGAAAAGAGTAGAAGTCAAGCCCTCTGAAATTGAAGGGGTTGTTGTGGATATGAAAGGATGTTGGAGAGTCCTTCCACCTGAACATGGAAATTGTTCACAATAAATAATAGGCATTCAGGCAGCAGGAAGCTGGAATTGAGGTCCTGCTCAGTGACTGAGGGGGCTGTCACCCATTGGCCAGAGGATGACACATAAAAGGAAGGAATGTCTGGGGCACAAGTAAACTTTATGTGTTAGTTTTCTGCAGCTATTTCAAGACACTTGACAAAATCAACTTAAAAAGAGGAAAATTTACTTTGGCTTACCATTTCAGGGGTTTTAGTGAATGATTACATGGCTTCATTGCTTTGGGACCTGTGGTATGCAGAACATCATAGCAAGGGTGTAGTGGAGGAGAACTGTTTACCTCCTGGCAGCTGGAAGTCAGAGAAAGAGAGAGAAAGAGAGAGAGGGAGAGAGAGGGGGGGGGCAGGGTTTCCATATCCCTTCTAAGGGCATGCCCTAACTTCCTTCTGCTAGACCTCACTTCCTAAAGGCTTTATTAACTTCTAACACTGTGATCTGCAGGGAGCCACACCTTTATCACAGGAGACTTGAAGTATAGACATAGCAGTATAGGTGGAGGAATGTCTTTCTTTTTCTTCTTTCTTTTTTTGCTAGAAAGTAAGCATAAAAGGTTTCTTAGGTGAAATCTGTAATTCCTTGAAGAGTAAGTTAGAAAAATGGATGGGATGTGGGCAATCCATCCCTCTTCTATTTGCATGGTACTAAGCTATAAGAGAAGGAAAAGATCCTTACTCACAAATGCTGCAAAGCAAGTTCTGACTTCGGGGGAAGCCAAATTTGACCTTCAGCAAGCAGCTGGGGAAGACATTCTGTGTTCTATAAAAAAGGATGAGGACGTTGTTTTTATGTCCTGATGTTAGTTTTAAAAGGAGAGCAATGCGGGAGAGGATAAAAGAACAGAGCAGATGTCGTGTGAATGGCCACATATGGCTTCTGTCTGTCCCATGCTCCTTCTTTCACTAAAGCAGCTTAGGATCGAAGATCACCAACACTTAACTCAAATTCTTACGTACCTAACTGATACAGGTATCATCCCCTTACTGACATGTCTATTGATATCATTGCCACCTACAAGCTTACCTTCTGCATTCTCTTTGTCCTCCAAGAGATCCCTTACTGGGTGGTAGACTTGTATCGCTAACTCTGGAAGGAAGGTGTCTGATGGGCGGGACTTCTCTCATACAGTCCTGTCTAAGCAGCACCCATAGAGCTCATTGTGCGTTTTTGCCTCTTGTGGTTCTGTGGTTCTGGCTCTTGCTTGACCATCCTCCAAATCCTTGAATTACTACCACATGGAGGTGACAGCAAAAAGCATGAACAATTTTTACCTGGGTGATAGTAGTCAGTTACAGGTTGAGTGAAATGTATGTAATTTACTAATCCCAAGTTTCCAAATTAACAACTCAGTTTTTCTGATGCTAGAACCAGCTGAGGTCAAAAACATGAGCAGAAAGTTACATGAGCTTTTCTTGAATTAGGTGATATAAAATATGAATATCAAAACAAAGCAAGGAAACTATAGTGGAAATTGATAAATAATAATGTCTTTATTTCATTGAGAAGTGAAAGAAAATCATGCAGGAAAAGGTTGTAATCAACATTTTATCTTTAACAGAATGAATGTTCCCAAAATTTTTTGTGTAAATTTATGAATTGCAATATATTATATTTTACAAACAATCAATTTATGGAGACATTTATATACACTTGGGAAGCTGTATAGTTTTTGCAATCTTATAGGGCATCATTTTTAAAAATGAAAATAGCATATTTTGTTTAAAACAAGGCACATAGGGAAGTATATTTTAAGTGGAAATCAAACACTACTACAGAAGTAGTAAAAGTTCAGTCATACATGGGTGTAGTTAAAATAACAAATGTGATCCATTGTAGAAGATATTTATTTATTATTATTCTCTTTGAAAGTGTTTTCTCCCTAAACTTTCAATATATATTTGTAACTGATTTAATTTAGAAGTAGAATCTATAAAATCATGTTTACTAAGAAATAAGGTCTGAATTAGTGAATGTACCTGTAAGCCTGTGTGTATCATATTTATGTAAATATTTGAAAGGGTCATCATGGAAATATCTGTGTCCAGAAGGAATTACAAAGATATTCTTTTGATCCATTTAAAACAAGAACCAGAATTCTTAGGCCCGAAATTTACTCTCAAGAGACATGCAGCCTGATGAATGTTCCTTTATGCTGACATTGCTTCGGTTCTGTTCCAGTCTCTGCTGGCTATATTTCCTTTGGGTTTGAAATGTGTATTGCGTTAGCAGAAATCAAGCCAATCTCATGTCATAGCTGCAGTCCATGGGGCCTGGAGTCAAGTGAAATCTCAAGCTAGTCAGAGAGTCATTTTGAGCAGACACAAGAGCTGACAAAGCTTTTGCCCTTTCCGCATGGAGGTGAAGGTACTTAGGGCAGCAGGGAACACGGTGGTGAGCAGCACTTCAGGATCAGGAAGAGGAGACAAGCTTCATTCTTTAAGTTTTTCAATGAACACCTGAATGCAAGTGAAAACTCATAGATAACACGGGATTTCCACATTATAACACTGTTTGTTTTTTTTAAATTTTTATTTTAAAGAAAATAGTACAAAAAAAAAGAACAATAGCAAAATACAAACAAAACAAAGCAAGGACATTAAAAATGATACAGGATTTCAAACCAAATGATAGAGATTAACAGTGATTGTTATATTACATATTGTTATCTTCAACGAAGTTGCTCTGATTAGCAGATGTAAGAATAGAAGATTGATCAAATCATTAAAGGGAATAAGAAAATAATAATTTAAAAGAACATTAGAGGCAACACATAGTGTCACTAGACAGGATCGTAGGGCACACAATCACAATGGTTGTTATACTGCAAATTTTTATAGGTAAATGGATGCAACTGGAGACCATACTCATAAGTGAAATAAATTGGACCCACATGCATAAACATCACATTGTCTCTCTGGTGTAAGAACATGAAAGAGTAAATAAAACCCAAAATGTACAATAGATAATAAGGAAGAGAAATTGCTCAAAGGAAGGAACAACTGGAATGAAGGAAAGAAGAAAAAAGGAAGGAAGGCATTATATATATGTATATCATTATTTGTTTTAATCAAAATCAGAGTCTTTAACATATTGCACAATCCCAGTTGCTACTCTCTGGTTCATTTTGGTGAAATGGCAACAAAATCAGATTCTTTGCTTTGTATTTCAAATAGATAATAGAAAATATGGCTGGGTTATGGTTGTCTGCTGAACTTTCCTAAACCGATATATTTTCTGAATATAATTTAAATTTTAAAATTGTTGATCAAGTTCTTTGATGGAAAAATTCTAGTTCTCAAGAAAATATGCAGTTGTGTCAAGGTACAGTGTTCTGTGTTCTATTTGAAAGTTTAATTCTTTATCAGGCAGGCACTGTTTTTCCTAATAATAGAATACTAATAATTCCTGCCTGCAAAAAAATCATGAAAACTTAGTAGTTAAAAAAACTAACTATGGGAAGAACTAAATGCAACACTTTCTGCTGTCTAATTATCCTAGCATAATTGACTGTTTGCTAGATTTAATGCCCAAATCTCATTTTAAAAAACACTGAAATTCCATTGTCCTTTTGATTACAGAAATATGATGTTGTATCATGTATGTGAACTACAGAAATAATTAGATTCACCTGGATTTCTATCTTTCTTTTTCACTTCATCTCCACGCCTCCAAGCTTCACAAGCAAATTTAAAATATTGCTTCTCTGCAGACAATCACACCATCATTACTTCTTCCTTCTTACTAAAATGCAGCCTCTTAGATGGGTCTAAATGAAAACAAAGAAACTGCACATTTGAAGATAATTAATGCTTTTGCTTGGGAGCGACTTGTCTGCACACAAGACATTTCTCACGTCCACAGCAATCAGCAGTGATCACTTGGGTATCTCCAACTACTTGATCAGAGGTGCACATTTTGCCCACAAAAGTATTAGCTTTTAATTCATTAATTTTTTTTAGAAAGTTTCAAGGACCAAGAGAGCAAATAACCCAACATGCTTTCATCTTGACCACTAATGCAAGTATGATTAAAGCCATAGAAAAGGCCAGTAAATGAGAAAAATGCAAATGTTCATCATGTTCCATTGCTGTTTTGACACAGCAATTAGATTTGTGCAGAACAGCAAGATTGTTCCAATTCTATTCTCCCAAACATAAGTCTTAAAAAAAGAGGTTACATTTGTGACTGTAGCTCGTGGAGCATCCAATCTGGCATCCTGAAAATCCATATGTAAGCCACACTTATATCTTAAACCTGTCAAACAAATAAATGTACAGAAGCAGCAATTTATGTACTTTATAGACTGTTTTGCCCTTTTAGAGCAAAAGCCTAATTTTCAAGTGTTGCTATTTTAACTTCTGGCAGTGCCTGGGAGATAACTGAGGTTCAAAATGTGAATTTTACAAGTAAAATGTGATTCAAAAATTGATTTACCCTGTTCTCACTACATGTGAGACAGAGAAGAGAAAGCTGGGTGTTTGTGAGCTTTAGGCAAGGGGAAACATATTGCTAAGTACAGAAGCCACGCAAAACTTTGCGGGTTTTCAGTTTAAAAGTGAACTCAAGCCTTTCCCAGTTCAAGTTCTGTTTAGGGCCGGCAAAACATGACTTTCTGATTCAAAGAAATAAGGCTTAAAAAGGCTTATAAAACAGACTCACAGGCTTCTTGTACATCAAATAGCTCTTACACAATGGCATTTAGATGATTTAAGTGTAAATGAATCAAAGACATATGGATTGCATTTCCCTTGAAATACGCATGGGTTTTAAAATGAAGGGAAAACACACTTGCCAAAATCCTTTTTGGGTTGTGCTGCATCAAAAACATTTGGAAAATGACTTTAAATGTTTGGAAGAACCTCAGACACTGGGTTCAGCCACCCCTGGAGATAAAATCAGTGCCCTTCATTCAATGGTAGGTAGGCCCCTGTTTTGCAAAGACATTTCCTAAAAGTGTCAAGTTCAGACTTGACATTCCAGAAAACTGGCTTTCTTGACGTTTGCATTGCTAACTCGGTGATAGGGTCCTATCACGGGGTCTCCCCAGAAGATTAGGAATCCATTTCATGTTAAATCACTCAAAGCACATTTCAAGTTTACCCAAGTTTTCAAGTGCGGTTGAAGATGCAAGTTGTCTCTGTCTTGAAGGTGAAAATTAACGCTTCTAGAAAGCCAAAAGGAAATCGAGTTTTCAAGTTGAATGAAAGGGCTAAATCATCAGATGATAAAAATGGGGAACTTGCTTGGTGTAAATGTATTCAAGCAGGAATTCCCACATCACATGCTGGTTAGCATACTTTCATTCAAATGTAAAAGAAGGACGAAAACAAAAGAAAACGTGGAAAGGAAAGAAAAAGGAAGAAAGGAAAAGTGAGAGAAAGGAAGAAAACGGATGCAAAATGGTTTTGAAGCTAAAAAGCGATTGTGAGTGAAATGCAGAATAAATTAGCTTAACAAAGATGGGTGGATTCATGAAAATAGCTCAATACTAGTAAGGACAAAGTACAAGAAATGTAAGAAAACAAAGGGGAAGATAATGGATGGGAATGAATGAAAACTGGGCTGCTGTAAGTGATACACAAGGGGTCAAAAGGAACTGGAGAAGGAGAGCTATGTGGTTTAAAGAAAATATGTTAGGTGCTGAAATCGAGATAAAGAGAACAACGCAGGACAACCCCTGAGAGAAAATCTACAAAGGCACTCAGTCCCCAAGGGAAATAGAAGAAACGATGTAAAACATGCAAGGGGCTGTTATTTAAGTCTGTGCAGCCGCACAGCTTATATTAAAAAGACTAGATCGGATTTCGCATGCAGTTCTGATGTGAGAGGAAACAGCTTTCGAAATTGTTTAATGACCTCCTGATAGGAAGGTTAACGGGATTATCATGCAGTTCACTGGAGGATGGACAGCGACGCTCAGCATGTCCCGCTCTCGATGTGCAATTCCAATATTCTCCTTTACAGGGAGTGTAAAATCATCGTGCCACTCAAAGGCATTAGCTGGAAAGTTAGGATGCTTTTAATGAGGAAAGTTCAGCACAAAAAGGAAATAAAGAAGGGAAGAAAATGGCACTAAAACCCAAGCTCTTTTAGTCTAATTCTTCCCTACTAACTGCAGGGGTGTTCAGGGGCCCGGACTCTGGAGGATTCGGTTTGCTCTGGTCCCTTCCTGTCTGACTGGGCTGCTTACATCCTAGGTAACTACTGTGACATTCTCCACTTCTAACGTGCCATTGCTCCTGCGTTCTGCTCTCTCTGCTTTCTCTTCCGTTATGCAGAGCTCAAAGCAGTACTGCTTTGCATTGTCGCTATCCTGTGGGGCTTCTAATGAGAAAGGTCTTTATCACAGCCTGGCCTCTGATGGATGAGGCATTTGTACCAGCTGGGTGTGGGAGAGCGGTGATGGAGAAAGGGAAGAAAGTGGTCCCAAGAATCCTCTGAACAGTTCTCATAGTTGTTTCCTTTCACGAGCGTAAATTGTAACTTTTCCCCTTGGATGACCATTATTCTTGCTCTAGATTTAGGTTCTGTGACTTCTGAGAAATTCTGTTGGCAGAGTAATTCATCCATCCATTATTTTGCTATAACAAAACAACACTAGACTCTTAGTGATTTCACTTACTAAATTTTTTTTTTTTTTCCCGGTTGATATTACAGTTCATCTGGCAGGCATCATCCCATATCATTTTTTAGAATCCTAATTCTTCAATCCTGTGGTAGAATCTTCTTGTAGGGCATCTTCAGAGTCCTTTACTGTATCATCAATGTTCAGATGGTTGTCTAGGAAAGTGTGATGAAGATCACAAGATGTCTTTTATGTCCTTGACTGGAAGTGATGAACATGATGTCCACAACATGGCTCCAACCGTTACTGAGGGATGCTGGGAAATGTAGTTTTCCCCAGAGCCCAGGAAGAAAAAAAATGTGGTTGGTGAGTATTTAACCAGTCATCGCCACATTCACTAAGGAGCTTTTCTTTTTTATCCTTAATGCAAATTAACCCTCAGTAGGTCTTTTTTCCCCACCTTTTCCGTACGTTCAAATATGCCTGAGTGCATGAACTGGGCTACGTGGGAACTGCGATCCTTTATTTAAATATTACTGATAGTTTATAAATGACAGAATTAGAGTGTACTTCAAATGCATCTGTAACTCAAGTTTAAGCTTTGGGAGTGACACCAAGAGTGAGATCAACTTCGAAGGAACAGGACTCCCGTCCTTTGCATCTCTGGAGCACTCTGAGACATCAGAACTTCGGTGGCACCAGAGGTTTCGTTCAGTTGATACTGTGATTAAGGGTAGGTAAAAACACTGCTTCTGATGTTATAGAGAAATCTCAAGGTTAATATTGCCTCACAATGGAAAGGAAGTGAAAAAATACTCAAATATTAAACATCCTTTTTTCCAAAATGGATACAGGAAGACGGTTGTGTCTACTGCCTTGGAAAATATCTTTGCCTCTCTTTTGACCAGAAGACTGAAAAAGAAGTTTCAGGAAGGGCACTGAGAAGGAAAGAAAGGAGTGAGCCTGGGTTTCAATGCTGCACTTAAAACCATAGCTTTGCTCTCTTAGCACTTGTGTGAGTCTGGGTTTATTCTTAACCTCACAGAGCTTTGGGTTTTTTGCCATAAAACAGAAGTAGTTAAATTTAACTTACAAAGAATTAAACAGTTTGCACTGCTACTATGCCAAATTAATAGGAGGCACTGTATTTAAAGGCTATTCCATTTTTTTTAAAACAATAACCTTACAGAAATTTGATGATACAAACTGGTAAATAAATTAACTCATCAATAAATTACTAATCTGTACCTTCACTTGCTTGATCATAAATCTATTCATTCTTTTGCATATTTACTGAATATATACTCAGTAGAGGCAGAGCATCTTTGTGGACTTTGGAGAAATCCAAAATGGATGGCATGACTTCTGATCTCTGAACCTAATTCCTTTAGTGAAGGAGACGGCCTTATACAAAGGCTACAGAAATTGCAAGGTAGAACATGACACAAGTTGCACCAGCACTTAAATTAAGTACTGTGATAGTGTGGAAGAGTGCGATTAGAGCGGGGACTATGAAATGTTTAAAAGAATCACCAGCATTTGTGCTGGACTTTGGGATTATCTGCATAAAGAGAATTTCAGAGCAATAATCTGATTTGTGAGAGGCAAGAGTATTTCCTCTGAAGGTATGCTTACAACACATGAGCACCAGTTTTCTTAGAGTGGTCATTACAAATCAATAAAAAGAACTCAACTTTTAAGTATAGTTTTACACTTATAAAACTATAAAAATTGTATGAAACATTGCTTCTTTTCATTTACTCACTGACTGGCAATAATTGTTACTACTTTTAATTATGTTGCTAGAAGGCTATGTTAGTTAGCATGCATTGCCATGACAAAATATCATTGGCTAGGTGGTTTAAATTTACTTTTCTCTGTTTCGGAGGGGAGAAGTCTGAGATCAGCAGGCCAGCATGGTCAGATTCTGGTAAGGGCTCTTTCCTGGATCACAGGTGGGTACTTCCCACCAGCTTCTCAAGGGTTGGTTAGCCAGAGGCTTCTGGTGTCTTCTCATAAGAATTCCAGTTCTATCAGAGCAGTGCTCTACCTTTATCATCTCATTCAACCTTAGTCACCTCTTTAAAGGCCCTAACTGCAAACTTAGGGACATGGAAAGATAAAATTTCCCCATCTAAATTGGGAGGTAGGCATAATTCACTATACACAGGGGCTGATGAAAACTCAAGCTTACCCATTTTAGTATTTGTTTTCTTTGTCTTGGCAGCCATAGCATGATTCCATGTGAGGACAGATTGCAGAGGTAGCAGGAACAGCATGCTTAGCTGTGCCAGGTAACTCCTCAGACCGATCACAATTAACAAGCCCAAGTGTACAGTTCCAGTATGATATATATACTCACAAGGCATTCTCTATCTGAAATAGTAAACTTCTTGTTCTTGTTCCATCCTTTTAGGTAAACCAAGGAAGATTCACATACGAATAAAGATATAACTACACTTTTCAATTGTCAAATTTCTGGAATCCGCTCAAGATATTATAAACTCACAAACGTTTTTGGAGCTGTGTTGCATTTTGTTTTTCTTGCAGGTAATAGATATTTCTCAGCCTATACAATGTAATCATGATTAATGGCATCTTCTCAAAAACTAATGTACAAGGTTTGTAGTATTGATATGGTCACTATGAGTTGACTAAAGAGGGTAGCAGAGGTAGTCAGACATTTTGCAAGTGTGAGTTAATTTCAGAGGTGCCACCTCTCCAAATAAACCACCTGTTTATGAAGAGAAGTTCGAACTGTTTCCTTGTTTAGCTCATGTATCATATTTGAAATTCTGCTCCATAACGCACATTCAATGCTTACTCTACTCGCACTGCATTTAATACAGCTACCTTGTGCTATAAAAAGATATTTTGAACAGGATATCTGTTGGTGTTAGACTGTTTTTGTGTCCCCTCTGTCAGAACCATCCCCGGAGAAATGTTGTCCCTGGGGAATTCACGTGGTGTGTCTCTCTCCCTCTCCTCCAGCATTTTCACACCACAGAAAGGATATTCACCTGAACAGCCATGACTCTGGAAGGGAAATTGAAATCACAGATGGGCCAAGTGCAACTTAGGTGGTTTTGTGTGGAAGGAAGAACTGGGCCAAGGCAACAGCCTTTAGCCTTTACAGTATTTTGTAGGAAAAAAAAAAAAAAAACACGAAAAATGATATACTTCCACTGGCTGAACAATCTCTGCCAGGAAAGGCAAAGTGAAGTCTGGATTTTTACTCCCATGTTCTTTTTCAGCTGGGTAGCTATCTGCAGTGATCTTGGGCAAGGTTAGTTCAGGACTAAATTGAGGAATTTGGCTTTTATACATATTTGCACATAGTAAGTAGATTATCAAATAATATTTGCACATAGTTAGTAATTATCAACAAATAATTCAGTCATAAATGTGTTTGGACAATATTTGATCCTTGGCAGAAAACCATATTTCAATGCAGTTTACAAATCACATACGAATGGTTCTCTGAGAAGACAAAACATTTCTGAGTAGTGTGGTCAATTTATGAAAGTTTCCTCTTGAATAACATGAGTTATAATCTCAGAAAAAAAGATTGTGAACTGGTATCATTGAGTCCACTTTCTGATCTGTCCAAGAGCAATTGAATGTGAGAGTTTCTAAAATTCTGTGAGATTCAGTGGTGTGTTCCTTTTCTGAAGTCTGTTCAATAAGCCCTGGGCAGCATCTCCCGAGAGGAGAGCGTTGTGTAAAGTCAGAAGCTAAGATGATTTGTGCTGGCTCCTTCGCTGCGAGGGTTGTACCACAGCTCTCAGTGGTGTTACAGTGCAGACCCAAAACAAAACACTCTGTGACTTTCTTCTCAAGTCTGAGACTAGATACATCATTTACAAAACTCCAGGGCAAGATGATTATAATCTGAGATCTGACATGATGAGGAAGTCAATTTTTTCTCATGAGCTTCTGCCTGACTTGTGCTGAAAGGGCAATGACTTCTTAGGGTCTAGAGCTTCTGAGTTGGGACTGGCACATAACTTGGATCCAGGGTGAGTTATAAGCTCTTTTACAATTCCTGCCCAATGCCCAGGGCTTCTGTAAGCCTGAGGAAGAGACACCTATCCATTGGCCTGTTCCTCCTGAGATGCTGTGGAGCAGGGCATCTGCACTCAAGGTTGAGATCCAACTCCAGGGAATCATAATGGATATAATTTTTAACCTTAGACTTAAAGAATCTCATTTCAATAGTTCCAGAATGCAGGAAATGGCCATAAAGGCAGAGGGCATTTTCTAAGGGAAAAGCACAAATGTGAAAATCTAAGGACTGCTGGGTGTGGAATCGCTGTAGACATCTTTCCATTCAGTAATCATTTTTGAAGCATTACCTGTGTCTTAGGCCCTGTGTTGAGTGCTAGGATACAGTGTTGAGCAAATTCCAGTGTTTTCTATACCTTCATGGAACTTAGATGCTGATGCAAAATTTAGGGTCAGATTGAGGAGGTTCTTGAAGGTAGTTTGCAATCGGGGTTTCTCTGCCAACCTGAAAATCTTTCAGGTCAGAAATATCTGTCCTTTTTCTCCCCTGATTTCCATTACTGTCACCCCTAAGTTTAGATCATTTCTTTTCTCACATTCCTTTATAGTTATTTGGCCGTATCTCTCTAACACTAAGGAATGATATAGCCTTTAAACTTATTTTTATTCCTTTCCTCTTTTTATTGTTAGTAATAGTGAAGGCAGGAATGTGTTACAGAGAACCTCTTTGCCAGAAGGTCACTTGTAGCTTTCCTGGTTGGAATTCAAAGCATATTACTCACTGCTAAACTTTGCTAGCCAGCTTCTAGGAATATATTTAGTTCATATGTACCTGCAATAAGTAGTCACAGTATACCCACCACATGAGAAAAGTTTCTATGGGAAACCTACACTCAAGCCATTCTGAAAAAAATAAAATTTGTTACTAGAAAGAGATCTTACCATTAGAGAGAATAAAAAATAAAAACAGGGAAAAAAATAGAAACAATCAATCTTGCATTCGTACATCTGGTAATCTGAGTAACTTCTTTGAAGATAACAATACATAGTATAACAACCACTGTTAATTCCATTTTGTGCTGAAACCCTGTATCATTTGAATTGTTTTTGCTTTGTTTTGTTTTTGTCTATGTTGTTGATATTTTGCTATTGTTCCCTTTTTATTATTTTCTTTAAAATAAAAAAATAAAATAATAATAAAAAGAAAGGGGGTCTTTCCCAGTGTTGTGAAATAAAGTATTCTTTTTTGGTCATTTCCTACAATATAAAATGTCTTATCTCTCAAGGGAAGAGCGGGAGCTAAGGTTAAGATTCAGAGGCAAGAGGAGTGGAGTGAGCAACAGAATCGTTGAGTGCATATAGCAGTGGCAGCAGCACTGGGGAAGCAGCAGGCTTGGTCTGGGTGAGAGTGTGGAGAATGGAAGTAGGGATTATGAACAACCAGAGGACAGCAGCATCCCAGTAAGATGAAGACTAGGAAATGAAGGAGAAATGCAGAAGTGAGAAGCTAGGAGGTTCAACTTTTTTTCTTATTGCCTAACTTTGAAGGACGTCTTAGATGTGCTAGCATTCTGCCCAGCGGGTAAAAGACATCCTGGATCCAATGCTTCTGGATCTCAGGAAGCTAGAAAATCATAACACTAATGGGCTCAAAAGTCTCCCACTGCCAATTTTGCAGCCATGCCTGAGCATCTGTGCTCTGAGCCCAGGCTACCTATTCTAAAATTTGGGTGACATTAATGGTCCCAGGCTCATAGGGTTATTTTAAGGATTAAAGGAGGCTATGAGTGTGAAATATGCGAGTATGAAAGGTAGAATGTAAGATCCACATGGGTAGAGAATTTGTCTTATTCATTGCCAAATTCACAGTGCTGAAAACAGTTCTTGGCACTGCATGGAGGTAAATACATACACACACACACACACACACACACACACACACACACACACACACTCATGCACACTACGTATATGAAAATAGCTTTATAAGTGCAAGTAGAGTTCATAAAAGCCTCATCTACGGGATGTTTGCAGCTGATTAAGCTCCTCTGATGGTTATGAGAACTGAAGCATCTGGAAGAATGCAGAGATCTGAATTCAGTTCTCTGCTTTGCCACTCACCATTTTAAGTAACGTTAGTTAAGTTTGGAATTAGTTCCATTTTCCATGAAATCTGGGCACTCACCGTATTTGCTTCATGGGATCCTTGTGAAGATTTGCTTTATAGAATTATTGGATGCCTAGCACATAGTAAGTGCTCAGTAAATGCCAGGGTGATGGTGATAATTGTGCTTTGTAGGCAGGATTTCAGTCATCCGGAAACAGAACCATACTGTGCCCCCGCCAGATCTGAACAGGAAGGGGACGCTGTCTTTGTGAGGCCTCTCTAGCCTTCTTGGAAGGGTGTGTGTGGCCCTGAGTCTGGTAGGGACAGAGCTGAGCAGAACTGTTCACAGCAAATCTGTGATGATGATCTTCTCATCTGTCTTCTAGGCTGTGGGTGGTTCCTTCTTTGGAAAGCAAGTTATAATCAGAACTTGGAACAAGCTCCCCTCCAAACAATGCTCTTATTGGCTTTTCTGCCATTTAATTAATGCCAGTCTAATTTTATAGAAAGTATATAAATATGATGTATGCATATTTGTACCTGTATTCCCATGAGGCTCACCATGAGGTCCATAGCCATGTAAATCATCTTCTTCTAACAGATACCTCTGGCCTAAATACTTAGCGTTATTTTCTATAACCCATTTGGACAATTTAGCAATGGATATCACTTGGTCTATCCTTCAAGTTTTCATTGATGAGAACCTAGACGTGAACATGTTATTTCTTCTAGATTATATTTTGCTTGGTAATTTAGGCAGATTTCAGATGATAGGATCCAAGATCTCTTTTGCTGATGCTTTTGTGCGGTTCTTGTCAATCTAACTGAAGCAACAGAGAGAAAGCTATGGGCTGGCACTTGAAGTTTAGGAGGACAAGATCTGCGCATTGTGTTTTTAACTTCATTTCTACTCAATGACGTTAAGTCAGGCCCTGATTGAGAAGTGCTCGAGTACTGAAAGAGTTACTTCAGAACTCATGCAGGTTTTAACAAGGAAAAACTGGGTGCAATAGAGCGGCTTTGCCTCTCTGTTCTGTAACTTCATTTGTCCTGTATTTGTAAGCATGTGCACCAACAAACAGATTTTATTAGAAGTAACATTGAAGAATTGGTAGGGAGGCTTTTGCTTTTTTTTACCAAACATGGATTTAAAAAATTACACAGAAATCAGCATTGTCAAGTCACACGAAGTGCAATCATAAGCAGAAGGCTTAAAACCTGTTTTTGCTTAAAGCCTTTATTTGATTTAGCAAAAACAACAGCAATAAATTGTACTCAAAAGCACTTTTGATCCCTTTGCAACAGTGCTATTGCAAGAGCAGAGACAACATAATATCCCCGCTTTTTCATTTGGGTCAATTTTCTATAGGCTTCCCGCCTCATCCAAGTCTGTGTTTACAGCTCCAGAGACAAAGGATTGTTCAGGCTCTAGTGCCTGACGCTGGTGTTAGGCAATGACTGTAGCACCGACCTGACAATGCTATTTCCTTGAAACACTGTCAAAATGATAGAATCCAAGAAATTAAAATGCAGAGCATGTCTTTGAAATATTTAACACAAACATTCCTATTCTTTCTTCTGCAATTTTCAGATTTATTTAATGCTTCCCTTTGTTCTCCATTCCCTCAAATAATAGTTTAACATTTTGAAACTCTAGGTCCTCACTTCCTGCCATCGATATACAATAGAAATATAAATGGGGATTGCAGGGCCCTGCAGTTGAGGAACAGGTCTTTGGCTAAATTTTACCGTAAGAATAATTCTCGAACGGTTACAACTAAATTTGCTTCTTTCCCCTCTGATATTACTCTATTACAGAAGATCTAGTCTCTCATTGAGTTTTCTCCAGCACTGTGCCAAGTGACTGCCCCAGAAGAGATGGTTTTAAATATTCCTCGAATCCTGATGCACATGGAATCATACTTAGGATCTATGTGAGAGATACACACAGCAGTTATAAAACGAGCATTTTCGTTTTCCACACTCCTTCAAGTACCCAAGCAAGTAGATGTATCTGTATTTTAAATGTGACGGTACTGAGGTGTGAGTGGGTTAAGCAGTTTGCCCATGGTAATGAGGTCAGTGACATGCAACCAGAAGGCTCAGGTCTCCTGATACCTATGTACAAGATTCTTTCTACTACCCTCAACAGAATGGTAGTTGTCGGGTTAGACAAACCTGTAAGAAGACAGTCAGCCAACTCTGTGATGAGACAGCAATAGGGAGCAAAGGATACTCATTCTCTGAAGTTTATTATGGCATTCCTAGACATCTAGCTCCCTGGGCACGCTCTTGAATTAGTCTTACGTTGTAATGGTGATTTTGAGCATGCTAGAATATAGCATCAGAGACCTGGAGAGGTCCAGGTAGTGGACCAGAATAGCTGCAGCTATTAAATATCTAGGTCATCCTTTATATAGGGTTGCAATATATACTCTAGCTTCTGATTTCAGTGCTGACAGAAAGGGAAAAAAAAATCCATCCTGCTAAAATGTAGTCAGACAGCAGTTTGTCTTTCCAAAACATTATTAGGTATTATTACAGAATGTGAACACCTTTCATTCCTGACAAACAGGAAATGTATGCTGCACTACTGGTATGTCAATCAGAGTGATAGCATCAATTTTATGGTTTTTAATTCATCCCCACCTCCTGCCGAGCCTTTTGCTCATCCCAAATTATGAATCTTAAAAGGTACATGATTAAGAAGAAAAAAAAAAAAAAGCCCACATATCTGCCTGTGTGAAGAGCCTGGAGCCAGACATTTAGGAGGTTTGCAAAGCAAGTCTTAAATACTGGGTGACCAGACAAGGTGCCTTTTCTACAACTGGAAAGGCCCTGGCATGCTTTCATTACTGTATTTGGCTAGTAACTCAGGAGAGTATTTTTATATGTATTGAGACTTTTGCTTGTGTAAGGAGGAGAAGGGAAATAAGTAGTACATTAAATGCTACACGTGTCAGTCCAGGATGCTTCTGAATTATGTTTCGGTTTAAGTTTTCAGTATCTGTTTCTCTAGCTGTGGTGCTTTGTTGCATTTTGAAATGTTAAAAAAAATATAGAGCCAATTCTAGAGCTTAGCTCTGCATGAATCAGAGCGATTCTTCTCATAGTTCTTTTCTTTCCACCCTTTTCATTCTTTTCTGCAGCCTATAATGAAAATGAAGGGCATTGTCAGTTCGGTATGAAGAGAGGCAGTTGAAAAATAGATAAATAACGTGTATGTATATGTTGTAGATGTATGGGCACGCATGTACATGCACGCGTGTGTGTGTGCACGCACACACACACACACACACACACACACACACACACACACAGTCTCCTTCACAACAGGGGCTTTGGGAGCCTGGGGTGCTTGAATCTGTCCTTCCCTGCTCGTCGCTTGTTTCTGGTGAGGAGCCATTTTTCCTGTTTTTCCTATGCAACTCCACCTGGACTGCATTTGCTGCCACAAACCTTGCAAATATCGTGCACTTATTCAAGATTTAGGAATGTGATCTGCTAGTTGCTGATTAGAAGGTGAAACAATAATTAATCATTGGTCAAGGTCAGTTTCCCCTCGTGGTGCTGACTACAAAGTGAATGCTTCCTGTCAGCAGACAACTCTCTCTCTGTGGATGGCACATGATAGGCTCTTTCATGGACTTCCACTGGACAGTGGTCTGCACGTTCAAATCACTCTTGGCCATTTAGATTAGCCTTAAATTTTTTGCTGCTTGAGTGTCTCAGCATGACTGCTTGGAGACTTAAAGGAACCCATGTGGCATTTGCTTGCACAGAATTTCTCATTCTGAGTTTACCGCAGTGTCTTTATGATTCAGAACTGAAGTATGCTGGTTCTCTTCCATGCAAGAAAGAATGAGCAAGAACTCTTCTTTTGGTGGTTCTGACAGTGATGATAGCTAGGCATACACAAATGTGGTTGATGTAGCAAGGCCTGCCTTCTAGCGAGGGAATACCCTGCAAGAAAACTGCCTGTTCCTCTTGAGAAAGAAGAAAGGGTTAAAGATCGTATGGAAGGAACCTTCTGTGAGGAGCTGCTTACCATTTTTCTTTGTGTATGTGATAGGAACAATTTCAAAGTGTATTCCACCCCCTACCTCACTGTCCCTCGGCTAGGCATTATGCCACCATGACCACCTCAGAGGCAAGGGATTGGAAACTTAGAGTTATGAACAATTTGCCTTCAGTCACATGGATGGTGAGGGGTAGAGCTGGGTTTTGACCCAGTGTTCTGACTCCAAATCTAGTGTTCTTTGCTCTATGTGGTGGTTCTTATTATTAGAACACTTATTTGGCACTTAATATGTTTAAATTCTTAAATAGAGTGTTTATCTAGGTATTTCTCAGTAAAAGTGACCATCTTACAACAGGTAGGATCTGTACCTGGTGCACATTGATTAATGGGTGGGTGCTTTTCTCAGTCTTCCTTTTTATGGTGCAGCATTTAATCATATTACAAATGTTTGTAGTCATTACAGGGACTTGTCTTGAGTATTGGGAACACAAGATAATTATTATGGATTGAAGGCTTATGTTTCTTTAAAGTTCAAATTTGAAGTTTTAACCCCAGTGTGGTCTTACTTGGAGGTGAAGTCTCTGGCTAAGTGAGGTCATGACAAATTCCATTTTGATCATATCAGTGTCCTTATGAGAGAGAGATTTCCCCTGCACACGTGTGTATACAATGCCTTCTCCAAGGAGAATTGTCTGTCATCTTGAACATGGATTTCTAACCTCCAAAAGTGTGAGAAATAAATTCCTTTTGTTTTAGCTACCACCCATTCTACAGTGTTTTATTATGACAGTTAAGGTAGGTCAGTAAAGAGATGACAGTAGAATCTCATTCAGGTGACTTTTTATTCCATGAGGAGAGAGAGAACAGCCTAGAGGTAGAGGTATAGAAGTAGAGAAGAGTTAGGCACATTACCCAGTTTTTAATAAATCCCAAGTTTATTATATCAGCGGGATCAAATACCCTCCAATCCAAACAGTGAAGTCAAGACAGTTCAAACATTCCACCCATCATAGGTTTGCATAGGTTCAAACATTCCACCCATCATAGGTTTGCCCAAGACATGTGCCCATGTCTTAAGAAATGAATAGCAGTTTTGAAATGAACAAGGCAGAGGATTGTGCATGTTTCTTGAAGAAAACAGTGTTCCTGGAGACATGAAATATCTAGGAAGAGCTAGAGTTTAGGATGCACATAGAATAGCTGTAAAAGATACTACTGGAAAAATAAGACCTAGTTCTTTAAAAATCTTTGTATGTTAAGCCTAGGAACTGGAGTTTAGCTTCAAAGAACATGAATGACAGAAGAGAATTTTAATCGGTACGGTTTTCAAATCTAGATTCCCTGTGGAGGTCGTACTGGAACCCAGTCTTAGTCATAGAGTTTGAGGTGGAATTCAGGGAGTGAGGCTTGACCATAAATTCCATATGAATATTTGCAGAAAAGCTGTCGTAAATAGTGCTTTTGACATTAACTTCTTAGGTAAAGGACTCAGCTTAAAATTTCAACCACTTCAGAGTTCAAATCATCCTTTCTTCTTTTAATTATGACATTCAAGTAGTTCTTATTTCTAGGGCAAAAACGATTCTTTCCCTTTGTGGATGTCACACTTCACTCATGGCATCTATACACCAGACCTCATCCAAAGCAAAGTGGTCCCACTTACATGAGGTGACCGCCTGGCAGGAAGACCAGGATTCAGGATCCCTTTCTTCAGACATTCCTCAGTTTCTTTTTAATAAAGTACAACATTTGGCTATGTTTTTAGCTGGACTCACTTGAATTTCTTAACCTGAGGTTTCAGGAAGCAGTAATAACACCAAGTAAATCTACTCCTTGAATAATTGCTAATGCACACACACACCTAGTCCAACAGGATTTATAAAGTATATAAATTCACCCCTGCATGGTCAGGATACCTTAGTCTAGAAGTAGTTGAAATATGAGAGGAAGGTCATATTTTTCATAGTTTAAAAATTGTGTGTGTGCATGATGTATTTTAAAACTATTTGATGATTATTACTCTTAGATTAATTCCTTTGTGAGAAGTAATTCACTTGTGAGAATAAATCACTTGTGAAAAGGTTCCTTGTGATTAATATGGCTTCCCCTAAGTGATCTGCCTCTACTTTCCTCTTCGAACAAATTATACAATCAGTCCACCAGAGAAGTGCTGTTCTCACTCTTATTTGGCAGGTAGAACCCTCAAAACTGGCTTTAGCTGTTGCTAACAGCAGCGGTGATGTAGTTATCATGACACCTGTGAAGCCCTTTCTTCCTGTGCACTTATTATCAATCTGGGAATCTTGTCACCCCAGAATGTGTCCTTATGACTGCTTTCTTATTCTCTGTAGGTAACTCTTCACTCAACAAGGAACAAGGGCCAGATGGCATGCAGACATGTGTCTGAGACAGGGTGAGTCTCATTTGTTCTCTATTTCTTGTTACTTACTGTCACTCCTTTGCTAACCACACATGAAGAACACACCCTGTGGGCTACTTTCTGCTGCGCATATCTGACGTATGATTATAATAATGTGCTTTGTATTATCATTACTGTTATTATGGGTTTCTTTTTTGTTATATTTGTTGTTTCAATCTGCCTTCTCTTTTGAAAGGTGGGATATAAATACATTCAAAAATATAAACAGGTCAGCCAGCACACAGATGTGTAAACACAATGAATGTTGTCCCTCTCTAATTAATAACCTTGAACTTACTCCAAAAACAGTGTGAGAGCTTAAAATGATTTTATTTGAGTAATCCTTTTTGGAAAATGCCTTAAGAGCGTTTCCCTATCAATCGCAGCAAATTGTCATTCTCTGGGGGGTGGGTTGAAACTTTTTTAAACAATTCACTGAACAAATAATTATTAGGTGCTTAATAAGTGGCAGGCAGGATACTAGGAGCAAGGACCAAGACAGATGTGGTTTCTGCCTTCAGAGACATTTAAGATCAAATCTGAGATGAACGTCTGCATTCTGAATAATGCCTTTACTGATAAGAACAAGGTGTGACTATACAGTGACATTCTTAACTGCCTCAAATGACAATTTTAAAGAAGAGATTTAAAACATTTTGAGTAATGGCAGTATCCCTGGAATAACTCTCAAACACACTACCCAGAAGACAAACACTGATTTTTAATGCACACAGTCTAGTGCTTTAGAGTTTTTAAAACACTTTATATACCTTTTATCTGTCTTACAGAAAGCTTAGATTGTCAGTAGGGATTGAGTACTGATTTTTCCTACTGAAAATGAAGGACTCATTAGGAGTCTTCCAGACGAAAACCCCTGTGATCTTTAGGTCCCTGATTCCATGAATTTGTGCAAAACCATGGCTTCACCACTTTCGAGGCATCCTCTGCCATGTCTCTGACTGAGGACCTTCCTCGCAGGGATATGTGCTCAGCATCTTTTCCCTCTTCCAGGCATGGTGTGTGATAGCAGGAAGCCTGGGATATCGAGCTGCGACAGGGCCACACTAGCCACACTCTATATTGCTGGGGGAGGGACAGAGGGAAACACGTTGAAATCTGGTGGAGGGAGTTTGCTCAGCAGTGATGGGATGTCTGAAATATCAAGTCCCAAGGAGCAAGCAGAGTAAGAGTCACACTCAACGCAAACTCTGGGTTAAAGAGAGAAAAGAGGTGAATAAGCAGAGGCTAAAAGTCTACCCTACAGAAACAAGGTCTTTTTATGAGACGGTTGTGGCAAAGCCCAAGAACTATAAGCGTGGTGAACCCCAAGCAGAAGATCATTTAAAAATACTAGCTTCTTTCTACAAAAAATTTCCATCACACAGCGAATATATACAGAAAAATCAGCTCTGCCCTAAACATTACCTCACTGGTGTTCTCAAACCACAGCCTACTTTTAAAACAAAACAGAGTATCCATGGCTTTCTCTGCCCATATGAAAAATAAATATATGTTTGTAGGTCTGGTGAGTAAGTAGCTCTGGACTTTCTTTTAAAATGTATACAGTTAGTAAAGATTTGCAGGAGTTTTGTACCAAGACTTTACTGCTTACTTTAGAAAAGTAAGAGTATTTCAGTATGCTATAGTCATGGCAAAAGAGAAAAATAGCATTGGTGATTTTGACTGTACACACACACACACACACACACACACACACACACACACGAGTGAAAATTTAAGGGCTCATGGTAACAGCATGCCTAGGAGCTAAGAGTGTGGCAGGTCCTCTTTGTTACAACTTCAGCCTGGGTCTAGCATTTCAATTCATGTTTACCATTAATTGTGCTCCAAGTTTGTATCTGTGTCCCCTGAGAGAGAGCAAGTGGTTTCAGGAGAGATGAGATGAAGACGCATTGGATGAAACTATGCCTAAATCCTAGGGAAAGGATGCTATTAGTAATCTGCTTCCGGAGTTTTCGACCTCTACTTTTGTGTTGCTTGCCCCAGACGCATTTAAGAGTCATATTTCAAAACTCATCTGAAAATTGATTCGGCTTATTTCTGTTTATTTTTTCCTCCTTCTCTGAAAGTTTTCAAGCCATGTAGGTGTTTCTTAGTCAGTCATATACCAGAATCTTAACTCCAGCAAGTCTGCCTTCAGATCTCTTATGCGTTGCTGTTGTTGTTTTCCTTCCTACATCGAATTTATAACATTAGGTCACACTTTATCCAAGAAGCTTTTTTGTCCATCTGCTCTCCATTTTTGCTCTATTATTAGGCTATGCTTCTGGTATTCTGATTCTGCTTCATTTCCAGGACTCTCCTTGACGTCAGCAGGGAACCTAGGCAGAGGAGAGCATTAATACTGAGAAGGCCACTTTGGGAGAAGCTCCTATCTCCTTGACATGGAACTTCCGTTGAATACACCCCTACTCATTTCATACAGACAGTAGAGCCCATGCCTAGTATTTAATGCAATACCAGGGCAGGATGACATACTTGCTCTACCACCTAAATATATTGACTTTCTGTTAAAAGGCTTTTAACATAAATTTTAAGAGATAAACCGAATACATCACAGGCTACTGCTGAGAACGCAGGGTTTTTAAACTATGTTTCTCCTACATTGATTTTAGTTAATATATTTTAACCACCCCCTTATTTTACCATGCCTTTTAATTTGTTATTCATTTATTTGAAACCAGAACTCTGTTGAGGCGCTCTGGACCCACAGGAACTGAAATAGTTTGCCTTCATTATCTGGTAGACCTGCTCGAGTCTGTAGCCCCTGTCAGAAACCGCAAGACTGTACAAACTGGCAACTGTGGGTTTGTCTGTTCTCTATTGATTCTATTTCTGGAGGGAAAAAAAAAAGCATGAACCAATGGCTGAGCCATGTGACTGCACAACTGACCCAAAGCGACCATCAGAAGGGGGACAGACAGGTCATGATATGGAACCTCAACACTTTCATGTTGGCCTCTTCAACACGGCTTTTGATAGCTTTGACTTTGAAGTTTAACTCTTTGTGTCCTGGAATGTGAAATGCAGAAGACTCAGTATTCCATTTACATTATTTTAATTTGAGAGTGTGGTGGGTCAAACTGTTCTATACCTATAATAAAATGTACAGTAGAATCCTGACAGAACTCAGTTTACAAAGTATCTTAGTTCTTTCTGCCAATAGGAGAATTGAGAAGCAACTCTACCCTAGGGCTTTAAAAGGAAAATCCACATATGCTTTTCAGAGTATGAAAACACAACTGCTGTACGGTTCCCTCTTCTTGATGCTCTGTATTAATTAATATACAAGTAAATAGGATGTGGGATTTCTCTGCCCGATGGCCTACGAGTTCTGGTCTTCATTCTCTCAGGCTATGTGTCCTTGGCAGTTCTGCTCCATTAAGTGTTAAGTTATGGAATGGCCTCTCGTGCCTGTTCTAATTCTAAGATTCAAAGAGCATGCTAGCCTTTGATAGCACCAGAGATGCAGGTAGCAGAGACAGACAGGTAGTGGGGCTCAGCATCTTATTAAACATGCACGGGCACATGCACTCACACACACACATACACACTCAACAGGAAAACCAAAATAGCTCCCTTCTCCTCCTCCCCCAACAATGACAATGCAGCCATCTGTTGGACGTTCCATTTCACTTAGCAGCTGTTCTCAAATACAGAAATCTGCATTCCTCCAGCTTGTGTGGTATGCAGGCAGCGTGTGTGGGTACTAGCATTTGACTCTCCCACCCAAAGGAATGGCTTTCATTGAATAAAAATGGTCACAGAGTTTCTTATTCTCCTATCACACAAATGCCTTTTTTTCTGATCATAGGCTAGCTAGCTCTGATCTTTTGTGTATTGGAGTTGCTCACATTGCACAATCATCTAAAATTGAATGGGACAACCAGGAAATGGCTTCAGTGAAACTCTTAACTGGGCAGAAGCTTCCTCCTTGAGGGAGAGGGGAAGAAGTTGGAGTCTAACCATTCTACTTTTATTTTGCTGGCAGCCCTGCACTGCACTTAAACACTAAGGAATGACTATTGTTCAAGTGGAAAGGAGGAGGCTTTAAAAAGCATCATTAATCTTAACATCAAGCTAGAGAAACAATATAAAGGGATTCTTCAAAGGGGACGCAAAAATGTTCTTTAAATAACCTGCCCCCCCCCCCCGCCCGCAAGAAAGAAACATCTTCTCCAGGCTGAAATTTTGACTTCTGTGGGGTATATTTTATAAAGTGGCACATCACCCAGAAAAGAGCCACTGGGGTTGGGAGGGGATGAGTTATAAACAACAAGAAATGGTCCTACAAACTCTGTATTTGAGAACCTTGGGTAAAATTGGATCTGCTTTTGAGTACATAATTTAGGACATTTGTTACAAGATTACTGTGGTTTGCTATAAATGTTAGCTTGCTGTATTATTTTCCATGAACTAGTTTTCCAAAATGCAGAATATTTTGCCCCCAAAACATGGAAGCACTAAAGCTCTATGAGGCACTGATTCATGGGGTGTCACCCAGAAACAGCTGGTCAACCATCTGCAGCCCCAGAGTCCTCTTATTTTCACTATATTCAGCTAATTCTTCATGGAGAGGGGAATAAGATGCATAAATCCTGGGAAAGAAGTGTGGCTCATGTGAGAAAATGATGACTAACTCCTGCCTGAGACTGATATCTGGTGGCCCGATGTGCTACTTCGGAGGGGCCCACTTCTTCAGAGCTTTCGACCCTTTATTGCATGTGCTCTATTTACTGTGCATCCTCTTCTTTTGGAAAAGGAAAGAAACAATGCTATGCCATCGATTGTTTCTTGGGAATTGTTCCAGATAAGAGCTCCCTCAGGAGTCATAACCAGTCTTTTCCATGCAGGCAGAAGAGCCTAGAGCATCAAGGAGTAGGCTGGAATTCAGACCTGCATGCTCCGCCACTGGTTCCACCGGCCTCTGAATTAGACCTTTAGCTGCCACAGATTCTGTGGTCAAAGCAATGTTGAGGATAAAGGTACTGTTTGACACAGACTTAAAAGATGCATCCTGATTTGATGTCATAATTATATTAAGTAAAAATTATGGGTAAATGTTTAGGCACTGCTGTTTTATTTTACAGTTGTGAAATTGTGGATCATTTCATCGGAATAGTCTTTTCTGTCCCCGAGTGGGTAGGAGGTCCTTGTTGGCAGAAGATGGATGGTTATGTTATTCCTTCCTTCCTCGTGTTACCTGAGGCAGTTCATTCAGATGACAAAGCCAGATGACTCTGTGGGAAGGAAAATGTTCTTCCAGTTCTAGGAAGGAGCTGTTAGGTGCGCAGGTGCATGCTGCTTACGGGTAGGCGTAATTATAGTTTAATCAAATCCTTGCGTGTCTCTGGAGAGCACTTTGGCACATCTTTTAATATTTTTTCTTGAATCATCAAAATCTGCCCATTCCCCCATAAGCATGGGTATTTGCACACACACTGTGCACACACACACACACACACACACACACACACTGCTTTTTCTCTTTTATTTCTTTATCTTGGTTTGTTATCACTAAGGGTTTTAGTTTCCTTAATGACTTTCATAGCCACACAGCAAGATAAATCTTCCTTTTTACAGTTAAAAGGTAGGGAAGATAAAGCCTCACTGCTACATTTAAGCCGCATGGCACTATGAAACCCGGGACCTAGTTTACTAATGATCTATAGTTTTGCTGGTGTAAAGCCATCACAGTTCACTAGAACAAAAGACAAATTCACCTTTAATTGATAAGGCAGACAGTTTTTAAAAGAACTGGAAAACCATCTGTACTGTAAACTCTTATGTCTCTTATTCATTCCTGTTTACTCTGCTATTCAATCCAAATAAAGATTGTTTTTACCTCCGCAACACAAAAATCACATGGATTCTCCTTCAGCCTGTCAGTCAGAGAAAAGATATACATATGCCCAAAGTATACACTTGTGCTTGTTCACAGTGTTATTTGGGGAAAATATGTTGCATGTTCTCCTGGCTCTTCTCGTTTTACATTTTGAATTAATGCAATTTATTCTAATTTATGACAGCCCTTGAAGGGCTCTCTCTCTCTCCATCTTCCCATTTATAAAGAGGGTATTTGCATAGAGGGAGGGGAGCCATTGGGAAAGTGGATTGCTTTTGCACATCGAGGTGGAAAAACCAAGTGGACTTTCTTGGAGTCAGCATCGTGTACAAGGGCTGACTTTCACGATGTCTCTTTCCTGTAACACCCTTTCCTGCCTTTTTAGAGATAGGAATGAAATTAGGGAGACGTTTTCTTCTGCTTCTTAAAGAAAGCTTTATACAATTGAGTTAATTACCTCCCCCTCCTCTCTTGTTCTCTCTTCTTGTATTTATATAGCAGCTATCACCATAGTACCTACACACGATGATAGAGTGCTATTTTAGAAGGAAAAAAAAAAAGCACAGGCAGGGGAAAATATTGCTCCTTTTTGTAGTGTGAGAGTTCTTTAAGGTCAAAAATCACTCAGATGGACTGGCCTCCTTATTCCTGCACCTAAAAAGGTGTGTCAGTTATATCGAGTATTGAAGGAAAAATTTTATTTGGTGTCACTACTATCTGTTCTTCTCAAATTCCTTGTTGCAAAAACAAAGTCTCATCCCAGAGTACTCCACCATGCCTTTATTCTCCTCAGCAGGGGTCTGTGCTGAAAAATACTGCCTGGCACAGAAGGAGCCGGAGCAGAAATAATGACAGGGAGAACACATAGATTTTAGGGCCAATGTAGGACTTGCACCTCACTTGAGGGTTTTAAGAAATTTTGTTTCCTGCTAACATATAGTACTGGCTTTGCCGATCTTTACATGCACAAAATATTATGTGAATATATATAACTGCAGCTACTAACATTCTTAAAGGTAGTCCAAGTCACAGGCTTGAACACTTATGTACCAGACACTGTTCAAATCCCCTTATATGTATTAATTCTTTCAATTCTCACAACACCTCTGGAAGACATATTTCATTAGTATGAATACCATACTCCAGATGAAGGTGAGTGATGGAAACATGAAGCAATTAGCCCATGATCCTACAGTTGGCAATGAAAGAGAAGGAAGCCTGGGAGGTCCTGTTCTACCGTCTGTTTTTAACTACCACATTCTGCTGCCTCCTTTTAAAACTACTGATGAATCCCATACTAGCTTAGAAATTAGGGTTGGGAACCAACCTGCAGGGTAAAGATCTGATGGCCTATATGAGTAATGATCCATTCCACCTCAAATCTAACGTGTGCTTAGGGAAGGCAACTGATCGGAAGACTCCCAAGAAAGTCCTAACTCATTTGTGGTTTGCATAATTTCACACTTTTTAATGCAATGCATAATTATCATGTAAGTCCAATGGCCTCCCACTGAAAATACACATTCATGTAAAGTTGAGGATACAAATTATCTTGCTTTTGTAGCTGCATTAGACTATTAGGTGGAGAACTCAAACACATAAATAGTTAAAATTAACCATGACTGATAGAACCTGAGAAGTATGGCTGCAAGGAAGAGGGATTTTGGCCTGTGGATGGTGTTGGTTAGTAAAGAGCCCGAGCTGGGCTGAAGACACATACATGAAAGACTAGGTTTTTGACTTTGAGTCTTGGAAATTTGATGAAGAATTCAGCAGACATGAATTCCAGGAAGGAAAACCTAGGATGTGGGAAGAGTTTATTCAAATATTTGAACATCTCAAAAAGCATGATAAATATGTAAATATGGGATAGCTGGAGAGCTCAACTGATGAAAGATGAGGACTCTGTTCTGTAGGTGTGCTGAACTGTGAGGGATGACAAAAAGGGCTACGAGCTCATCTTTTCTCTGCTGTTAAAAATTAGCCCACCAACTGATGCCCTAGAGAAGAGTAAAACTAAAGAGAAGAAAGGCAGTGAAGGAATCTTTGGACATAGTGACAGATTCTAAACCTTACTACCTTTAATACTAAATAATCCTGCATACAAGGCACTATCTCCATTAATAGAGGAAACAAAACCGAGATTTTATTTTTAAATAACTGGCCCAAGATCTTATAGCAAGTTAGTGACAGCAGTTTTAATTTTGCATCTGTTGGACTCCAGTCCCATCCACTTGCCAGTACATCATGCAGTCTCTTCTTGCAGGGCCTTAGAGCGTTCTATTTCATCTTTACATGGGATCACACAGAACTTCAGTCCTCAGTCCTCTGCCTGGATTCAGCCTCTAATCTCCTGGCCATCTTTGCTTGGCCTTTTGCTCCCAGATCATATTCAGTTTTCCTTCCTTTTTTTTTTTTGGTTTTTCTCCAGTACCGGGAACCGAACTCATGACCTTGTGCTTGCCAGGCAGGCGCTTTTGCCACTGAGCTAAATCCCCAGCCCCCTCAGTTTTCCTTTCCAGTGGCGCTGCTTCTCAAACTTCTCAGCATTCCACTCTTCTCATTCTGGTCACGTGTACCTCTCATCTAACACTATCTCTCTTTTCTAAAGTAATCACATCCATCCTGCGGGTGCACTTCTGGAACTATCCTAGCCCCTTTACTCCTCTGATTCCCACTGAGAATGTTCACACATATTCTCTTTTGAGTACCTCCCAACAAGTCTTGTTATTGCAAGTCTGCTTAAAATGATCGCCATTTCTTGCTTACACTATTTTAACTGCAATTTGACAAATCCTTACCTCTGGCCATCGTATTGAGGTCTTTGAGAAGAGGTCTGACTATGACACTCCCCTGTTGAAAACTTTACCGGCTCTCTATTAAAAATAGAACAAAATGAAAGTTGCCAAAAAAGTTTACAAGTACCCCTAACTGAGCTGCTGTACAGCTCACAATTATTTATCCACTGGTGCCCACTTTGCTTGTGACAGGAAGCACTCACTAAACATTTTTGTATAAATGAATGAATTCAATAAACTTTCTCCTACTGATTTATTTAAAAGAATTAAGGGTCTATATAGACTAAAATATCTTTTTTCGGGTTCACTACCTCAACATAGCTGGTGATATTCAAATTGCTTATAAATAGACAAGGCATCGGCACTGAACTGTCAGACTCGGCATAGGCAGTGAGTCATTTTTCACGTGCACTATTGATCCTGGTGGCTTGGACTTAGCTGAAAGCCCCTAAAGTTGAAACTGCTTTAATTTGCACGAGCAGAGGTGCTTCTGCAGAGTTCTCTGGCATTGGGTGGTGTCTTAAAAGCCTTCTCTAGCTCCAGTGTGTTTCATTCGAAGGCAGTTACAGGCCAACAAGCATGGAAGTAGGTTTTTTTGAATGGGACCTGGGGCTTTAAAAAGAAGAAGGACCTGCATTTCTGGTGGGTATGAATTAGAAAAGAATGCCACCCTCAGTGCTTGTCCTGCCCTTCCACAAAACATCCCAGAGAAAGACTTTGCTATGTACATGTGGAGTGCCCCGCCTTTTGAGTTCTTAGCTTTCCAACTGAACGTTTTGTTCTGAGATCAATTTCCATCCATTCTACTTATCTCTTACCCTTCTACACTTTTCTTTTCCTTATGAGAGTTTCTCTCTTTCCTCATGCTTTTTACATTTTCTCTTCCCTCTCTCACTTCCTCCATAAGCTATCTCCATTGTCAAAACTGAATAAAATTTCAACCTGTCTTACAATTTTAGTGTATTCATTAAATAAATGTCAACACCTAAGAATCATATTAATATTGCTTTGTGATTGCAATTTGTACAAAGAGGAATTGACAAAACATAAAAAATAATTCACTTCTTACTTGGATAAAAAAGCTTAAATAAAGCTTATTTTGTTTCAGTGTAGTACTTTAACTATAAAACCTTACTGTGGTCGAGGGTTAAATAACCAAAAAGGGACAAATGAAAAGGTAGTCTAGTATTAAAAAGAAAAGAGGGAAATGAAAAGAAGCAGGAGGAGGAGCAGGAGCAGGAGCAGGAGGAGGAGAAGGGGGAGAAGGAGAAGGAGATGGATGTGATTTCATAGATCAAAAGTCAGAAAAGCATAAGTAAAATTTTAAAAGAAATCCTGGATAAGTAAATAAAAAGTACCTGTAATGACTGTACTCTCTCTTTCACAGCCTTTCCTTCTAGACAGATGGAATTCCAATACAGTAAACTACAACAAACATATATCTTCTTTTATTCCTTAAACACTTTTTTTTTAACAACCTACTATTCATTTAGGTTTGTTCTAGGCCCTCAAAAATCCTTCTAGAATAACTTACACTGGTGCTCACCTGCATTTCATTGTATGTGTAAAGCATCTTCTTTGCAAGGGAACATTCTTGTATTGTGTCATCCTCCCTTTTATAATTTTCTGGGTGCTGCACAAACCAAATTTAAGAAGTCACATAAAGACCTTACTTGGAATTGAGTTCAGTGTACCATGGAGAGAAGGCTCAGCTCCTCTCTTACTGTATGGACATCTGTTTCCTCATCCCCCCAAGCATCAGCATAACAAACCCCACTCACCGTACCTGGTGGCAGTAATGTGCAGTAGCAACTTTCCTTGTGTGGCTGGATATTAATGCTAATGTACAGCAGTTAAATATAGCACAGAGCAAGTGTGTTAGAAGGGAAAAACAAAGCAACCAGCTCCACACTACAAGGGGTGGGGTGGGGGGAGGCAAAGAGATGATTATAGCCTTGAGCACCATGATAAATGGCAAACGTGGTAAATGATAAGAAGAGAAGCACTGAACGTATGAATCCCAGTCATGCCAACCTAGTGGCAAAACACCAAACAGGAAGAAAACCATGGATGGTAAAATGTGAGTGTGGATGACAGGGTCTGGAACAGAGACAGGAAGCTATGGCTATTTTGATTAATAAGCAGGGTTGACAGGAAGGTGTGCACTCTTTGGTTTTTGGGAGACACTAGTGAGCCCATACACCATTAGGCACTGTGCAGACAAGACCTACTAATTTATTTAGCTTCCAACATCCACCTGTCAGATTCCATTCTGAGAAACTCTAGAGGACCTATGTCATGGGCTATGGTCTGAATGGACCTTTGTTGTGAGCAAGGGATCTCAGTTCATGAAAGCCATGCACATGTACTGTGTCTTCTCCACAAACAAGGTGTGATGTGTGAGGGAATGCTGGACAACTGTGCTCATGAAGTGCGTTTCCCACTCCAGACCTATGTGATCTTGAAAAAGTGAAACTTTTAGCAGGCGATTACTATGACAATGATTTTATTTCTAAAGTGAGAGGATTAAACCAAAAAGCCTCAGTTGATCTTTCTGCTTTTGACAGTCTACATTCTCAGGAGCTTAATTTACAATGTCCCATTCATGACTCAAGTAGAAATTGTGGTGACTGTCCAGCCAAGTGAGACAACAACATGTCTATCTGTGCTACAGAGCCTGCGGTGTGGACCAGCTTCAATTCCCTTGGGTACCACACACCTCCTCCTGGGGAAGGTCATTCTCTTTAGTTCAGACAAAGTAAGTCTATACCTGGGCATTGCTTGTTTACAGTGGTGCCTACCTCTTTAGCTAATGGCTGGTCCCTGGAGTTTAGGAAAATCCCTGGCACAAAATAAGTACTCAGAAAATCTCTGATGAAGGAGTAAAGGAATTATCTCCAGGGAAACATACTTACATGGGTCTTTAAATACTCTAAGAGAGAAATAGAACTCCTTTCAGAGCCTGCAATACTGAGTAGTTGTGTACTAAAAACAAGACCTCCATATTTGTCTTCACTGGGTCACTTACTATCTAAGTGTTCATAGGCCAATTACTTAATCTCTCCAAGCTGAAACCTCTTACAGAGAAAGTAGGCTTAAAATTATATGCCCCTCATGTGGACTTGGTGAGATTTAAAGAGCAGTGCTGTGCTAGTAGTACAATGAGTAGAAAATAGTGATTGGTCAGCAAATATTCACTATATTGAAGGCAAGCTTGTCCTCTGGGGACACAAAACAAAAGGAGGGGAAGCATAGTTACCGCAGAAATATTCTGTTAAAGAGCTCTAGCTACTTATTCAACAAAAATTTCTTTAATGAGATTTCTAGTGAGCTACATTTTACTGTGTGGTAAGGGGAGCTTGACAGTGTGTATTTACTTCAAAAGGACATTAAGAGTGGCAAAGAAACATGCAGATTTCTAAGCACAATCTAGAGAAAAATAAATTCAATAAGGAGAATGCAAAGGATCCAAATTGAAGGCACGGGCTTTGCCTTAAGACATTAAGTCAGACTCATCTAAGAGGAAGAATGAACTTGACTCATATTGTCTCACTAGAAAGGAACAGATTGCTCAAGTGTCTGGCTAGGGTGAAGGCAGAGTGTCCAGAGGAAATTGTCCAACTTCATGTTGGGTCCCAGCAAATACAAGGGCCAGTGGTGGTGATGAGGTTCAGAGTGTGCACAGGGTGTGCCTGTGAGTTTTCTGATTCAGCTGCTTCTGGAATTGAGGATACCCTCTCGTTTAGTGCAGGTCTAAAACAGACAGTGACTAAGAGGGTAGGAAGGAGGGCATTAGCAAGAGCTGGACAGGACCAGGAGCAAGTGAAGCTGAGATTCAGGAATGGGCTATGCCTTTTCCTAGGGGAAAACTAGGTTAGGGTCCTAGGAAATGCACAAGTAGCCCCTGCCCCAGGACACACCCAGAGGCTTTCTGTTTGAGCTGAAACAGAAGGAGGAGGAATAGGGAATTAAAAGAGGAGCACTTAATTAAGAAACTGTTGGGCCCCAGAAGTTTTACTCTGCTCTTGAGTTAAATATCTTAGGAAACCGACACCAAGTTGTACCATGTGAGGTTGATGGTGCCCATATGCATTCTGCTTTGACACTATTGGCTCAGAAAGTTAAGCTGGCTGTGGGGACAGATGACAAAAGAAACCTGGCAGGGGCTGCCAGGCACATACAGAGAAGAAATAAAAGCAAAGACAGAAATAAGGAGCAGAAAATGGAACTAAACAGCACTGACCACAGAAGAGAAAGCTAAACTTTAAAAAAGGAATCAAAGGCATGTATCTCAGATATGAGGTTATCTGAGGCAAAAGTGGCTCATCCAGAGATGAAAACTATACATCTGTTTCTAAAGGGATCTAGGCAGAAAAACAAGCCATTTCCTTCCCTTGTCTACTTGTCTTTGTGACCCAAGAGGCTAGAAAGAGGGCTCCTATTAAAACAGGTGGAAAGAGCTTTTCCGAACAGTCCTGGGTCAGCTTTAAAGAGAGACCTGGAAAAGGAAAGTGACGTCAACAGCCACCTGCAGCAAACTGCTGGAGACTTTAAAAAAAAACACTAGCAAGCATCAAGAAAAGAGGAGACAGCACTTATTTGAATGTGAGTAGCCTGTGGGCGTGTCCTTTCCCCTACAGGCTAAAGGTCCTCAAGTGCCTTGGGAAAGATTCTGGACAGCCCTGGGGAAGCCCGGATGGGTTCCTGTAAGAAACAGGGGGATAGGAAAGACTTTCTCGGCTAGGCTGACAGAAACCTCATGGGAAGGCTGGGACCATACAGGTGAATTCATCCCCACAGTCACCCTGTTTGAATACTGATTCCATTTAATTCATTGATCAGCTCTGTAGTCTTCTCAACTTTCAAATTTTACAGACATCGCCATGTCTAGTTAAGAGATGTTGCATTCCCAGGCAGTCTTTCCAGTCTGTTCAAACCTGGCTTTTCTACATGGCTTCAGGTACTCTTCCATATTGCATAATGCTTTCCATATTCCACAGGGCATTCAAAATATCAACCACGCATAAGCTACTCCATTGTGGTTATTCAAGGGCAGATGTTTTCTTGGTGATGTTACTCACTGGGGATTTGCACTAGAAGCTCATTGGTGCCAGAAGTTTGCCTAGGAGGGACTGGGGGCTGACATGTGAAAGCAGCAGGTATACAAATAGGACCATAGACCTGCGGGTAAATGATGGGTCTTAAAAGCTTAGAAATTACCAAGAATGGTACTGATAATTTTGAAGCAATCTAACAAATTAAAATGAAATATTAAAAACTGTAAGCTGAACATGTCCGTAATCATATTTGCAGCTGTCAAATCTGACTTTCATAACAAATAAGCCAGAGGCAGTTGGAGGGTTTACCTGTACATCATGTTGGAAGAAATGACAAACACCTTACATTCTTTTCAATTTGGCCTCTTTTCCTTTGCACACATTCAGAGTGGTGAGTGAGACATTCTTTGATTGAATGTTGGACACAGTTTAATACCAGACAACTTGTCTTCAAGATACAGAGCAAACTAATCACCAACTAAGATCTGGGAACCAACTTTTGTTGTCAATTATAGTTCCTTATTTTGTACAGATTCACACTTTCACTCATTTGCTGCCTAAACAATTTAAACAGTTCTATAGGAATGGTCTAGTTAAAATTTTAAAATGGCATCATTTAAAGCATTCTCCAGTTATCATTTTATTAATGATTACTATAGAGAGGGCCTTTTCTAGGGACTAAGGGAAACTTGCAAAGTGTGTTTGGGGCCTATGACTTGACCACAAAAAGGACTGAAGTGATTTGAAGGGAGAGTGGAGAATAGAACATTTGCTTGGCTTAAATTGGGCAATTTGATTTAAGAAGCACCAGAACAATACACAAAACTACATATGCCATCCAACCCTGTCAAGAGATACCATTCCAAATCCTCAGGACTGTGCCAATTCCTTTAGAGTGCCATCTTCAGCCAGCCTCATATGGCAAGTCAGGGAAGAGTCAAAACCACTTCCAGTTTTCTTTAATCCCTTGGAGATGGATTTAAGAGGCCAGTTTGCATTTTTCACACTGCTGGGAAAATAGTGTGGCAAGCACGAGTCTCCATGATTGCTTCTGACTTGACAGTGCTCTAGTCTATGCTGATTTTTACAGGGGCTCCACGTCCTTTTAAAACAAAGGCAGACAACCAGCAATGAATAGCAGCTTTATACTATGAAGAGCCGATTGCATTTTCAAGGGTGTATTTATTTATTTATAATAGAAAGGCAGCCACCTTTGGAAGGCTACCATCAGTTCTTACAGCGGTTTTGTCTACTGCACCAAGTTGACACTGTTTGGGAACCACCACGGATTCCGAGATTCTACCTCATTGGTTTTATCGACCTGGCCTCTGTGGGATTAGTAGTAGAAGATTCTTTTTGTCTCGCTCAATTTGTTCACCACTGACCAGAATAAACAGCCTTCTTGGATAGCACAACTGAATTCCGTGGTAAAATAGAAGTGAATAACTTTTGATTTTTGTTTGGCACAGACACAAGCTTCAATTCAACCAGAAAGCTGGGGCAGGCTCAACTTCTTTCTAATCCCCTGAATTTAAATAATCACTAAGCCTCCTCTACTCTACTTCCTAAACTGCTCTTTTTCCTCCCTTCTCCTCTCCCTCTCAGAAGCATTTCTTTATTTTAAGCTCCCATCATCGTTTCTGGAATTCCACATTTGCCTGCTCTCTATTCACAGCAATCCAAGCAGCTCTTATACCGCCAGTAGCCCTACTCTCCTAAAGTTTCTAGCAGGTGGCATTAACTACTTGATTTAAAGGTACACACACACACACACACACACAGAGAGAGAGAGAGAGAGAGACAGAGAGAGAGAGCAAATAACAATCACAACAAGAATAATTGGCTTCCTCTCATTTAATGGATAAAGTTCAGTTCATCGGAGGACTGTCAAGTACAGTGACACTGGTGGCCCTAGCTATCACACCAGCCTCAAGTTCTTCCACATGTGCAGTCTTTCCAGGACTCCAGCCAGAAAAAACAAAAGCACCTACAGTTTTCTCAACCTACTCCTCTTTCTCTGTGCCTCTACGTAAGAATGTCCTCCTTTATCTGCCTTGCAAGCTCATCTTTCGGTGTTTTGCTCAAAAGTCACATTTCTATAAACTTTTCCTTAGGAAACTTTTATCTTCCTCCTGAGTTTAGACATGTCTGCCCTGTGTGTTCAATGCAGAGAACACACTCCGCTCATATCATAGTGTCTCGTGTTTATGAACTCAACACCTTTCGTACATTGTAGCGTGTTCAAGGCTATAGCCCCTGACTTAACCTTCTGTACACCAATAGCAGCAGACATAGTACCTCATACTGCCCCCAAGTACTTGTGAAATTAACGAATACATGGATATCCATACCTACTGCATTCACTTTCCAATTATTACTGGTAAATGGACAATTTTCTCATGTCAGATAATTATTTCTTGAAGGATTTGGTATTCTCTGAAAGTTATTTAGGCTACTTTTGGGTTCAAAAGTGAGGTAGGAGGCTCGGAGAGAAAAGTTCTGTGTTTCCAGCTCAGCTTTGATCAGAGAATCTCTCAGTCATTTGTTACATATTTTAGGGGTTGACATAAAACTTTAAGTCAAAAGTTTCTGCTTCCAGAGAAAGTTTGAAAACTACCATGAGATATGTGGTCTTTTCTGGAACAAAGTCACTCCTCATCTTCCTGCGAAACAACAAAACATGGCCCTTTCTAGCCAAGTATTTGTTAAAATGCAATGTAGTAATTAGGACCCTAGTGCTGAAATTTATGTAGCTGTCAAGTCGAGTCACTGCAAAGCACTTTGAGGATTCTCCTTAAATTGGCTTCTTTCCAAGATGTTTCATTTGGGACAGTTAGAAATTAGAAGTTGAAATTAGGGATTTAAATTTATTACTCTTCTTCACAAATTATCTCTGTTATTCTCGATATGTCATTTATAATCTCTGAATCTCAGTTGCATCATAATCTAAAATTAAAAGAGGGAGTTATCTTTAGTGGGCAGGTAAAGATGGCATCTATACAGGCAGCCTCTAAACTGTGTGGCAGTGTGAGTTGTACATGTTCACCCACAATCTACTTTTCCCTCTTTATGTGGCTAGACTACATTTCTTGTGTTCCATTCAGTGAAGTAGGGTACCACTGAAGTCATCTCACTGGTGGATTATGAATAGAAGTGATATGCATCACTTCATGGCCAAGGCTTTTAAGAAGGTAAATGCACTTTTTCCACTCTTTTCCTCCCTCATTTCCCCTCTATCACAGATAACTGTGGGACTCAAGGGAAATCAAAGAATCTCAGGTCCCTGAATTAGAGTATGAAGGACAGCTGTCTGCCAAACAAAAGCAGCCTCTGAATATTACATGCACAAGAGGTAAACCATAATTTTGAGCAGTTATATAGTCTTGAATCTATCTGCTGCAGCAGTCCCTGTTGTTCTAGCTAATTTAAACATTTTACAACTATGAGATGTGGTTCTTTGTATGGTTGTATCAAACTCTTGTTCATTAGCACTACCCCAAGTGATCTGTGCAGGGCTGATTGCTCTCTGGGAATAGAACAGGACCTAAAAGGCTTGAATTTTTGACTGCAGACTCATTTATTTCTTCCTCTCATAAATCTTTAACAATACTGATTAATTTAATTAAAATTAAGAATCTATTAAGAGTCACTGGGTTGCTCAATGGGAACCCAAACTTTGTGTGAAGTATGCAAAGGTGCCCTTCCTAGAAGGCGCAAGATTTTCCTATTGGAGGAGCCTAGAGAGTGGTTCAGCCTGTTAAGGTAAACCTTGGGAGTGTGGAGGAGGATGGAGCTCTACCTCCATGGTGACACAGCCAGTTTTAGCCAGGTTAGAGGGTGAGGTAGGTAGGCTTTTGTATCCAGAAAAGGAAGAGCATAAGAACCATCCATTTGGATGGAAGCGTGGACAAAAAAGAAGGTGCCAGCATGCAAAGTTAATTATCTTTTTACTGGGGATGAGAGGGTAGGAAAAAGGACACTAGTAAGATAGAGCGGAACTTTAGCTTAGAATTCTCAAAACCCCAAATGTGTGATCTGATGTTATTTTGGATAAGGAAGGTCTAGAGGAGAGTTTTGACACTCATGTTTTATAAACTGTATCAAAATTGCCTTAAAAGGAACAGCCTGAAGACACAAAAGAAAATTAAGAAAGTTGTGCTTATTTGAGCAAAAAATAAAGAGAGTCTAAGATGGGATAAAGGCAATGGAAAGAGAAAACAAGTACTACATTGTGAAACGAAGTGAATACTTTAAACATGAGAGAGGAGAAAGAGAAGAAAGAATTATGACTAAGATTTAGTTTGGGTGCTCAGATGAATGTGATATACTTAAAGACTGAGCTGCATGAAAAGCCATAAGTCTTTAGAGAAGATGAGTTCATTTTAAATTCCTTTAGTCTGATGGGATCTATATGCAGACGCAATTTTTATATCTTGTGTCCATCTTTAGGTTGTAAATAGAAAACACTTAAACAGTTCTTACCATATGCCAGGCACTACTCTAAGTACTTAAAATATATTAGCTCAGTAAATATCCAAGCAATCATGAGGTAATTCTAATATGATCTTTGTTTCACAAACAGCTGATATGTTAAAAGTTACACAGCTAGAAAGTGGCAGAACCGGAATTTTAACTCAAGATTTCTGATACAAAACTCCATAGTTTGAAATTGCGTGGTATCACTCTTCTTGTAAACTCACTCAAGGGAAAGAGGTTTGCAGAAACTAACAAAGAGGGTGGAAGGCAGACTCTAAACATTCTTTAGAATGTTTCTCATAATTACTTTGAGTCCAAATGTTTCCAGTGCTTCTGAGTGTTCTGCAACTTTAGAAGCTTCCTGACCAGAAACTATTTAGTAGTAATTGCTGTGGTTTCAATGTGTCCTCCAAGACTGATGCTAAAATTTAATGGCCACAGTGATGGTATTAACAGGGGGCAATTTTAGGAGGTAATTAGGTCACCAGACCACCAGCCTCATGAATGGGCTTGTGTCATTGTCATGCAAATGAGTTGATTATCATGGGAGTGGCTTTGTCATGTAAGTGAGCTCTGTATCTTTTCCTTTCTCACCATGGGATCTCCTCAAAATACAGTCTCCTTCACACTGGACTTCTTCACCTGCACAGCTATAAAAACAATTACTTTCTTGTCTTTGTAAGTTACCCAGCCTGCGGTCTTCTGTGATAGCAACAGAAAATGTGCTAAGGCAGTAATTTTTCATACAGGAATCTGTTCCAGAAAAATTATACAAAGTTATATAGGAATGAGGAAAAAGGTGGGATCTGGTGTTGGGTTCTGTCATAGAGTGAGGAGATTTTCAAACATAATAGTACGTTAGTCCCTCATGAAGAAAGCCAAAATAGTTGTCAGCTTGGGCTTTCACAGCAGGCCTGGTTCTTTAAAGCTGGTCATTAGCCAGAGTAAATTCTCCAATTGACAGCTATCAATGGTCACAGGTTACAGATTAAAGTGACAAAGTACTCCAAAAGGTGGATACAAATATTATAAGAGACCCTAAGCAGAATCGTTTAAACCCAGACTCTGAGCACTAAGAGTGGATTTCCATTTGCAGTACCTATTTCTTGGAACAATTTTGGCTTCAGAGTAACAGGAACAACTGAAAATAGCTCATGAATGTCAGTTTTCAGTTCATCTAGACCATCTAGTTGGAGTCTCTGCCCTTGAATACTCAACTCAGAAAGTGTTGCCATAGTTTGAATGCTTGTGTCTCTCCCGTGTTTATGTGTTGAAATGTAATCCTGAAGTCCTGGTGTTCAGAATTGGACTTTTGGGATGTGCCTAGGTTGTAATGGCAGAGCCGAGGGAGAGGGATTTGTGCTCCTATAAAAGGGGCTTGGGGTGACTTGTTTGCCCTTTTGCCATCTGATGTGCAGGATGATACAAAAGGCATCGCCAAGAGGTATGGGCCTTTGTCAACACTCCATCTGCTGGTGTCACACTCTTGGCCTTTCTTGGCTCCTGAAATTTGGCATGCAAGTTTCTGGTTGTTTATAAAGTAGCTAGGCAAAGTATTTGTTGTGATGTTCTAAATGGACTAACTAAATCAAGTTATGTATGGATGTAGTTCAATCCTACCATTTTCTCCTCATTTACTAATACATACCCAGTGGGAAAGGGCAGTAAAGTGATACCTCTATGGGTTGGGCACGTGAAGGACCAACTTGATGAACATTTGCCCCAGATTTTAGGCAATTCTGATTTAATGATAGGGTCCTGGTGTTGTTATTAATAACTTCAAGAGCTGGGGATTTAGCTCAGCGGCACAGTGCCTGCCTGGCAAGTGCAAGGTAGTGAGTTCGATTCCCTGTACCGGAAAAAAAAAAAAAAAAACTCTAGTACTGCATTAGTCAGCTTTTCTTCTACTGAGACCAAAATCTGAGCTGCACAAATGAAAGGAAGAAATGGTTTCTCTAGCTCACAATTTCAGAGCAGTCAGTCCATAAATGACTGGACCCATGTAGGAACATCATGGCAGGAGGGTACAGCAAAGCAGAGATGCTTCTGTCGCGGTGCTCAGAAGGGGAATAGTGCAGATGAGGGAGGGGCCAGCTACCAAAAGCAGACCCCCAGGACACCCAAAAGGGTGCTTTACTAACCTAACCTGTGCTTGCAGTAAATATAAAGGTTCTTGGTTCCTCTAATGAACGCTGAGTTTTCTTAGGGTGGCAGGGAATCAAACTAAAGATGAAATTTCTCAGAGTAAGTTGCAACAAGATTTGCAACACACTTAAGTTCTGGCCAAAGAAATACATGGGTTCATAAGTGTGCAGTACTGCCTGGAAGCCTTCTCCAAAAAGGATGAGCAGGAGGTCATTCTTCTTGCTATACAGAATGCAAAACAAAAATTATGCACTGAAGAAGCTATCCTCAGGGTTACGGCATTACCTGGGGGAAAGTCGGATCCGGGTTCTTCATCACCCTGGAACCATTACTTAGTTCTAGAGAACCTATTTCTGGATTTCTTTACTAGAAGCAAAAATAAACTCTTTTCCTGTTTGCACCAATGTTATTGTGCATTTTGGTCATTGATAGGCACATTGATTTCTAGTTGACTCTGGAAGAAGACATGACAATTCCATGCACATTCTCCTGTTGGTAGCCGGAGGGCTTGCTTTCAGAACTCACCTGAATACCAAATTTTGAGTAGTCAAATGCACTACAGAAAATGGCATATCTCCGTAGTATCTAGGTTCAAGCTCTCATGTACTTTAAATCATTTTTAAATTACTTATAGCATCCAAAACCATATAAATAATATGTAAATAGATGCACTACCATATTGTTTAGAGAATAATGGTAAGAAAAATTCTGTACACACTGAGTACATTTGACATGTCTTTGGAATATTTGTGACCCATGGTTGGTTGAATCCACACATGTTAAGCTCTAACTACATGAAATTCAGAATGGGCAGCACTGTTCATTGAGGAGGAGGGACAGGTACTAGATAGGAAGGGAAGGGTACAGAAAGGGGAGATTTCTCTCAAACTGCTCATAGGACTTTTACAGGTACACATTGCCATTGGGAAAAATTCCATTCCTAAGGATATCAGCTGTATCTCATTATGTGTAGCAGTGGTGATACTAACAGTGTGAACAGTAAAATGTTCTATGTAAAAAGTCTCTCTAGCTTTCTTAGCTGAATCTAAAACAATAAAATATCCAAGTGCCTGCACTTCAGTTTGGGGTCTGGAGAGTCTGGACAAGTTTCTTTAAAGAAAGGCACATTATGAAGTAGTGTGGTATCAATTGACTACAAAATGCTTTTGCAACTTCCCAGAAGAGGTTCAGCTCTTTTCAGCACAATATGACCGGGTATGACTACCCATTATAATATGCTAGCGCGTGAATTCATTATGCGCAGTATCTAAGCTCATTGATGTTGATCTAAGCATTTTGATGGCTGGAGCTCAGAGATTCATCTTAATACAAAGACTGAAGTTTTGGCTTTCAGGAATACAACATGGACACGCTGTTGCTTTACCTCTCTGCAGAATCAGAGGGCTTACACTTGGGTATCTAAGGGCTTGCTAGGAGTGGGAGCAGATGGTAGTTTTTATATGTTCTTTTTATAAATGCATTTTGAGCAGGGTTTTTTTTGCATGAATATTTCATTTATGACAGGGTGCTGCTTAGTTATATAAAAAGTAAATACATAACGAGCGAGGTGTAAGTATAGCAGCAATGTAGTGCTGAGGCTAATGGGTGGGGAGGATTTTAAAAATATAAGGAATTCTCATTTTCTCAAAGTACCATACTTTGCAAACTTGAAGAGATAAGGGATGCGTTTCTTTCTTACTTCCTTTATCCCAGTATACCGCTGTGTGCTTGTCCAGAAAAAAATAGGTTTATATTCAGGAAGTCAAGCATTTTATTTTCAATCTTTATTCAAAATGATATTTTTGTAAATTTGAGAGAGGACAAACAGACCACATAGAGTAGCAAGGGCAAGTACCATGCACAGTAGCAGCGGAAGGTTGGGTGAGTCTGCATGTCTGAATATACAGCCAACGGCAGGGAGGGGAAGGATGGAAAACAACAGCTGCCATAAGCTAAAATTCTGGGTCTTGATCTTCCCAGGGACAGGTGGCCAAGATATGCCATATATATCCCATTGTGCAACATCACGTACATTGTCACAGTGTTCTAGGTTTCAAAAACCATTTCCAAGCTTATTCTGCCTAGAAAAAATGATAAACCAACTTGAGAAAATATATCAAGTCCAAGTTCTCTGTGGGGTTGTTTTAGCCCAGGTCTTTATATGACCACAATGAAGTGAAATGGTTTTCTGCTTCTTAGAGTCTTTTTACCTTAAGTTATTAGCTAGAACTATAAAATATATACTTAGGTAAAAGATCTGCAGTTTGCATCAGGATATTCAATCTTGTGCAGAGAAAAAGTACCATTGAGGCTTTGTGAGAATATTTAGCACAATACAGATAACACAATTGTTCTGATATCAAAATGCAATTATAATAACATTCAGATCTGCAATGATCTAAAGATAGGTAAGTTGGAAAGAGGCAGCTATGACCAAGTAATTTTGTGCTTTTTAAATGTTCCTTAAAGATAAGGACGTTATTTTATAAGACAGACCCTTAATATTCATGAGGGATACCACAGTCCTAAATTCATGAATGCCAGTTTAGCATGTAATTGTCTCCATAAAGCTTCTATTTCTGGATTAGAACCATCACTTTCTTGGATAGCTTTGCTTTTCCTCTGTTTCATCACCGGAACCAACAGCTGACTATCTTTGCAGAAAAAGTATTCATGAAGAAAATAATTTTTATTTTTTTATCATGTCATGAGAATTACTACATAGTAACTCCACCACAGGATGAGAATATCTAAGCCACTGAGAGAGGATATGTCAGCTGATCCTGTAGGCCCACACCAGCTAAGGGATTCCTGCAAGAGACCAGCAGCTTGCCACATGTAATTCAATTTCATGCCTCAGCAAAATTACAAATTGCTACATGTCATGAGCCCTTGACAATTGCTTGAGGATAGTCAAAGTAGCAATGTTAAACTCTCTGTCAGTAACATTATTCCTTTGTATTCTCAAAAATCACCAATTACAGTGACTTGCAGGTAGCTGATTATTGAACTTTTAAGTTGGTTGATGATCTCATTGATTAAGTACATGATTTAATAAGTGCAGAAGGGCGAAGACATTGGGTTAGCCAATGGGACACCCCAGATTGAGCTGCTCTTTGGCCCCCTCTAGTGCTTCTGTTAGAGGCAATTCAGAATCTTAGTTAAGAATAGTATTAGACTAATGGGCGCTAAGTAGTGCTACAGCTGTTACTAGGAGGTGAAAAGGATTATGCAGAAAACAAGTGTGGTCTGCATAGAAGGAGTGGGTCAGAAAATGTCAGAATGCCTCTGAAACTTTGTTAACTTTACATTATTTTTTTATTTTATTTATTTAGATTTCCTGGGAGTTAAACTCATTTAACTAATAAATCATTGAGTCAACCAGTCAATTTCTCTCTCAAGTCAAAAGTTCATTTTTTACAAACTTCAGGAAAATATTTCATGGATATTCTTTTGGTTAAACCAAAGCTCTTGGGATATCCAGAAGAAAATTTGTCATTCCTTGAGGACAATGGAAGGTGTCTACATAGTACTTAATGTAAAAGTTACAATCTGTACCTGGATCTCATCTCCCCTGAATATTTTTGCATATTTAGAAATATTAAATGAAATGAAAAATAAAGCAAATGATTGTATCATGTTTATTATTTTAAAAATATATTTTCTCTCAACTTCAATTTTCATTGCAAATTCTCATATTTAAACATAGTTAAAGCGCTACCATGAATAAATTTCTGTTTAGTCATCCATAAATTTGATTGATTCCTGTAACAGAGAAGATAGTTCTGCATGAGAAGTAATATTTACAGCTTCAAAAGGCTCAACAAGCATAAGAAAAATACATTAAAATTTTGTTTCAGTTTCACATTTTAATCCTTACTAGGTCTTGCTTTATTCTTTTCAGGCTTAGGGCCCAAAGGCTACTATCTACTTTTATGGCTGATTTACATGTTGTAGGTTGTGAGATCTTTCTCTTTTCACCTCTCTTTGGTGTTATAAAAACTAAAGAGGAAAGTACATGAAATTTCCTAAGGAATATAGAGTAGATTAGTGGAAATGATCAATGCATTTACTTTTCATTATAGGAAACTGTACTGTCTTGAGAACTCTGATTTAATGAGAAAAGAAGATTCCAGGCATAGGTAAAACACTGTAATTGAGAGAATACAAGCCTGGAGTAGTAGAGATGACTGCAAAATAGGCAGACGTGACTAGTACCAGGGCAAATATGGGAGTGGAGGGAAAAGGAGAAGTAAAATCAGGGCTAGTGAGTGAAGGAGAAGTAAAATCAGGGCTAGTGATTGAAGGTTAAACTCTTAGTGTTCAGGACAAACCATGGTTTTAAATGTATGTATATTAAGAGCATACCATCACAAAGCGAGGTTTGAAGAATTTCCTGAGGTAAGTTTTCCTTCTGTTATTTGGGCCGTGATTTCCAGGGCTAGGTGAAGGTACTGAACTCTCCTTCTAAACTGTCACTATTTCAACACCAGCATGAATAATGTATATGAGAGATATCATGGGAAGAAGAATTCAGATTCGCAAAAGAGGAACAGCAGATTCTGGAAACCCTAATTGTGGTTATTGAGCAATGTTGTCTAGTCCATAGCTCAAGACTTTGACACTTACTGACTTTAACAGGGTTGTGCAATCCATGGACATGGGAATTTAGCTTGGCTGAAAATGAATGTATTTTACCTGATAGTTTTCTCAAGAAGGTGATGGCTCCTAAACGTCTAAATTAATATTTTGACAGCATTCCACCACCTCTGCCTCATCTCTACCTATAATGGAAGACTTGTGTTTGAGAGTGGATTAATGAAGGACACAAGATTAGTGCACAGCAGACTAAATTGTAAATGACTGAAAAGAAGCTCATTTGTGTCTATTTATTCATCCTTATTAATAGTTTCAGGCACTTAGAAATGCCTCAAGGAAAGGCATAACTACAAGTAAATAAGTTTGTGAATACCCCCATTAAACTCTGGGGCATTTGAAATACACAAAAATGGTGAAAATTAATGGATACCAAAATCTCAAGAAATCAGATTTTCTAAAATATATTTATAATTCCAACTTAAATTATTGCCTCTTGAATACCAAATATTTACTCATCGCCCTGTAGGTCATATAATAATTCAATGCATTATTTGTTTGAATGTTGATTTCAAAAGCTATTGAAAAATTTTTAAGTAATTTCTAGTGAACTCCTAGCACATTTCAAGCCCCTGAGTTTTAAAGATCATTACTGAGCAAAAGAGTTTATTTTCTTTTTCTTTCAACAGAATATATTAGAATAGCTATATAAGGCCCATAGAAAAGGTGGTACCTGGCGTATGTACTGGTGACAACTTAGAACATCAACATTTTAATTATGAAACCAGAGAAATTCTTTCAAACATTTTGGATGTTCTCAGAGAGAAAATATTCCCATAAAAGAAGACGCAGCAGAGACTGGTGAATAGGAGAAATCTCGGTGTATACCCACATTCTGGAATTCTTGTTCTTACATTTGGTTATATAACCTAGAAATTCACCCAAATTATCTAAGTTTCATTTTTCATATCTTTAAAATTAAAGAGTTAGAATCAATAATATATAAACCCTGTTCCGTTACTCATATTCTATGGTTTTCTTATTCTCTAATACAATGTAGAAGTTTAAACTCTCTTTCCAGAAAATTTAACTTATAATGCATTAATTTATTGCCCTGCTAAAGTTAATAATTTTGTCATTCATTAGAAGAAAACGCCAACAATTTTTCCAATTTTAATACTTCCTTTGATTTTTTTCTTAAACTATTGGTGGTTATTAGTACTTATTCATATGAGAATAAAGTGTACATTATCTGCCATAATCGGCTAGTGTGAGGCTTCTTTAGTGATACACAATAGGAGGACTCTACATTTGATGTATAAAGAAACAGTGTTTCAGTTCATTGTCTCAGTCCCTGTCTGAGCTCAAGGAATCTCCAGACCTCCCGGGGACTCATGTCTTCATGATCAATTGGTTCCTTCTGCTAATAATGTAGCATTTCACATAATAGCGTATATGCCACCGGTCGCTCAGGAATTAGAACTCAGGATGTAGGAGTGTCCCAAGGAACTGACGGGGTGGAGGTTAGGGGGGAACAGCACTGGTGTTCTTGCTACCTTTCAAAGCACATAAACAAGGTTGTAGCTGATGACCATTGGCCTTGAAATAAAAAGTTATTGAGGAGGATATGTTGTATTCTGAGAAAGAAAATTTCATGAACCAACAGGTGAGTCTCCCATGAAATGTACCAAAACTACCAAGGCAAATCCATACACTGAGAAGTTTTCTTATTAATGATAGCTTTTTGCTACTGCTAAATTATACTTCTGATAATCTCTTTCACTAATCTTGCAGTGTTAACTATTTTTTAGGGAAGAAACTGAAAACTTTTAGGAGATAAATATTATTCTTAACATGGTTGACCAATTCTTATGCTAGTGCTCGCTGTATAACCCACCAATGAATTTACATGTTGTAGAAAAAATTCTGAGTTTGAAAACTTTAATCTGCCTAATGGTCTGCCTAAGACTCTTTTACATACACAAACACAAATGCAAACACACACACATACACACACACACACACACACACCAAACCAAACAAAAAGCTCCTCTAAATTAAAAGTGTTATGAAGAAAGTTTTATTTTCCCTTATCTTACAAAAGAACTATCTGAAGTATAATTTGAGACATGGGCCAATGACATGATTCTTCGGATGTAAAGTAAACTACTTCTGCTTATGTCTCAATACCCAAAATTTCTGCTGACTTCTTTACTCAAAACTGGAAGGATCTGACATCTGCAGAATGAGGAAAGTTCCCAGAGAAGACATAACTGGAAAGATAGGAGGAAAACCAAGCTTCTACCATGTCACTAACCCTAAAGGAGGAAAAAATTGCAGATTGTGCTAAATCATTGTGAATATTGCAGAGAGAATTTGGAGACTGTTCTGAGAATTTTCAATTGATTCATAAGCATGGAAGAGAAATTGTAAGCCCCATGATTAGGAGCAACCTAAGCAATGGGCTTGGTGAATTTACCATAGATCTGATGGAAAAAAAAAAAATTCACTGCAAGATTAGAAGAATGTGGCTGCATTTAACTGTAAAATGACACTATGGTTTGAGTTCATTATTTTGTGAGTTTTGCTTCTGTTGAGAATGTGCTTTTGACAGATATTTTCTTCTCTCTGTTTGAACTTTTTCTCTTATTTTTTTTTTTT
>NW_004955418.1:22181097-22183378 GCF_000276665.1 Chinchilla lanigera | reverse complement strand
CTGAGCTAAATCCCCAGCCCCGAACTTTTTCTCTTATTGATCAAACTTCTGGGTGTCACAGGTAGCAAATGTGACTTGTGTTTGGTGATACTGGTAGGGTGGATGGCCCTCTGTTTCATGTGTTCAGAGTGTCATGGTAGCTTTGGCCATCTGGCTACACAAAGACGGAAAAGACAAGTTCACCCCTGACTCCCACAGTTTCTTTTTGGTGTGGGGAGACTGTGGGTGGGATACTGTCGTTTCTCACACACGTGTGGTAATCACAGCCATCTTTCACATGTGTTACTGAGGAAACCACAAGGACATTATGGTATTTCAGTACTGTGATTCTTCTTAACAAAGATAAGAATTGCCTTAAATTAATAAGTTCATTTTACTTGTTTGTTTGTTTTTTTTATGGGGGGGGGTAATTCTTTCCTATAAAGAATTCTGTAAACTCAAGGCAGACAGATAAAAGCCATAATCTAGTTTTCTTCAACTCTCTGATCTGAGGCTATGTTCTGCATATTCAAATGGTGAATCCATAGAAGACCCTTTTATTATTTTCAGAGATAGTTGTGTCATAATTATCTAACTTTCACTCCATATTCAAGGATTGCCTTTTAATATCTATTTGTTTCTGATTATTCCTTTGGATACCTAATGTAATAAAATAGATTGTTGAATATTTCTCTCAAAACAAGATTACCATAAAAACACATCACAAGAAATTTCTCTTTATTCCTTTATAAAGAAGCCTGTGAAAAAAATTTTTATAGCTACATAAAAATAACCAGTCAATGTTTGCAAAAAATGTTTATGGGAACTTTTTTTGTGATCTCCTTTCAAGAATATGTTCAAAACATACAGGGATAGTCGTTATTTATTTAGTCTTGTTAAAATATCTTTGTGTTTGTGTCATAAATTTATAATCTTTTTCCCTTAGGGTTTCTCCAGATGACACTTTTAGAGTAAATGTGAGTTTCAGTTACCATGGTGCTTTCTGGCTATACTTTTCACTGAAATACAAGAGGTAACTGACACACTGGGGAGAAAATATTTTCTTACATGTCATTGACTTGTCTCTTAGTTCTCTGACAATAACATGTTCTACTTTTGTATAGCAAATGAACCCATACCTATACGTGCAAATATTACCCTTTGAACCTTATCAAGGCCAGGTTGCAGTCTACTCTGGCCTTTCAAAAACGGTTGCATGAACTTGTCACCTCTGGCTTGAATGCAGGTGTGCAGTGGGGAGTTGGCGTTGAAAAAGTTCAAAGAGTAACACGTTATTCTCCACATTCTCTCTTTTCTCCCCAGACAGCTTCTTATGAAGATGCCAATATTAAGAGAAATCTTTGAAACGGCTGGGTGAGATGAGAGTCCACCATCTCTCTGTTCAGATTTCCTCTTCCAGCTCTCACTTTATCAAGCTAGTAAAGATCCTACTTGGAACCCCTAAGCTCCAATGAACCTACTTTGGGAAACATTGTTTTCTGTGAAGAAATCATACATAAAATCTTTACTCTTTTATTAGTCAATTTTCATTGGAAAAAAGCCTAAAATAGATCTGTTCTTTCTTCCATTTCCAGAAATAAACAATAGATTAAGGAAGTTTGGGTGATTCTATTAAAACACAAGCAAAACAAAAGAAATACAAGTATAAGTGCACAAGGGAGGCTTTGGAGGTAATGAGTATGTCCATTACTTTGATCTGGTTTCATGGGTTTAAGCATACACCCAAACTCATCTAACTATATACACTACATGTGTACAGTGTATTGTACCTACCACAATAAAGCTATTGGAAAAGGACAGTTTTGGTGTTACGTTTCAAGATGGTGTGACCTTATTTCTTCCAACCTTTCTTTCATATACATTCTGTCACTGATTATTGCAAGACTGAAGTTTGACATTTATAAGCAAGTGGTAGATAGATGGCCATCCTCTGGAGAGAAATATGCAGAATGTTTGATAGTTCTAGATTGATACATTCTCACCTCAACATACATTTGATCTTCTTCCAACTTTTTATTTTATTCTTTTATCAAACAAATATTTAATAATTGGCTATTCTGTGCCAAGTACTGAAGGAGGCACTTGTAATATAGAGAGAACAAAAATGTTTCCCATTCTCATGGAGATTAAATTCAGTTGGGGCTATCAATAACATGTATTAAGCAAATATGCACAGAAATAATAATAATGACCTGCTTTTATAATTTGTTATTGCAGCTGTGTGACTCTAGTATCTGCTTGTCATACTCATCCATATATATATGTCCAAATCTATATAAAT
>NW_004955418.1:22153818-22180997 GCF_000276665.1 Chinchilla lanigera | reverse complement strand
TATATATAAGATTTTTGCCCATAAATATACATGGACTGTGGAGAATGTTCAAAATATCTATCAGCAAATGAGCACTTTGGGAGACTTGGAGACAACTGTTTCATATAATGAGGGCCTTTGTAATCTAGTTCCAATCCATTTTCCTGTTACTTCTCTACCTCTTCAAGTTAAATTGGTCCTTGGGGCGCCACTTACTTGTACCCTACATTTTATTCCACCTATGTGGTCTGGTTTGTGTGCTCTCTGCAGGTGACTTCCTCTCTTATTTCTGCCTAACAAACAATGCCCTATTGTGAATTATCGCCTAATTGATATCCTCATCAGTTCATGTAACTCCAGGAGCCTGTCACTGATCATTCACTTGAAGGATTCCTCTGTTCTCTAAAATCTCATTGTATTTACTCATATTTAAGACTTACATCCTGTGTTATATTGGGATTGTTTGTCTGGTTCCTTATACTTATACTTAATAAATATACAACAGGTGTCTATTGTCCAGTGTGAGGAATATGTCTATTTTAATGATGCTTTCACCAGATCTCTTTGGTAAAATGTAGTTTCTGAGAGTAAGATAATGTCTATGTACCTCTGCAGTTGTATTTACTTCAGGAAAAATGAAATGCTTAATTTTGGCAATGGCTGAATAAAAGTTGGTGAATATATGAAATGATTTTGGTTAGCATTAAAGCTACGTAGTGGTTTTTAAAGTATGAAGTGATTACATTAAAAGCTGCCATGCTCATCCTTGGAGCACCTATTTTCCTTCAGTTGCGTATAAGTAGCTGAAGACTACATCAAAACAGTTGAAGGAGTTACCTTCTGATATATGCTGATCTACTACATACTACATAAGGAAAACTATGAGGACCAATGAAAGCACATTGTGTTTATAAAGGAAGGTGCTATTATTGATATTATTGTTATTTCACTTTTCCTTAAAAAAGGCAAATATTTCACTTTTCCTTAAAAAAGGCAAATATTTTGCAGATATTTTCAATATTTCAAAAACTCAGTTCTCTGAATTGTGTCTCTAGTCAGAGTCTCAAATATGCTGCCCTCAATGCTCTGTCCCATGAATGCCCTCCAGAAAAAAGAAAGAACAGAAAGGAGAAGTAGGTACATCACATTCTGCTTAGGTCTGCTGGCAGAGTTCTATGATGTCAGCCCAATTTTTTGTTCTTGTTGTTGTTGTTCCACAGCCGGAATTTATAAGCTTATTTCTATGCATCTTAAACCCATTGCCAATCATAGCTTTGAGGGCCGTCTGAGTCCATAGAGTATCAGATGACCTGGTTCTAGTTGACAACTAAAATTCTGAAGATGGGATTTTATGTCTCTCTTGGTAGTGGGTAGGTGGCTCTGAGTTGCATTCTGACTGAACTCCTGAAAACAGTACTGAGAAGCTCTCTATAAATAAGTAGTTTTGTTTACAGGAACTTACTGGGGAACTGGACTTCTACCACCTGCCATTTGCCCAAGGCTGAGAAGTGAGGGGAAGGTGTTTCACTCCTCTAAGATAATTCAAATCAGTCCATCTGCCACCAGGCAGGCGAGCTGTTTTTTTCTTGCTGACCTGAACTAGGTAATAGATTCCTTTCCCTCATTAGTGTACTTATTTAAAAATGCTGGGTTTTTTCCTATCATACCTGGCCCTCACTTCTTTCAAGCTTTCTAAGAATGCAATTTTTTTCTTTTTCTTTTTTTTTTTTTTTTTTTTGCCTAATGTGTTAACTAAAAGAGAATTGGGTAGGTTGAACAAAAAATGTGAAAATAACCTGCCTCAAATGATGAAAATAGATGTCTGTCTGCAAAGTTTTCTACTCACCCCAAATTCTCAATTTAAACCAGCTAAGAAACTTCAATTCTGTGGGCTAGTGGCAAACTGGAGTCCATATGGAGTTTCTCAATTGGTCTCCCGAGTAGGTGGCATATGAATATCATGACAGCATTTCTGTCTTGTCCCACCCATGGTCAGGGATGCAGGACTTTTTTCTGTTTGGCTGGCCCCTGTGAATGCAGTGTCTGGATAGAAAACATTGGTAAGGTTTGTTTAATGAAGTGATCCCTCAGCTAATAACTAAAGCCAGACACGTGTTTCCTAAGCCGTGTTTTATAAAGTTAGGGTGCCCTGAGAAAAAAGAGGCAGTTCCACCCCTAACTTAAAGCTCAGTGAAAACTCGCTATCAAGGTAACTAAGTAATGAGTGGGCAGAATCTTCTATACATTCTGTACGGTGTGAGTGGACCTGAAGTAACAGTCCAACGGAGAGTCTGAATAGAAATAAAATCCTCTCATTCCTTCTTAATTTTTACTCATTTATCCTCCTTACCAGTATCATAGCCCACGCTGACTCAGACGCCTGGGAACATCTGTAAGATGAAGAACTAGTACAGTATTCTGAGTCATATTTTCTATTTTTACTTGAGAGTCTTATTTAGGGCTTGGCTACTATTAGCCTTGTCCTGATTTCCCTCAGTTCCTGTGAGTTAGTCAGTTGATTATTTGCGAAATGCACTTTAATTATCAGCGATCGTATACCTAAGGTTAGAGAACTGAAGAAATTGACAGCCTACAGCAAGAAAGTTGAAATAGCCTTTAAAAATGCAATGCATTGATTTAATTAGGAAAAGGCAGAGATATTTTATTTCTTAAAAATTGAAAAGGAAGAAGCTATGCATCAAGGAAAACACGAGAAGAATCAGTTGGCAGACCTTTCCCCTGCTCTGCGGCCTGCCTGGCTTTCATTAGCAGTTATGAGGAAGTGCATCCGGAAATAGACAGGCATGCTAGGAAGGCATCAGTGCAGTAACCAGCACTTTCGGACATCACCACAAAAACATACGCTCAGGATTTCACAACGCTCTTACACTAGCAATGTCACAAGGCTGCCTCGGGCAAGGTTTGCCTCTTTCTTGGGCAAAGCAGGGCTCCTTTCTCTACCCCCTCATCTCCTATAAATAATTTTTCTTGAAGTGCAAACTAAAGTTTCTTGGTTTCAAAATCATATTTGTCATCGTGAAGGAAATCCTGTCTCTCCCACCATGAGAAAGTCAGTTTAATGTGCTTAGTGAGCTGTGGACATTGAGGACGGGTGCTATTCCCTGGCAAAAGACCTGGGTCTAACAGGGGAACTCTTAAGAACAAACTCAAGTGCTCTCCTCATAATACACTTTGCATTGCTTGTAGGTGTTTACCAAAGGATATTGCTCTAGTTTTTAAAATCTTTGTAATATCATAAGCTTATGATGTTGTCACTATATACGATGAGGCTAGCAGATTTGGTTGTGGAAAACCTCACCTTATCAAGTATGTTCTTCGTCTTGTTAAAATTTCTTGGGGTTTCTTTCTTTCCTCTAGGTTAGTAAATGCTAAGTGAAACGGAGAATTAATGCATTTAGAAATGTAATTGAAGTTAAAAAAAAAAACACTAAAACACACTCCTGACTTTCACCTCGAATATTTAGTGGGTTTTGTTTTAATACTTGAATTAAATCAGTAGTAGCTCGAGTGCAACCTCAATAAATCAAAAGGCCAAAAAAATTGTCAAGTTTTTTTTTCTTATTTCTGCCTATGAGAATAACGTCAAGGAAATAAGCAGTAGTCAAGATGCTTATGAGATTAAATACAGCGAAATCTACACAAATGGCCAGGCTGGCATCCCTGTCTGTAGCTCTGTAGGGTGGTGAAGGTTGGGAAGCCATCACGAGAAAAGGAGAGAAATGAGGAGCTTCCTATGGCAACTCAGGCAGTGAAAACCAAGGGCACATTCACTGCCTCAGAGCTGCCACTCTAATAACCTGTACCATGGGGAGCAAGCTTTTCATCTCATAGGGAGGGCAGGACAGGCTCCAAAGGAGCCCGGGGTATTCAACCCGAGGTAAGCTGCCTTTCAACTCTCACCTGGGATATTCAACCCGAGGTAAGCTGCCTTTCTCCTCAAGATGAACTTACTTATTTTTCCCCTTCCTCTCTCCCATTGGTGATAGTATCAACATAAAATTTTCTTTAAAGTGTGAAGCTGAGGGGCTGGGGATTTAGCTCAGCGGCAAAAGCACCTGCCTGGCAAGCGCAAGGTCGTGAGTTCGGTTCCCGGTACCGGAGAAAAAGCAAAAAATAAATAAATAAATAAAAATTTAAAAAAAAAAGTGTAAAGCTGAATAGCATAAATTTTATCTTTGTGGTACTAGAATCACATTTTCAAAAAAAATCCCATTTAAAAGAATTATGTTTCTAACAATATATTAAAAATATAGAAACACCTACCAAGATAGTGAGGGCATATATTAAAGATTTCAATCTGATTCCAATTTTCTCTTTGTCTTTCTTCATTATATTCCTCAAGGAAAATACTAAAATATTTTTAAAATATTATTATGTTTTTAAAAACAAATGGATAAATGATTTCTAAACATAAAATAAGAAGCTAAGGTTAAGCCTAGAGATAAGTTTTAGAGTGAAGCACCATGATTCCAATATTTGGAGTTTTAATAAAAATGTTGTTGCTCTATCTGTGCTGGGATGTACCACAGGCCAAGGAATGGAAAACACAGATACTTATGGTTATGTGTAGGTTCATTTATATTGAAAAAGACTCTTCAGTCAATAGCAGAAATGTTTTCTTTGTTCCTGCACCTTGTGCAAGAATGTTATTAGTCTCATTGGACAGAAGATAAACATGATTGCTGAACCATGTTACAAGCCCCAGAGGAAGCTGAGAAGTGCATGAAATATGTATGTAACTCACATGCACCACGGCAAACATAACAAGAAATAAATGTACTTGGCAATTGCAATATTGACTGCTTTAGTGATTCAGGCTGTGGTTTGTCATGGGTAATGATTAGGTTGGGAAAAATATTTTTGCAATCATCAATTAATTGGTTTATGCATTAATTCCATGAAAAAATATTTAATGAACGTGTACTATGTGCCATTAGCAGTATAAGAGAGAGTATGAAAAGGTACACTGATAATGTTCTTGGTACATTTATTTGACTTGAGTCACACAATGTCCAAAAGTTGATATCTAATTTACCTAGTAGGTGTTCAACAACAAAATACCTGGACAAATTACTTGTCAATGGACAACTTCGGCAGAATCTCTCATCATAATTATCATAGGAATGAGTTTTCTAGAATATGTGAGACTTCCCATATTGTCCAAATTGCCTAATGCTATAGGCGTGAATAGTGTGAGGACTTGTCTACTTTTGCTTTTGGTCTGTACAAGCCATGAATAAAGTGTACTACCTGTTGCTTGCTTAAAGGATTGTACTGTTAATCACAAATAACACTTTGAATTTCCATTAAGGAAAAATGGGGCAGCACTTGCTAGCCCAAAAGTGGTGTGGAGAAAATGGTTTGTGAGCTATCCTTTCCAGTGACTGAATAAATTTCTCTAAAGACTGTGGGGTGAATTTTAGGGGTCAGGAACCCAAGGAGGGATCTGTTAGCAGTCATTTTAGTGCATTTAGACAGAGCATTGTCTATGGCAAGGAGCTCTACCTCAAGAGTGAGCCAACCTTTAGGTCTTTGTCACAGAATGTGTGTGTATAGCACAAACAGTTGCTATTAAGTGAAGAACAATTATTCCTTTCCTCTGAGCCTCCCTGTACTGCTCTAGCTCTGGGAAAGAGGGCAGGTGGAGATAAATAGGAGAGGAAAAAGAAACAGAGCACAGAATATCTCCTCTGCTCCTCCCAAAGTGTCCTTAGTCACTGATCAGGCCCACATGGCTGAGGTTAGAGACTCTAGGCTTTGTAAGTTCTTATGCAATTGGGAGAATGCTCTTCAAAATTAGAATACAAAATTACACATGCAACATTAGCTACTAGGTCTGAGAGGAACAAGACTGAGAAAGTTGATTGCCAGGGCAGAAGTCCAGTTCTGTTTTATTTGGGTTTCGTAGAGGGAATAATGGCCATTCTTCTGCCGAGGCTGGCTTGAGACTTTGTTTTAAATATTTCTGTTCTGAGTGGGAATATTTATTCCTGAACAAAGAGGCTGATCTTTGTATTCTAATAAAATAATGCTGAGATCATCACTATGCTTTTAATTCACAACATACTCAAAGTAGAGTGTCAGTTTTGGATACATGGTATCTGGTCAGCATTAACTCTTCCTTTTACTTGCTATTTTTTCCCATATGCTTTCAGGACAACAAGAAAACTCGAGGAACATCTCTCTAGGGAGCAATGCCTTAGTTTTGTGGAGGTTTCTCAGTGTGAATAAATGAAGCTTTGGGAGTTTGACTACAGGCTATCAAACATATTTGGATAAGGTACACAATAAAGTAGTACTCAGGCATAAAGAAGAATATAATTAAATCACATGTAGGAAAATAAATTCACTTTGTGACCATAATGCTAAGGGAAATAAATTAGACACAGAAGTTAAATACTACATGGTTTTTCTTACATGAGAAACCAAAAAGCATAAGTAACTGAAAGAGTAAAATGAAAGGTAGATGAAAAACACAAACTAACCTACATTGTCTTAAAAAGTCACTGTGCAACTCAGAAAATATCATCTCGAAGTTGTAGGCAAAAATGTATTCTTAAAATTAGGATGTAGCTCAGCATCTGACTCCAAATAACTGGCTGAATGTCCATGTCGGTGATTGTTAACATTTCATTTTAACTTTTCTGTGCTCCACATCGGAAATATGTGATATTTATCCTTCAGTTCGTGGCTCATTTACTTAACATAATTTTCTGTAGCTCTTCTACATTGGTGCAGCTGACTAGATTCACACACGGAGAGTAAAATGGTGCTTACCAGGGGCTGGGAACCAAGAGACGAGGGAGATGCTGGTCAAGGGACCCCAAACTTCGATTGGGCTGGAGGAATGTTCAAGATATTTTCTGTGGCTACAGTGTTAATATCAGTATTTTTATATTAAAAAACAGCTAAGAGATTTTAAGTGTTCTCATGACAAAAAGATAAGTATGCGAGAAAAATGTGCATGCGAAATAGCTTACTTTAGCTGCTCCATGTTGTGACTCATATAAAATTTTTGTCAATTAAAAACTGAAACCAAATAAATGAAAAATCAGTTGAGGTTGTACAGCTGAATTCATGCCTGCAGCATAACTGATGAAACCTAGATTTCTAAAGTAAATGTGAGCTTGCCTTTGATTGAATGAATTTGTGAACAATGGAACTAAAGTGAAGTTAGAGTCCCTACCTGCAGGATTAAAAAATTGCCACACTTTCTACTACAACACTCTGCAATGAGGACACAGGGCAGAACAATGTGACTGTCAGTCCCTTAGCAGTGATGGCGTAAAAGACCGTGACAGCTGACTTTATTGACGCTGCTGGCCGGAGTGACCCAACATCATGTTGCCCCCTCTCTGCCCTTTGTTTGGAAAACCAGGAGCCTTGTCAAGCCTGACTTTGAGACTCCTCTGTCCAATTTGTGTGAGAGGTCATCAGGGTGTATTACTGCTATCAGGGGAACACTCCCACCACAGGAAGTATCACTCTCAAACGAGAAGAACACATCTAAGTAAGAATAGTAGCACCTTCAACTTGAAAGCTCCTATTTACCCAAGCAGCACTTTCATCTGGGACAAAAAAACCTAAAGAATATTTTTAGTAATAGTCCTGGTCATAGAAAATGCGTCTGCTGTCTTGATTTCAAGCCACAAATCTACTATTGTGAAGCTGCTGTGGGTGGTGGAGGGAGTGCCCGGCAGGCTCACATGTGCTAACCCACCTGGTGCTTAAGGTCAGGCTCTTCCTCTCTCTCCAATTCTCCTCGGGATGAGGACACTACCTCTACTCATCAAGGCCTGAACATTTACATTTTAAGAACTCAAAATTCTCAATCCAGGTTTAAAAATCTTAATCAGATGGCAAATTATAGAAAATCATCAGCTGCCATTAATCTCAAATCTTTTCCCTACTATCCCATTTCTTCCTTTTCTTTCCAGTATCTCCTTTCCCAGACAACACACACACACACACACACACACACACACACACACACACACACGGTCTTTGTTATTTCTAGCATTTCCTCTGGCTCACCCGGTTGACATACTTGCATAAACGGCAACTCTGTTTACGTAATTGCCTTTTTCCCACCGTCTTTATCTTATGCCAGGAAATATGAGTTGGTTCCTAATTTTGATTTTAAACTTAGTTTTCTCACCGTAATCTTTTAGGGCACTCTCCTCTCTGTTGACTTATTTTCTTCCTTTTTTTTTCTATCAATCCGTGATTTTTTACTGGTCTGGAGGTCGTTTCTCCCTTGTGTATTTGCCTTATTCTGCCTTTCTCCTCCCTGGGACCTCTTTCCTGGTGTTCTGCAGTCCGTCACCTGGGGCTCTTCTCAGATACATTCCCTCCACAAATGGTTCCCGTGTCTCAAAATAAATGTGATGATTCTTTCTTTTGAACTCTTCAGACACGTAGTTGACATTATCAATTGTTAATTATGCCATACCTGCTTTTAAGAGCTACTCTCACAAGTCTCATTTTTCCCAGCTAAACTGACTTTAATGTTCTCAATCAGTGGGACTAAAGCTTATTTGCTTTGTAGTGCTTGGACTGGTAGTCTGGATAGAGCCATGAATCTGTATATAATCTTGTATATATACAAGTTACAAAAGTGTATATCTAAGTAAATATATATTTACAATCAATTAATTAAAGTAAGTGAAAGAATTAAAGTCATGTTAAAAAGACAATAAACTATGCCTTCCTTTATGATAGGGTGGTCAACTTAATTCTCCACTTGACTTCCTTTTTCTATCTATCGAAAATAGCCTGAAGCTATAATGTAAATGGCAGGGTTTTTTTTAACTAAAAGGTTACAAAATTTGAGCACACAATTCAGAAGCCAAAGTGAATAATTAAGACACTCCTGCAGTGACATGTTTTAAATGGAGTGCTTTTCTATCTGTTACATCTACCCGAAGAATAATACTAAGGATTTCTCCACCTACGACTTTGTCTCATAATAAATTGTATTGGAAACTTATGTGCTCCTTGTCTAAAAAAGCATACCAACTTCAACATTTCCTTAGATGGCATACTGATTACTTAAGAACATCACTTACAAATTATTTGCCAAGTTATTTTTATAAACCAGGGTTTCTGCTGAGGGAGATTACTTCAAATGTTTGGCCAACTCGGGCCTCCAACAAATAGCTCTTGTCAATAAATATTAAACAATCATATGAATATGGAGCTGAAAATATGAATTATATCTCTGTCATGGGATTTGTTAGTCTCTTCTCAAGATGTCTGGGGTATGGAGGCTAACAGTTCTCTTGCAAATCCTGTATTATTCATTGAGAGACAGCCACCAAGGACTTGACTTGAAACTTTTGCAACTGTTGCAGACTTTTACAGGGAAAAAGCTTTCTCCATGGTCCCATCTTATCTGAAGGGAAAAAAACAATAATGTAGACTAAATGAAAATGATCCTTTCCAAGGCATCACCTTTTTTGGGTAGGTTTTTGATATAAATTACAGGATCAATTGGTGCAATTTGAAATGTGAGGCTTCATTTTAATTTTAGCAAATAGTTTGTGAACAAACGATTAACGAGTTACTGAAGGCTGCAGTCAAAGGGATGGATTTTGGCCAGCATAGCCTGTATTGTACAAAAGCTGGACATGTGAAGATATTTCAGAGCCCAATCACAAGAAGGCAGGGATGCGGAAGTGGACGGACTCTACTCTTGGTTTTGTCATTATGCTTGCCTTTCAGTGATCTCAGTAATCATTTAACCAACTGTGTTTCTGTTTGCACTTGATGATCTTGAAATGGGAGACTCCAACTGGACCCAGAATCAGCCGGTCTTATTTGAAATTGTTCTGCTCTTTAAGAGGTCTAGAATTTGAAGCAAGTTATTTAACTTCTTTGAATCAGTTTACTGACATATATAATTGATAGTATGGGAATGTCTTTCTGCTTAAGTTGTGAAGACTGAATGAGTTAATATTGTTAAGGCACCTGGAATGTTGCTTGGCACAAACCAAGCAGTACCAAATGTGTTAGTTATAACTTGCACTGTAACCTTAGTATCTACCATGGAGGCTGTCTAAGCATGCAAAAAATTCTGTATGAGTGTGTAATGGCGCTTTGATTCCTCTAAAAGCTATCAAAAAACCAACTATGGTGGGTCAAATGATTTCCAGCTGAGGGAACTGCTGAATCATATTCCTTCTGTTCAATTCTGTGTTCTGGGTAAATATCAGGGCAGTTTATAATTTCTCTAATGTTGGTCCCTTCCTGTGACTGTTGACTATCCTAAACCAAGAGCTCCCATACTTTAGAATTCAGCTTGCCCAGGTGGCATGATGGTAAGCACCTGCCATCCCAGCACTTCAGGAGGCTGAGGCACAAGGACAGACCCAAAAACATCTGAGTAACATGAAGCATAGAGACCACCTGGGGTCCTGTGATTTTTCTCAAGAATGTGGGTTGAATCTGCCAGGCTTCATTCTGAGACTCTGTTGCTACTTCTACTATAAGTGGAAACCCAGGGGACTTCCAGGTCTGCCCAAAGTGGATATGGTTTAGAAGCCCCCAGGTCAGGAATGGAGTGATACCCACCCCAGCTTGACTCACTCCTCTAGGCTCATACTAAAAGCAGTGCATTATCTCCTCTCTCATTTAATTTCTCCACTGATCTTTTGACTTTCCTCCCCACAAAAGAGAACTTGAGCCATACTGGGAAGTGTGAGCTTCTAGTTACCGTTTTTTTTCTGCAATGGCTGATGCTCCTAGCTGAGGTTGGTTGTCTAAGTAACAGAGCGTGATCTCCTATGCACATTACTGAGTAATAGTTTCTGGGAGACTGTGGAAAGTATGCAATATTGGCATAATAGATCAAGACTTTCATCAACATAAAAGGAAAGGAATTACAAGGTACTTGCTGACAGGGAATTGTAGCTTGATAGGGCACTCACGGGGGAGATACACTAAAAGCATTTTGGCACTGTGAAGTGTATTTCCTGGACAGATGTGTTCCATTCATGACAGGAGGGTCTTGCACTTTGCAGGAGTTTTAACATGCTGGTTACAAGTAAGCAGAGGCCATGTTGTGGTAGCTGCTGTTATCACAGGAAGTTCAACGTTGTCACCTTCTTAAGGTGACATTGCTTCAAGAAAACCAGACCAGAGTTTGCTTCCCGAAAAAAAAGCAGTGATTCCATTTTTGTTTGGTGTTTTCTCTGCTAAGCATGGTGGTCAGATCAGGAGAAAAGTAGCAGTATTTGGATTTGTGTGGATACTTGTAAAGTCTTAGCCATTTTAGGACAAGACTTCATTTTGTCTTTTACAGTTTCTTCTTATAAATTCCAAGTAGTGTTAGTATCATTGACATGCAGAAGGGTTAGCGTACAAAAGTGTTGTTGAGAAAGAGTGGAAATATTCTCTTATTTTTTTCACATCAAAAAAAGAAAGAAGAAATGCCTAGTGAAATAACTCTCAAGGGTTTAGTAGGATCACAAAATATCATTTTTCTACTGTTGTGTATGAGAAAATCTGGAAGGCAGAAGTTATTTTCCTCCAATTTTCACACTACCTATAATTTTTGAGCTCTTCCTGATGCCCATTATTTTCTTTATAGCTGAATAAATATATTCAGAGTTTTCCTTTACCCGGAGAGCTCCCTTTCATCATAAAGTCTAATAAGAAGGCCCCAGACATAGCTACAGTGTCCCAGGCTGCCCTTTTACAGTAGACGAAAGGTAAAACGAGCTGATCAAGTAACAAACTACAAATTGATGCAGACGGTGAGAACAGAGAACTGGTTTTCTGCCCTGTAAACGTCTGCACAAAAGTGGAGAATATGGTTAAAAACACTGGCGGCAGCCAGTTACCGGAATAGCTAGCACTTCCAGGAACAAATGCATTCCTAATGAATTTGTGGACACTGCATTTACCGCAACAACAGCAGGTTTTTCACACAGGCACTCCCAGCTCCAGCCTGTGCAGGGTTTATTGACCTTCTGCAAACACTGACGGAGGAGTGGGCTGCCGGAGAGAGAGCGGCAGAGAGCCATCCAAAACATCTTGGAAAGGCCTCTGAGAGAATTTTTAGCGTTTAGAAGACCTACTCTTCTTCTCTCTGCCAAAAGTCAGTTTTTCGTTAAAGGATTCAAAGGGTGAAAAATAAAATTGTATGGTTTTCTAATGACAGAGTCACGCAATCCCTTCCAAGACCCACAATACCTGTGGAGATTTTGTTTCATTCTGAGGCAGCTCTTGTTTCTTGATTGTAGTATAAACATACATTCTGACCGGCTGAGAGGGGCTTTTCTTCTTCGCTCCTTTACATGATTTTGCAATCTTTGTGTGTATTATACAGCAAGTCTAGCATGAAGGAGTAAGTTTCCACAGCACACAATCTTTCTTAAACATTAATAGTTTGAATCTTGGAACTAATTGACCAGAGGACCCAGCTTTCTTCACATCTGACCTAAACCAGAAGAAACAAAGTTTTCAAAGAGTGATGTTTCCTCAATTCAAAGCCGCTGGCGAAATCACCATTAGGTGCGATGTTGATAAGAAGTCAATGTGTCCTAAAAATACATAGCTACAAATTTCATGTTGAAGGAAAGATTCTTTTTGATTCAAAATAACTCTTTTCCTGAGAAGGGTTTTGCATTGTCACACTTGACCAGACTGTTCAAGGTTAACGATTTCAGGCTTAAATAATCAAACTTTATCATCTTGCTTTTCTCTATGCGAGATTTGATCTTCCTGAAACATATCCCACTAACTAAAATAGCTTAACTCTAGGAGAATTTGATAACTAAAATTGATATACATTTACCTCCTGTTTTAGGCTTTGAAATTAAAGTAACATAGTTCTTTAGCCAAAATCATGTTCTATTTGTGAACGACAACAACAAAAAAAGGTGGTATTTGTTGGTAGAATTCTGCAAAATTACTCAGAGCTCTAATCACCCTCATATTTTCTTGTCCTCACCCTAAACCAAATACAGGTAGAGATGATGATACCAGAATAGAGTGCAAACAAACATCCTATCTTCAGACATCCGTTGTGTACAAGTCTGGGGTTAATAAATGATACAAATGCCACAACTACACATTTATCATTTCATTTCACCAGTGATGCTTCTGAATCCACTAAAGACCTCATCCAGTAAACGCATTTTAATGACCTATTCCAGACATCAAATTTATTGTGTCCTATTTGCTCGTAGTTGATATTCTAACTACTGAATAAATGGCTTTCACTTCAAAAGAATTGTTTGGCTTGCTGATTTGAAACTGCTTTCCAACCGCAGTGAAGAGCAGCCTTCTAGCTGAGATCAGAGGAGTCGAACCAGGTATAAGGGAAGAATATCTGCTGGCATTTAAGCATTCCATACCCCTAACTCTATAAATAGCCAAAGGCGCTAACCACCATGCATTCATCCCAAATGTCACCAGTTTCTGTGTAATGGAACAAAACTAATCTTTCTTCTAATTCCTTTGGTTACTGACTTATTAGCCCATTTCTCTGGTAGTTAGCACTTATACCAGTGGTAATGGATGCGTGTGGAATTCACAGTAACTAGTCAGTTGATGAGACAAATAACACGTGGAAAATTGTATAAATTCCAATTTGAGGATACTTGCAATTCTAGGGTATATGAGATGCCTAAGAAATACTTGATATCTTGAAAGAATTTTCTCTTTTTATGGCTTTCATTAACACTTAAGACTTCTCTTTACAGAAATCTCTGTCTCAACTATTCCTCTTAACTTGGGTTAAGAATATTTCAGGGGCACTTTTCCAGCACCTAGCTAGAGGTGTAAGATTTTTTTTTTTCCTGTAGTATTACTTGACTGGTCAACTGGGTTCATATTAGTTTATGCATATCCTTGAATGGGAAGTGTTTAGACTTTATAATTTACCATGAACTTTTATAAAGTACTTCTCCCTAATCCCCACACTTATAATTTCAGTTTTATTGCCCTGGAGTGCGTTCTGAGCATGGGTATTTTGGAGAAAAAAAACTTTCCTCAGATCTATCAGTCATGGTTCCAGCAAGAAATCCAAGTGAAGAGCCTTTAATTAAGGTACTGAATACAAAAGTGTGAAGAAGGATAATCCAGTAAGCTTACTTTGAAGGATAAAGTGGACAGAAATTAGTAACATCTGGAATCAATTAGAAGTCCTGGCAGAAGCTTATGTCATAGAGTGAAAAACTACTGTCAGGTATATAATTCCTAAATAGGGAAATATTCAGGAAAATAAAACATCCAAGCCTCTCTCATCTTGCCCACCTCCCTTTGACCAGTGGCTTTCATTTGCCAAACACCAGGAGAGGCCAGAAGAAAAGGAGGCTCAGGCAGCACTCTGTGTAGATTTCATCTTCTAAAGATGCAGGAAGGGTAGGGAGGGATGAATGAATATTAGGAGGCAAATGGAAATGCTACTATAGCAGGAGAATCAACATACAGCCCCACTTAGGAACTACTGTGGTATACGGTGGAAGGACCAGAAATTACTTAGGGTAATATAATCTGAGATTGTTATGGTACAGTGAGATTATCTAGTCCACCACCTGTATTTTTATTCTTGAAACTGAGACCAGAGAATGACACACATCCAGTGTCACACAGGTCACAAGCCTTCAATTCAAGGCCAGCATACCTCCAAGTTACCAAACCCACAAGTGATGAGATGAAAATTTCATTTAAGGAAAATCTATTTGGCAGCAAGTTACAGAATGTCTTTAAAAAGAAAAGTACTGAAGAAAGAGATACAAATTGGAAAAGCATCAGTGAGGCTGGAGGTGAGATTTTTAGGATCCTCACCTAAAGCAATAGAAATTGTAATAGAAAGGAGAAAGCAGAGTATGCAAAGTAAAATTTATAGACATTGAAAACTGTTGCATGAATTAGATGAATAAAAATGTATTTGGAGTTAAAGATGGTCGGGTAATTTTAGCCTAGAAAAACATGAGGAAGGTGCGCATACTAATAGAATAAGGATAGACATGGGAGCTGTTTTTGTCTGGAAGAATTCACTCATAAGTAGGCAGAGATAACCATATATGTGGACTGAAAAGTCCATTACAATTACCTGACTTAGGAACTGGAATACGTGAGAATCTAGGTAAAATATGTAATAGTACAAAAGTCTCCAGTCTCATGATATTTGTAAAGCTGTTGAAATACCTGGATCTCAATTCTTTTCCATATCACATTAAACTCATTTGCTGATGAGGAGACGATTTAGAGAAGTGTTAAAGTATTTATGTATTGAGAGGGAAAAGGGGGATTTCCTCTTCTTTTGCCTGATCTACTAGGCCCAATGTCTTATATGATCTTTAGTAAGATCTAACACTGTTTTATTCTTAAATTTGATAGTGATAAATTTGGGAGTTTTAAAAGAGTAAGTTAAACTGTTTCAGATTATCTGAAAAATGAACATTTAGATTTATTTATTCTTCCTGTTTTTTTGTTGAATACCAACAAAGAATGAGTCTGCATAAAAATATTCATATCTTGTTAGAAATTAAGACACATACAAGATGATATACTTAATTTGAGCACAGCTACTTCTATGTAGGTAAGAGAATTTCATTCTGTCCTTTTTTTATATTTTTACTTTTTGGTGTTATTGGAGATGGAATAGAGGACTTTCCTAGGAACTACAGTTGTAGCATTTTAACATTTGTTTGTTATGAGACAGAATCTCTAAGTTGCTAAGTTCCCCAAACTGGGCTTGAACTTGCAATTCTCCTGCCTTAGCCTCTCAGAGTGCTAGATAAAGGAATTTTGAAGTAATAATGATCATTACAAACATTTTCATCTTATTTTGGAAATAGTGCTGTCATGGGAAACACTGTTTCACCCTTCAGTCTGTGGATATACTAATTTATTGTGCTATCTTTCTCCTAGTCAAGGAAGTTTGTTTCTTGTCCCCGATTCTTTGTTCAGATTAAATGGATATAAATTATTTCTCAAAACTAGCAAGTCATTTTGGCCCACTATCACTATGCCTACTACAAATTTCTGTTTATCCCTGTGACTTCTCCCCTACAGTTTCATTAACCTTTAAATAGTAATGTTTGATTTGGCAAAGAAGTTTACTAACTATACTAGTCCTCTACAGTCCTATTTTTATTCCACTCCCCCGAGTATATTGCAAAAAGTATGAAAAACTAAATTTTAAAAATTTAACTTGCTGAGAATTCTTAAAATTAAGTAATTCATCCAATAGAAAAGTGATTAAAACATAAAACAATGCCATGACAGAATGGTGGGAAAACGGAAGAGGTTCATTTCAAGTAAATCTGATTAAATAGTGTAAGAATATTGTGGGGTTTATTAGTATATTCATTTGCAAATTGGTAGGTAAGTCTTCAACAGATGAGACTCTTTGAAAAGTTACCCACTGCTTCTATGTTCCATTATGAAAATATTCTTTGACTTATCACTTTAATCTCATAAAATCCACTGATAAATAAGTCTGACCTATTAACTCATTCTGCTTTTCAAACACTGTACTTTACATGCTTTTCCTCAACTGTGTTCAGTTTCATTGAAATACAGTGTCATTCTTAAAGTCAAATAATCTCCCAAGGCATATGCTTTTATTCAAGTTTAACGTAAACACTGTGTGTTAAGTGCTAGGCGCTTACTCCAACTTCTACTGGGTCCATAGCTGATTACTGGAAGACTACCGTGTGCATTCATAGCCAATGTGACATTTTAGAATCAGAGTAGTCAACTCTGAAGACCAAGGGTTGAAAGTCGAGTTTATTTTTGGTGGGAATTCTACTAGGAGTTTTTTGGTAGTTCTGAAGTCTCTGTGAACATGGTGAGAAATAACCTAAATCACATTAATTCGCATTCCACTGTCAACCACATTACTCTGAGATTTTCCTCTCAGTTTCACACCTCGTCCTGTTCCCAGATGAAGCTGACTTCTGAAGAAATGTACAAATTTCCTGCTCTCTCACTCTTCAAGGGGTGAATCATAAATTGAATTAGGCTATGTGATATTTCCCTTGCCCACTTCTAACAGTTTCTGCAGACTCTTGGAATGAAATACAGGTACTTTAAGGCACACTGTTTATTCTTGCTTCATGATATTTATATTTGCATGAGGCTATAAATACAAGTTCAAATACATTTTTTAAACAAGCTGATGAGTAACACAACCAAAACTTTTACACTTTCAGTTTTTAGAAGAAAGATGTCATTATCTAAGGTGTGAAATCCAAATGTAGGTTTCTTTGGAGAGAAGAAGTGGACACAGGAAAGGATTTTTTTCTTTTTTTTAGTTTTCAGTGGAGAAATTATAAATGACCAAATCTTTAACAAGCTCTTTAACAAGCTGTGGGTTCTGCACTCACATTGTGAAATGTCCTTTTCAATGTGATGTTTTTGGATAAAAATCCACTTAGTTGTCCATTAATCAGGTGAAGGCTTGGTGTTACCCTGGAAAGCCCTATGGACCATTAACAGTGTTTTACAGAGTGAGTCCCAAGTTTCAGTTAGAATATTGTTTTGATGGTCTGTTTTCTGGGAAACCAATTCCCAATTGTTGGTCTTGGAAGTTAGTGAAAAGCTGGGGGTGAGGGATGGAGAAAAAGAACAGGGACAGTTGATACTATTTATAATGATTTTCATAGTTCAGGTGATCATGTTGCTGCTTCATTATATGTTCTTTCATCCATCTGGCCTCCAACTCCACCCAGTTCCTTTGAAAAACTTTGCTTTTATGATATGTGTTTGAGACAGTTGCTTTTGTATGTGAAGACACTGGTTAAACTGAGGATGAAATCTTGTTGTGATCACTATTAAGGGTCTGAATATAGAATTGGATTCTATGATGGAGATCAAAAAAATATAGAGCCCTCAGGGTGGTACGTGGTTATTTCTGACTCTTATACAAGTCTTCAGAAGAAAATGTGGGTCAGTGTGGAAAGCCTGGACATGGTAATCCTGGTACAAGTTGGTGAGTGACACTACTACCTTTGATATGAAGCTCTTGTCTCTGGATCCAAGAATGTCTTGTTCTTGCCTTTCTTCGACAAGTAAAAAAAGTAAAAGAAAAATGAGGTGACCAAACCAAGCAATCTCAGAGCCGAGGATATAGCTCAGCGGCACAGCACCTGCCTGGCAACTGCAAGATCCTGAGTTTGATTCCTGGGCCCATTAAAAAACTAAACAAGTAAACAACAACAACAATCATGGCAAAATCAAGCAATCTTTAGGGATAAGACCTGAAAGGTGTATGTATTTTCACTTATATGCATGTCACTCTCATCAATTTAATTACAAGAGTAAGACAGTTAGATGCTAGGCAATAACTTAGTGAATGTGTAGGCAGCGTTCTTTTTTTACAAAAGAGAATTTAGAATGAGTAATGTAAGAAGTTAGCAATGTTTACTACATAACCATATCTTAGTGAATGAAACTTAACAAGTATCTTTGCACGTATAATAAATATATTGTAATAAAATTGCAAAGTATGGTACACAGTACAGTAGATGTCAGGTAAAATAATTTACTAAAAAGTCATTTGAAATTCTGTGGAGAAAATATTGTCTTTTTACATTGGTAGCAATCACAATTTTTCTTGGTGGATAATTTTAGAGAAGTAATTTACGTGTAAAATAATCAACATTTATAAAGTACATCAGGGATGCTTGACTAATCAATACTGATAATGTGTCTAAATTTCCATTTTTCTGGATGAAATATGGAAAATTAACTCAGTTATCTGGATATCTTGCTATTTGGAATTCCTTGAAAAATGCACAAGATAATTTAAGATCTCAGTACTCTATTATACCAATTATTATGCCTAAAATGTCTACTGTGATAGGTTCATAAAACATAATTTATCATTGCTTGGTGTTTTAATTCCTTCTGAAATATAGTTTTATATTTAATTGATACATTAATTGCATGTATATATGGGGCACAGAATGGCATTTCAGTACATGTATACAGTGTGGAATGATCAGATTAGGGTAACTGGCAAAGGCGTTACCTTCAACATTCATCATTTCTTTCTTTTGGGGTCATTCAAAATCTTCTCTAGTAGCTACTTTGAAATACAAAATTAATTATTATCAGCCGTCTCCCCTATGAAACTATACCCCTGTACCTGTTACCTGTACCACCCTCTCTCCAAAAGAGAGGCTATTATGTTGTGGTTATTGTGAATAACACTGCTATAAACATGGGAGTGCAGATGTTTTCCCCACATACAGATTTCATTTCCTTGAAATTCTCGTGTTTAAGAACTATAGGTAGATGGAAGGTCCCTGGAGGCAAGAACTGGCAAAATATTCTAAGTGTGTAGTTCGTTGGGATGGAGTGAAATAACTCATGAAACTACACCTTCCTAGATGTTCATTTTTGAGGAGAAGGGGTGTGTGATAGCAAAGGATTAAGTGGAATAACGGATTGTATCACACACAAAAATGGTATGTTTCAATCAATGCAAGGTGATAGCAGTCATTTCCTGTTTTCCAATAATCTTCTCGCTGTGTCCTATGTTCTCTAAGTTTTAAATTCATTATTTCATCATGGTGTGCAGGCTACTTAAATATCTCAGATACATTCCCCATGTTTTTCTAAACGTGTTAGTCTATTTTAAATTTGATGACTGCAAAGATCCCCTCACCTAATTTCCTGCTGTTGGTCATTTCTCTGTACCACACTGTAAATACTGCATTCTCTAAAATGTACATCCCTTCATATTACTCCCAAAATCCTTCTGATGGCTTTCTATAATTTTCAGGATAAACAATGTCTTTTCCTCAACAGAAGTTGCCTTTAATAATCTGAATTTCGCTTTTTGTGTAGTCTTAGCTGCTAAAACATCTAAATATATTTCCTCCAAAAATAAAATGACTCACACTTCCTCAGAGGTATCTTGTACTTGCATACCTGTAGGCCTTAAAAACCATCCCTACTTTGTCTACTTGGCTTTCTTCAACTTTGTCTTCAAGACTGAGCTTAGATTTCATTGAAAAAGGGAACTTCTAACTTTCCTGGAATAATTTGTGACTTCCAAAACCTGGGCTAAGTGCTTCCTTTCAGTGCACTGATTATAGCTTGGATGTGTCTCTATTATACTACGTAGTACGCTACACCTTATTGAGTTGCACTGCGTTGTGTTGTGTGCCATAGATGACCATCAGTTACTTCCGGTCTGTGCGCTCCTTGCTTCAATTCCCAAAAAGGAGGGAACGGGAAGTAAAAAGAATTAAGATATACTGTGTACATGTATCTATTCCCCACAATGCATATAATCATTATGTACTCCAAACATGTACATAAAAATAAAAAATTAAATACATAAAATGATAACATCAACTATGATTATAAAATATAATCTACACTTTGTGAGCATTTGTTCAAAATAATTTACTTCATAAAGCACAAATAAAAATAGGATACATATTTACACCCTTGCAAGCATTTTTCTTAGACAAATCTATTACACATTTTCTTCATTAATTTGTGGTATCAATACTGGAAGATGTCCAGTTCTGAAGTGCCACATAAGCTGTGTATTCACTTTACAAACCAACCAGCATATTTACCAATTTGAATAATTCTCTCTTTGATGTGATGTCCCACCCCCCAAGAAAAAGAGAAGTATTATATTGTTGTTTAAATGAAAATATTGTCATTTAAATGTATGAGTTAAATGAAACGAGCTGAATAAGACTGAAAGAAAAATGACTCCCCTGGTACCAATTCCTGGGAGGCCTTATAACTGAGGTTCAGATCACACAGAAAGCAATCGGTGAATCACTTCAGTGTAAACGCAAGTTCCCAGAGGGATTCCCTCAATCTCTGGGTTCATATTTTGGGGGAAATTCATATTATAAATATGTTAGAAAATCATAAATATGAGAAATCTAGATCAACTCTCTCCCAAGGCGATTGGCACCAGAAAGCTATTTAGAATAATAATTGATCCTTTGTTTCTTTACTATGCTACAAAGTGATTTATACAACCACCCTCACTATGATAAGACTACCAGTTCACCTAAATAAAACTGCTTCATCAACTGGCTTTAGTAAAATTTCCACTAAGTTCATTCCATTCTTTCTTTAGTTGTCTTTACTAGGAAGAGTATGCACTTAGTTTTGTTACTAAAATATAACTGATTATTAGTTCTTTTGGTGCTTCCTACATACGGGGAAGCTCGTTTTGCTGGACGGAGTGGGCTACAGCTGACAGCTTTCCTATTATTACAGCTCTTTTCCTTAAATTACAAATTTTGTATAGGTGTTAGTTATAGAATGTCTTTCACGTGAAGAGAACGTCTATGGACGGAGAAGTCAGTAATTTCTAAATTGTATTGCTTTTAATTTCTGGTTTTTTTTTTTTTAAAAAAGAAATGAAGTACAATTCCTAAAATAATATTGCATATAAAAAGAAGAAAGAAAGAAAGACAGAAAGACAGACAGAAAGAAAGAAAGAAAGACAGAAAGACAGAAAGACAGAAAGACAGAAAGAAGAAAGAAAGAAAGAAAGAAAGAAAGAAAGAAAGAAAGAAAGAAAGGAAGAAAGGAAGAAAGAAAGAAAGGAAGGAAGAAAAAGAGAAAGAAAGAAAGAAAGAAAGAAAGAAAGAAAGAAAGAAAGAAAGAAAGAAAGAAAGAAAGAAAGAAAGAAAGAAAGACAGGAAATTCATGTGTTGAATTAGTTCTTTTCCCTGAATTCTTTCTAAATATCCTCTCTGCCACTTTCAATGTGAAGTAAACATTTACAGCAAATATTGAAATGGTTCTTTAATATTCTTAAAAACAACCTCCCACCTATTTTCCTCTTCCTCTTTCCTCTACTTCCTCCGTTATCAAGTCATCTGTTTTGAGAGACCCGATTTCAACACGAAACATTAACTTGAAAACCTCACTAGATCCTCACTCACCATGTTCTCCACAGTAAGGCGTATTGTACGAGGTAGCATTAACCTCATTTATGCCAGAATTCTCCTGGCTCTCTTTTGGAATGGGGTTTCTTTCTATTCTTAAAAAGACAACATTGATTTTGACTTAGGATCTTTTGAAAGAAAAGCATCTGTTTTAGTTTTTATCAGAAGACTTTTGTGTCACTATCATCTGCTCCTTTCAAAACCACATTTATGTTAGAAATCTCTCATATATCTATTAATTTCTTTCTTTTCAATTTTAATGTATGATAAAAGCATCCCTTCTTGATATCAACATACTGCAGTTTTATTCATAATTCACTATAAAGTTGAAATTAGTAAATGTATATTTCTCTTTTTCTTTTCTATGTATTTTGCATTCATAATGATGCATCTAATATGATATAAAATTTACAAAGTGGATGCACTATTTAATTTCAAGGCAGTTGACTGTCTTGAAATTAAGACATGGAACATTATTTGATAAACACATCCAATGCATTATCAAGGTTAATGCAAATGTAAGTTACTGAGCTAATTCTGAACACTTAAACGTACTCTTCCTGAATGTGCCCCTTTGAATTTTTCTTCTGTACAGGTCTTTTCAGAAAATTCTTGACTGTTATCTGATGTCAAATAACTAAGTGAAAATTTAAAACAAATACCAGGAAATCTCATATTTCCTATGATTTTATAATGTGTGTAGTCACAGGGAAGCAATACCCAGTCATGGGTAAATGTTCCCTTCTGTGCTACCATAGGGTACCCAGCTCCTGGGTCCTGTCTGGGAATTCAAATGGATAACTAAGGGCTACAAACAGCTCAGGCGCATTCCTCTCTTATCACTGTCTTGTGGATGGTGGTTCTCATGAGGCGCTGGAGAGTGTTTGCTGAATAACATTTCAGATGACTTATTATTTAACAAATCTAAACAGACCATAAAAATAAATAAAAACGTATATACCTATATGTATGTATACATATTTTGTTTGCTTATCTGTTAAATACATTTGTAACTTGTTTAGCAATATAGAATACATCATGTTTTTTTCACATTTACCTACATATTTGTGTATTTACATGTTTTTTGTTTCTTTGTTTTTATAATTGCATATTATTTAACAACACGGTTATACACTAGCTTCTTTAGCCTGTCTACCATGGATATATATGTAGTTGTTACCAAGATTTTATTTGCTTGGGTGGTTTGATTATTATAAAACAATGGTATAAAAATTACTGCTTTGTAACCTCTTTTAAAGTTTCCACATATAACTTATTCATGTAACATACACTACATTTCTAATTGAAGTAGAAGATAGCTGTAGTTTAAACTCTAATATATATTGCTAAATTTCCTAAACAAAGGGAATAATAATTTATACTTTTATACCCAGACCAATTAAAATCATATCTATCACCCTATCTTTATAATTATGTTCTTTATATCTGTCAATGTCTATCATCTAATATCTATATATCTACACTTACCCAGTATTTAAAATTAATAAAGATAGCTGTATTTGTTGCCCACCAAGACGTTTTTAATTCTCCCACTTACAGAAGTATGCTAATTCATCTTTGCAACTATTATAATATTTGGCTCATCATTCTGCAATTTAAGCATATTCTTATTTAGTTAAATCAAAATTTTCACCTCCTTCCTCTTCCATCTGCAGAGACTGAAGGTATTGGCCTATTTTGACATTATTTCTTAAGCAATTAGGCCTCTGAGGGGGAGGTGAATGCAGGGTCAGTGGAATTTTCCCTCATGTGTGTCTGTTTATCATTGGAGGCAGCTAAGTTCCTGTTATGTAGAGAGCTTGAATAGTTCTGAAGTTTTCTATGGTTCTGAAGTAGGACTGTTATGAATTGTTCAGTCCAAAGGTTACAGTAACAACCAACTTAATGGGCTTGTGGTTACTTCATCATTCATAATGCTTTTCAAAACTACACAAATCCTTCTCCATTCCTAAAGATGAACACCCTAATTACAGCATACCGTTTGACCTTACTTCGAGTTTCAGATTCCAAAAACATATGGGTATTGCAAATGGAACCAGCAAGCAATGAAACTATAAGCTCTACACCATAGCCCATTTCCAAAGCAGGGCATAAAAGGGATTCTTAATTCCACTGAGCCTTGTTCCTTTCCGGATTTTTTCATACTCGTTCTGACTCTGCCTAACAGATTTGCAACTGTGAAGGTGTTTATACTCATCATTCAGAGATGGTGTTCGCTCACATTTCCTCCTGCTCAGTGGCTACAAGACAGAAATGCTGTGGGTCAAAGGAAACAGAACTGGGCTGGGGATTTAGCTCAGCGGCACAGCGCCTGCCTGGCAAGTGCAAGGTCATGAGTTTGATTCCAGCTACTGGAAAAAAAAAAAAAAAAAAAAAAAGAAGGAGAACTGAAAGAACTACCCAAAACCAGAGGCTAAAGCACAGACAGAGAGACAAACACACACACACACACACTTGCAGAAATATCACATGAAATATTGAGACTTGAGTATCTAAGGAATTGTTTTGCCCATAAATCTCAATTCTTCAGATTGTTGATATGGAAGGAATTTGCTACATAGACTTCTTTCAGTCAGTGCCTATCATGTACTTAACATTCTCCACAACATTGCACCAGATTTCAGACATTCTTCTATCAAACCTGTGACCTTCACCTTCTCAAAAAAAAGAGCTTACACTCTACCCACTATTTCCCTTTACACTGATTTGCTTTTTAGGTAAGCAATTTGTTCATAAGAAGACATATGTAAGTATTCTAAATGAAAAACCGGAGTCACTGAAATGTTTTTGTCTATGTTGTGGGTATTTTGCTATTGTTCATTTTTAAAATTCTCTTTAAAATAAAAAAAATGAAGTAAGTAGAAGAAAAGCTAAAGGTTAAAACTATCAAAGAAAAACAATCTAATTCTAACTAGGTACTATTGTCTACCAAAGTTTCTAGGCCTCCAGCCTTCTCTATTTTTATTCAAGAGGGAAGAAGAGATCAAAAGTTAATCTGAAAAGGCTGAAGTTTCAATAAAATGACTCAAATTTGCATACCTCTCTACTACCACAGATTACTCCTAAGATCACCAATACTAAACAGATACCTTTCAGAAAAAACTCAAGTATTTTTCTACACTGAGTGACTTCACTAAACCCAGATATGATGCATATTGTCATACACTGATATACAAAATAATTATAATTTAAATGTTCCCCTATGAAACAGAATGATAAAACTGATTCCATGAATACTGTGCATGTATATTGCATTTTCTATTTAATCAATTTATTTTCTCAGGAAATCCATAAATAGATACTGGGATATAAATTGAAAACAACAAATATAGAGTCTTTATCACTACCTAAAAATATCATGGCTCCCTCACAGGTAAAAGAGGTAAGAAAAATCTCACAATTTATCATTTCCTGTTTCCTTACCTACTCTTTTGTTTGGATATCATGTCATTCCTAATTAAAAGCCCAGATGAAGAAAGGGGAAATCCTCAGTATGCTGAAGATTTGAAAGTGGGAAGAGAGAAAGAGAGCTATTTTTTCCACTGTAAAGTGACTCCATTATTAGATTATTTTAAAAGATTATTGCAAAATAAAATAAAAAATTATTACAAAATAATATTTGAATTATTACAAAAACAATTATTTGAAAGTCAAATACTAATATCAAATATTTAATAGCGCAAAAAGCCACTGTACATTTTGAGTTTGTCACTGATGATGTAATTGTTTTAAAAGAGCTGTGTTCTCCTCTGATTCAGCAAATAGTTGGAGTCCATATGTAAGAATGATCACAGTCAAGTAAGTTATATATAATGTTCTAGGGTAAGTCCTTGAGTCATGTTTCAATGGGATTTCCATTTCCGTAATGGGAAACCACTCGAAATGTATATTTGGACTTTCATAATCTTACGTAAGTGAGCAACCTACTCTGTTCCCTTCTTACTCATCCACCTTGCTCATTTTTAAAAGACTAAATAAAACCTTTGATGAAAATTTGATATTCTTGGCATATGACACTAGAGAATAAGCATCCAAATATCTTCTTCCCAGAATATATAAACTACATTCATAAAATTGATTGACTAAAGATGGCAAACAGCTAGCTCTAAGTGTTCGTATTCTTCAAAGAGTACAACGATGACAGACATACAGATCGACTTTTATTATTATAAAAATACTAATATTTAGTTTGAAGCACACACATCACTGCTTCTGAGCTGGCAACATTTCTCATCCTCTGCTCTTTCCCCTGTCTCCTTGCATCTTTCTCTCACCTTTTACTCTGCTTTCTCATTTTCCTCTTTAAATATGCTCATTTCATGCCTGCAAGTGGTGCAGTACTTTTCCAGAGGATTTGGGCAGAAATGATAGCCAGTAGTGGTAAAGGACACAGTAAAGGACATCTTTTGAACATCTGGACTTGAGGCAACTTTCTATCACATAGTAACTGTGTTACTCGAAGAGAGTGAAGGAACATTCACACGGTGGCTGGAAGCTCTGAGCACAGGTACTAACGTGGAAAGTGGGGTTGCTTCCGAATGTTTGGGATTTATTAGCTAAGGGCAAACAAGAAATCACTTTGCACAGTGTCTGAGTGATAATAAACAATTTATAATTGGTCACTGTTTTGTTAAATGCTACTACTATGGAGTTCTTTAACTCAAGAATTATACAGTAGAGGTAGAAACTAATATAATTCAATTACTTTGGGCTAAACTCCTGCAGTAGTGGTAAAGAATGAAACATATACAATGAAAATAAGAGGCACTGAGGGCGAGCTTTCCTGGAGATGTGGAGTCCTGACTGATTCGCTGGGGTCTACCAGAACTCCAGCAAACCACAGTGGGGAACAGCAGTGGGAATGAAGGCTGACAGGAAGCAGCCACAGCCTTGTAAGAGACACAAATCATTTTATTTGGCTGGAGGGAGAGCAGCTCATCCTAATAGGTATCTTAGGACAAATTGCTGAAGGCTTCATAGGTTTTGCTGAAAGGCTTGAGGAACATACAAGTTTAGGTAAGGGAATTGCATAAAAGATGTATTTTCCTTTAATTTGTCCCTGGGGCAAACTAGTTCAGTTGCAGCTCAGTTGAAGAATTCTTGCTTTGCATGCATGAAACCCTGGGCTCCAACCCAACCACCACCACCACCACCAAAAAAAAAAAAAAAAAAGCTCACTCGTACTGCAATTTGGAAAGCAGTTTTTGAAGTAGGGAGAGGAATGAGATTGAAAACAGAAAAAAAAAAAAAAAAAAAAAAAAA
>NW_004955418.1:22140961-22153718 GCF_000276665.1 Chinchilla lanigera | reverse complement strand
AAAAAAAAAAAAAAAAAAAGCAAAAGCAATAGATCTGGAAAGTTCGAATGGAAGGATGGAAGAGAACGGCTCTTGATCAGAGGGAGAAAGAGCAGTTTTTTGTTTTCCTTGATTCCATCAATAAATCAAAGGATCAGATCTGGGAAAGTAGACAATGAATTTTTTAAAATGGTTGTTTTAGTTATGGTTAATATTTCAAATACGGAAGACTTTGGAATGAACCATAATATTACAGATAAATTCTCCATATCATTACATAAATCCTCTGTGACATCACAGATCCTCTGTGTCCAGGTTGGTGTTTTTTACTTCCTTCTGTATTCAAAGACTACCGTGGTCATAGATTTGATAACTATCTTTCCATTCAGAAATGTTTTCATAAATTTGTCCCCCACACTCACCTAACAAATCTATAATACTGATATATTACATTTTAAAATTATATTTATACAATCAGCATTATATTGCAGCTTATTTTTCCATTCATTATTTTCTGAGGTTTTACATATAGTTGTACATGTATGTACAGTTGTATATAAAGAACTAATTCAGTTTAAGTTTTCTACAGTTTTCTGTTATATGAATAATGATTGTATAGTTTTACTAAACTTGTTTAAATATGGTGCAATTTTTCTATTCTATTGCATACTGTTTGTCCTTAAAACATTTAATATACTTAAAAATGACCAAGGATTTTGCAGTCTATCCCTTCAAACATAAGGAGCAGACTTTCATTAATGGGATATTTCCTTTCTCTTCCATGTTCCTGCTGACTACCATTTTACTTCCATTTCATTTGAAACCTACACAGTTTGTTATAATTATTTATTCTGAGTTATTCTTAGATGTTATTTGTGCTTACAAGTATACTTATTACTTCTTTTGCTCAATATTGTTTCTTATATATTATTCCTACTTTCTGGATACACTCTTATTTAAAGTATTTCTTCTACTCATTTTTAAAAGAAAGACATTTGTGCTGGGGATTTAGCTCGGCGGCACAGCGCCTGCCTGGCAAGCACAAGGTTGTAAGTTCGATTCCCAGTACCAGAAACAAAAACAAAAACAAAAAAATAATAAAATAAAAGAAAGACATTCCAAGATACAGTTTTTCATATTTTAGTATCTCTGAAATTTGGGATGAACCTTATAAATGACAGCATATCCAAATTTAATTAACAGTATTTTTCTTCTATTTGTTCATCATACATTTGGTAATATCACATATCCAGTGAAATATGGTAGCCCACTTAGTAAGGGACGAGGAAGAGAGCAGCTCTCAGACATGGTATGTATAAAAGTATCATTATTTCATACTCACTCACTAATTCTGAGCGTGGAAGTTGAATTTGACAAGCATTTTCCCCTAGCACTTTGAAAACACTGTTCCATTTGTTTCTGGTGTCTATTGAAGCTGTCAGTTTAATTGTCATTTCTTTGTAAGTAATTTACCTGTTCTTTCTCATAGCTTTTAAGATTGTAAAGACATATGTGGTTGAGATTTTTCTGTGAGCTTTCTTTATTTCTAAATCTTGGAGACTGTCCTGAGGAAGTAACAGGAAAAAAAAAAATAAAGATTTGAGATGATTTTTGAAGATAATCATGTCAGTGATGTGGGTTGGTAATGGCTGAGCTGCTGGGTGATTAAAGAATTTGATCATGAGGAGGTTAGCAAGAAAAGGAAATGGGCTATTGGCCCTGCTGACCACAGGGTTCAGAAATTTCTCAGGAGATGGCAACACAGTGATAAAGACAAATGCGATAGGTCAAAATATTCAATGCATGAGAAGAAAAGTTGAGGAAGTTTGTAAAGTCATAGACAAAAGGTAGGGGAGAAAAAGGTGATAATTGTCTTTGATGTTAGCTTACAAGAGCAGATTTTTTTTCCTGTACAGGTAAAATAATAGCCTTACACAACATGGAGAAGGTTAGATAGTGTGAACCACTCACTAACCTAGGAATTGTGTTGAGAGCATTTTCAGATAAGAGGTTTCCTATCAAGATATTTTAATCCAGCCCTGAACATCATTTTTCCACTGCACATAATTAAAGATTCACCCAGGACAAGCTCAGGTACCTACTAACTATTCCTGATATTTTTCAGGTTTTTAATTTTCGAGCTGATTAAAACTACAGCTTTGTTATTACTGTTTGCTGTTTTGAGACTGGGGCTCACTGTATAGTTCAGGCCGGCCTAGAGTTCACTATGTAACCAAGGCTGTTCTCGAACTCATGAGATCGTACTGCCTCAGCCTTCCAAGTACTGTGGACTACAGTGGGTTGTTTTTTAACTAGAAAGATAATATATGAATAAAGATTTGAGGATGCTTAACATCTCATAAAATTAGCATTTTTGTATTTTCGTAAACTCTACATTTTTAATGTTATTGTTTATGTTAGTCCATTTTAAGAGGCATTCCTTCAACGGTCTGCTTTAATATAATTATGCATGCAGAATACTCAAATTTGTTATTTTTATATTTTACCCTGTGTACATTTACACCCATGACAGGGATTTTGTGGATTAAAGGGACAAGCAAGGCAAATGGAATTTATTAATATTAGCACATTTGTACACTTTCTTTTTTTTTTCATTTGTACACTTTCTTACACTTTTGCCTCTACAGCAGTTTCTGTCTACCCAAATGTGGGAAAATATGACCTTCCATATAGGAATTTTTTTCTACTAAACAGAAGATTCTAAGTACAATTCTGTTTGTTTCTCAATCAGTAATGACTCTTAGGGGTGAAAGCTTATGGCCTGTGGATGCATTTTGTACTAGGGATACTCTTTATTGGTGAGAAAAATTTTGTGGAACATCATTTTCCAGAGTAAATCACTTTGATCTACTTTGAAAACTAGTGCATGTGTTCTCACTCACAGATAAACTTGACTCAAATACCAAATGGACCCTTGCTTTAGATATGGGTACTCAGTTTGATGCTCGCATTCCAAGGCACATAGACACTAGAATTAAATCCCAAGTATTTTTAGTGGCAAATTCACAAGGCCTAACCTCACTGTTGAGATAGGTGCATTGTGACTTAAACATGAAGTGTCTACCAAAGATGCATGCACTGAGGCTTGATTCCCAGCGCAGCATCTAGAGGGATGATGGGATCACTGACTCAGCAGTGGATTAATTCACTGATGGATGAGTTCAAAGCTGAATGGGGTGATTAGAGGTGAGCCCAGCTGGAAGAAATAGATCACTGGGGCAGGAAAGGACTTCAGTCCATTCTTCTCTGGCACTTTCCTTCACTCTGTGCTTCTGGGCTGCCAAGAGGTTAGCAGCTTTGCTCTACCATGCTCTTCTACCATGGCATTTCTGCCTCGCCACAGGCTAAAAGCCAGCTGACCATGGACTGAAACTCCTGAAACCATGCACCAAAGTACACCTCTCTGCCTAAGGTTAATGCTTTCGGGTTTTTGACCATGACAACCAAAAAAGGGAGAGAGAGAAGGAGTGTTAGAGAATGCTCAAACTCAGAAATACTTTTTTGTTTTTTAGATTGCTCTTCCTTTTTGTGTGCCAGATATATTTAATCACAATAGCCTGGAACTTCCTTTTTTGTCCTTCTTTATTTATATCTTCTGTTCAGCAAGTTGTTCTATATGAAATCATTACCTCCTACCTACTCTCAGTTGAAATGATTTCTGGTTTTTCCCACTGTTCTCATATTTCTTTTATCTCCTTTGCTAGCACTTTCAACCTATTTCTTAATACATATTGAGCACACACGGTAAGACACAAGTTGAAAATAAGCACAAACACAGAACAATGCAATGTGAAGAACAAATATGGCAGAGTACATGACCACACATAAAACTCAATGGAATTTGTTATACGTGAGTAAAGTACTTTGACTCTGAACTATAACTAAGAAATATGAGGCTATTTACCATTTCAAATGGAAGTTTTATTAATATAAAACTTTATTAACATAAAACTGGACACACATAAAAACTGGTTGCACAGACATGTTTCCACTTGCCAATCTGGGCTGTACAACACAAGTTAGAGAATCCAAAGATCTGTCAAGTCTGTTTCTCCTCTTGACTTGTTGCTGACGTGTGGTGAACGTTAGTGATTGTGCATGTGTATTTATACATGTGAGGATACATATATTGAACTTTCCTCCTAGTAATTGCCCTAAATACTAGAACTTTACAAATATTGTACTGTTGCTCAGAATTACAAGAATAATCCATCTTTACTGTGGGACATTTACAAATATAAAATCTAAAGGAACAGAGATAAACTTCTAATACTCAGGAGTAAAGTTGTTAAAATATTGGTATATATACTTGTCAATAGGAAGGAACTTTTCACTGTTTTCCTCTATTTTAGTCCCTTAGTAATAGCTTTGAACATTTTTCATATCAATTTTTTTTCTGAATTGTCTTACTATATACTTTGCTTATTTCATATGATGGGTCACCTCCCCCGACCCCTTCAAAACACGTTCCACTAGATATGAATGAAGACTCCAGCTAGGTTGAATTATCATGTCTCACCTACTTTCTCTAATTCCCAAACTACTTAATATAAATTATTTTATATTATCTAAATCAATGTTTTTTTTCTTTTGATGCTGGGAATCAAACTCAGGACCTTGGCTTACCAGGCAGGTGCTGTGCCACTGAACTATATCTCCGGCCCTTAAAGTAGTTTTTTTTTTTTTTGATAGGTGAGATTTTTATAATAAGAAGCAAAATACTATGAAAGACTGGTTCCTCCCCCTGAGTGAGTGGGGCTTAAATTTGCTATAAATGGGAAAGCTGCTCAGCAGTTGCCACCCTGGGAGAACCTCCCACAGCATGCACAGGATCTGTGTTCTGGGTAAACAATTATGAGCCAACTACAGCACTGGAAGGAAGCTGGAGTCCAGCTTTCTCAGCTAATGCACACCTACTAATAGCCCAGAGCTCTGGGATTCCCCATTGGCCTGGGCAAGATGTCTGTGAAGCTGTGCAGCAGTCAGATACTCTTTTTCACTCGAGCCTTTTCTATCTTCCATTTCTTCAGTCCTGGTGTCAAGCCTTTGTGTTGGTCTGAAAACCTCCCCTACCTTTCTGTTTTCTCTGCGCTATCAACCACAGGCATTTGCCCACTAGATCACTTACTTCTAATTTTGTCTTGATATCTGCTTGAAATTTGAGGACTCAAATGAACACAGTGTTTTAGACCTACATGGCTATCCATAATTCCAGTAGGCCATTTGTTGAATTTCACAGTCAGTATTAATTTACACCTTACATTTATTATTTTACATTCATTCAAAAACAACTAACTCTGTACAAAAGAAAATATGAAGAACAAAAGGAATGACCCATAGAATGACAAAAATGAACTATCTCAGCGGTAAAGCCCACCCAACAGTCAGTGAGAAATTCTTTTCAGTTGCTTAAGAAAGTTTAAAACAGATGTTCTTTGTATTGTATCTTTAAAACTACTAACTTCAGACTGTAAGATAAAGAACAGGAAACATGTTCCAGACCTGAGGGCTCAGGATCAAAAATTCTCTGGCCACCACCCTCGTTGCCAACTCTGAGAAAAGACATTAGGGAATCCCATTCACTGTCCTCTCCAAATACTATCACTTCCAAAGTTTTTGTGGTTGTGGAACTCCCACTTCCTGTTGACAATTTGAAGAGGCTGCAAAGGTTTGGCAACATAAAATGAGCTCTGTATGTAGACAAATTACCACAATTATAGTTCTTTGTGTGTAAGAACATATTTTGAATGCTTCCTCCATTAAGATACATTTTAAAATAGAGAAAGTCCACCAGGAATAGTTTTATTCATAAACGTTAAATATAATTCATTCATCGCATTTAAAAAGAAAGAGAATCTACACATAATAAACAGAGATGGGATTAGAAACAGCAGACACATGAACTGTTCACAATAACTTTTAGTTCAAAGTCGAGGATAAATAAAAAGATGTTGAACAGACAAATCTGTTTTCAAATCCATTGTAGAGCAGCAGCAGAAGCAGTATCTGATTTGATCAGGCAGATTCGGGTGCAATGGTGGTAGATATAAAACCACTGTCTGGAAAACAAAAGGTAAGCTAGTTTACAGTAGATTTCCTTTCCAATTTATGCAAGTCCCAGTAGGCTGTGTCTGCTACCTGCCTCGCTCAAGTGGACTTTGCCCTGATAGTGGTACCTGTTGGTCTCCGTAACCAAGTAAAGGCAAAGCAAGAAGGATCCTTCCCATAAAGCATTGGCCTTGACATTTCACTGTCCATACATCTCCTGACCTTGTCATCTCTGCAATGAACTTTCATATAGTGTCTTTTGGGAGATTCTGGGATAATCTTCACTATGTGTGCATGTACTATGACTATTTTCTGTACTATTTTCTATTTTCAGTGTGTTATGATTATTTATTAGGCATTAGTCATCAGAAGCAGCAATATTTTAAGGACAGACATTGGTATACTCTGTTAGTCCTTGTACCCCCAATGCTTTGACCTCCTGGTTATCACTTGATAGGTGTTTATTACACTTAGAAGCACTGAATACACAGTTTTTAACTTAGTCAATACTTGACACCCACAATTTAAAAGAGAAGAGGTTTCTTTGACTCCCAGTTTGTAGATATTTCCTAACTTCAAGGCAGGACAGCATGGCAGGCAGAGGGGCACTGAGCTTCTGAGGTCGTGGTGGACAGGAAGCAGAGAGTGGAAGAAAGAGTTGGGGAGGAAACAGACGCTTCCGGCCACGTGATCTGCCTCTTCCAACCAGGCCTCACTGCCTAAGTACAGGTCAACTCTAAGCCTCAAATCCAATCACCTTTCAAAAGCCACACCTCTGTGAGCAGGAGGCTTTGGGGGACAGCATGACATAAATCAAAACACTTTTGAACAAGTTAATCTAGATTTTGAGCCCTTTGCAGAAAATGTATTTCTAAGCTAAGGCAAAAGGATCGTGATTCTGAGGCCAGCATAGGATGTCCTAGGCTAGCCTGGACTATGTAGTAAGACCATGTCTCAAAATTATACAATAAATGAATGCACAAAGAAGTTAATTGAAATTAATTATAAACACATAAAAAGCTTTGAGAAATAGTTGTTCAATATCTGCTCTTCCTTTTTTTCAAATTAAAGTTCACATAATCTTGTTGGAGGAAGTCACTTTTTATCATGCAGTCAATGTGTATAAAGTGCAAAATATGAACACTTAAGTTTGGGATATTTGGAAAATTAATTCCCTTTCTTTGCTTTTCCTTTTCTCTCTCTCTTTCTTCCCTCTCTATCTCCTGAATTTCTTTCTTTTGTGGTGCTTGGACATGAACACAGGGTCTTCTTACTGAGCTACATTCCCAGGCCTTTTTGCTCATTTTTAAATTTTGAGGCAGGATCTTGCTAAATTTCTGAAAGGATGAGGATGAGCTTAAATTTGCAGTCCTTTGGCCTCAGCCTTCCAGAGCACTGGGATGACAGATATATACCAGTATACCATGCTAGGGGGACTTCCTTCCTAAATTTTGTCCTGTGCTACTTTAAATGTTTCAAGTAGAAAAATCACGAGATAGTTCCTTCTTTCAAGGATTATATTAAAATCTTATAGCTGTCACCATGGAACAAAAGAACACTTTAAATAATATTTTTCAAGAAGTCAGTGCCAAAGTGTGATGTTCATTTTTTTTCTCAAGAATAACACCTTTTGCTAAGTTACAAATCACTTTCTATAAAGAATCTGCTTTTTCAAAAATTCACATAGAGTGAATATTTTGCTGCAGTTTTGTGTCAAATTATTGCACAGAAATAATCTTATTAATAATAGCCATAATTTTCATGTTCCATATGTTTTCTATGTACACCTAATTTATATATAATATGTATTTATAAATTTTTATAATTCTCATGACAATTGCTAGGCAAATATTATTATGCCTATTTTAGGTTTGGAAAATCTAGACTCAGATCTTTAAGTGATATGATCACCTTTATAGGTAGTAAAGAACTAAATTGATTTTTAAGTATGAAATTTTATAAATTCACAGTGAATACTCTCAACCCTTTTCTTAGTGATATACAATATAGTGTGAATATAGAAACTATGGACAGAGAAACATTCATCTGGGTAAGAATTGCACATGGGTAGTGTATGACTATTCAAGGATCTTTAATAGTTCCAAGATCCAAAATAAACATGTACAAAAAAAACTCAATTTAATACAATGTATATTTAGGGCTGGGGATTTAGCTCAGAGGCAAAGTGCCTGCCTGGCAAGCGCAAGGTCATGAGTTTGGTTCCCAGTACAGGAGAAAAACAAAAAACAAAAAAAATACAATGTACATTTACTGTTACAAATAGAATAGAATTTAGTTTATCAATAATAAAATAATACTGCACTCATTTTTCTTTTGTTTAATAATTTTTCTCAATTGTTCAATTGCTTTGTTGAAACTATGTGGCAAACTGAGTTGATCTCCACTGAAATATGAAAGTTTTCATGACAAAATTAAAAATTAGCCAATACAAAACACAGGATACAATACAAATAAGATCTTTTAAGAAAATGAATGGTCCCCCAAAACATATACAGAATTTTATTACAGTAGCTTTGTAGTCTAATTTCAGGTCAGGAAATGTGATTCCATCTGACTTGTTCTTGTTACCCTGGATTGCTTTTGCTATTCGGGGTCTCTTCTGGCTCCAGATGAATTTAAGAAATGTTTTCTCTAGATCTGTGAAGTATGCTAGTGGTAGTATAATGGGAATTGCATTGAATCTGTACAACAATTTTGGGAGTATGGCCGTTTTCACAATGTTCGTTCTTCCTATCCATGAGCAAGGAACATTTTTTCATTTACTGAAATCCTCTTTGATCTCTTTTTTCAGAGTACTGTAGTTTTCATTGAATAGATCTTTCACTTCTTTTGTTAAATTGATTCCTAAATATTTCAATTTCTTGGATGCTATTGTGAAAGGTATGGTTTCCTTAATGTCTCTCTCAGTCTGATTGTTGTTTGTGTATAGGAATGCTATTGAATTTTGGGTGTTGACTTTGTATCCAGCTACACTGCTGAATTTGTTGATTAATTCAAGGAGTCTTCTCGTGGAGTTTTTGGGTTTCCATGTTAAGTATCATGTCATCTGCAAATAGTGATAGTTTTACTTCTTTCTTTTCTATCCTTATTCCTTTTATTTCTCTCTCTTGTCTAATTGCTCTGGCTAATGGTTCCAGAACAACGTTGAAAAGGAGTGGTGACAGCGGATATCCTTGTCTTTTCCTGATTTTAAAGTAAAAGGTTTCAGTTTTTGTCCATTTAGTATGTTTGCTGTTGGTTTGTCACAGATGGCTTTGATCAGGTTGAGGTATAGACCATCTATTCCTAATTTCTGTACAGTTTTTATCATGACTTTGTCAAAAGTTTTTTCTGCATCTGTTTTGATGATCATATGGTTTTTGTCTTTGGCTGTATTGATATGTTATATAACATTTATTGATTTGTGAATATTGAACCATCCCTGCATTCCTGGAATAAATCCAACTTGGTCATGGTGTATGACTTTCTTGATGATTCACTGCATTTTATTTGCTAATATTTTATTGAATATCTTTGCATCCATATTTATTAGGGAGATTTGTCTGTAGTTCTCTTTCTTGGTTGGGTTTTTCTCTGGTTTTAGTGTCAGTATGATACTTGCCTCTACAAATGAGTTAGGGACAATTGCTTCCTTTTCAGTTTTACTGAAGAGTTTGAGGAGTGTTGGTATTAAATCTTCTCTGAATTTCTTGTAAAATTATGCTGTGAATCCATCAGGGCCTATGCTCTTCTTTGACAGTAAGTTTTTAACCACATTTTCAATCTCATTAATTGATATTGGGTTGTTCAGGATTTTTGTATCTTTTTGACTCAACCTTGGTAATTTATACATATCTAGGAATCTGTCCATTTCTTCTGAGTTTTCTATCCTATGGGAGAAGAGAAGGGAAAGAAGGGGAAAATTATGCAAGTATGTGTACACAGGATAGCTAACATAGTTGTACTACTGTCTTCTATTTCTCTGCAGAAAGGAGCAGTTAATGATTACTCATTTGCTCAATCTGGTATGTCTCTATTTTTTTTCTTGAGAAACCACTTTGAAGATATCAATAAGTAATACAACAACCATGGTTAATTTCCTACAACTTTGTCTGTAACTCTGTTTTGTTTGTATTGTTCTTATGCTATTTTGTAAATGGATTTCTGTTTGTTAATATGTCTTCCTTCTTTTATTTCTTAAAATAAAAAAAGATAGAAAATATCATTAAAATACTGGTGAATAGTACAATTGATAGATGAATAAAACATTTAGTTTCCACAAGAGCATTAATTAGTTAAATATTACAATTATGGGAAATATATAAAAGTTTTATAAAATTGTTAAATACAGTGGTTATACATTTAAATTTTAAATTCATTTATTATTGCTTTTAACTTTAGCAGTATTTGGCTTGGTTTATTAAATTTAGCAATGCAAGCTTTAGTTTTTACTCCAACCCAATTTGTGAGTTTCAGTTTCTGTTGAAGGTAGGGAAGTTAACGATATCCATTACCATGATTTAGGGAGAAGCCACAGATGGTGGAGGTGGCCTTGGGGAATCTTGCTACAGCTACAAAGGGAAAGCATGGCTTCCTGCCGTAGAAAGCTGCAGCAAGTGTAGTGCAGGGTATTTTCAGGGGAAGAAAAGAAAAAAATCTCAACAATATTGTATTAGTCAGTTTTCCTATCCCTGACAGTTAACACCTGACACTCACTATTGAAAGGCAGAGGAGTTTAACTTGGTTCATCTTTTCAGGGGATTTAGTCCATGGTAGGCTGATTCCACAACAGAAAAGTCATGGTGGAAGTGCGTGGAAAGGAAAGCTGCGCAGCTCATTGAGGCCAGAAAGCAAAACAGAAAGAACAGTGCTAGAGAGGAAGGACTGAAGGGCCACACTTCCAAAGGTCTCACCTCTATGACCTACCACACATACCAAGGAGTGTGCCTTACCACCTGCTGGGAGTTTACCTATCTGCTAGGAGATTGTAGTCCAATGAAGCTGACATATCAGGACAAATAGTCACAAATACAGTGGATAAAAAGTACGTTCTTAAATTAACCATTGAACAAGTGGCAAAAAACCAGATTCTGATCATGTTCAGTAAAGAGAGCTTGATCTCTCAGACCAAGACAAAACTAGTCATTGCTGCTCTGGAACAGTAGGCAAGTGAGGCACACAGAGAGAATGAACATAACCACATGGCTTTTGTACCTTTATTATTTCACATGTCATGATCAATATGAGCAACACCTTCACAGTCACTACTGGAGCAGTGTAACTCAACTTGGTGGGTTTTCCTACTCTGAACATTTGTGAAGAGCTTGATGTCCAGAGATCCCTGAAAGTGTCTCCTTTGTAACCCAAGGGACTTGTTGGACATGTGTAATGAAAGCAGAAAGAAATGTATGAAGCATTATCAAAATATACATCTCTTACATATAAAAGCTCCTGCTTTTTCTTCATGGTCGTTTATTTTAAGAACTTCATCTGAATGGGGAGAAATGGAGCTGAGTGTTCACATAGCATAAAACACTATTTAAAGAAAGGAGAGACAAACATGAAACTGAAATTTTCATAACAAAGAAAAAGATAAAAGAAAATAGTTACCCTTTGTTTAGTCTCCGTTAGAGAACAAATACTCATAATTAAACTGTAACTGGAATCAAAATGTAGTTTTGGATAAACAACCTAAATGGACTCCAAGAAAAATCACAGTACTCATTTCTTTTTGTTAGTTTGCTCTCTCCGGTTTCACCAGGAAGCGGTACTGCGGGAATTCTGTGGGTCTGTGCCACCACGAAGCAGGTTCTCCTACGCCAGCAAGCTTAGGGACTTGAGTTTGGCCACTCGCTCACCATCTGGAACTATTCATGTTCTCATTACCAGAAAAATAAGAAGCAAGAAGAAAGGAAGAGAGAAGGAAAGAAAGAATGAAACAAACAAGAAAGCAGGAGTCCTGCTGCTGCATGGCCCCTCATGTGTGGAGCTTGCCATTTCTGCACAACCCCATGTCTCTTTTACCAGGGTGCCCTACCAGCTATGATTGCTGTGACCCTGAGATCTGCGACACAACTACCCCTTAGAAATATGTAAGGGCTTGAGCTCATGTTATTTATTCTAGGGTTCTAAGAGAAAAGAAATGTATGTTTTCAAATGTTTCCCTGAAGTCTTCCTTCAGTCTATAATAACTAATTATTTCTTCAGCATCTATTCTTCAGTGTGCTAGGATTCTTATAAAAAGTTGAGCAACTTGTAAAGATATTTGATTGAGGAAATTTTTTTATCTGAAGTGGAAGTAGCTTGTAGGATGTGTGACTTGGAGCATACCTGGTCATGGACAAGGATAGGATGAAGGACAGGGGTTGGTGATTAGAGCAGGGAAAGAACAATTTGTCTGTAGGCACTGATGAAACTTCATTTTAGTCAGGGACAACCTTTTTACCAACATGCTTGTCTGTACTCCAAGAAATTCTAGTCAGTCATTTCTTAGGACAAACCAAATGGAAAAACAAATATAAAAATACCCTTAGGTGAAAGCCCTATGTATTTAGAATATGTGGGAAGATACACCTACTCTTGAATTTATAAAATTCAACAGTTTTAGTGTACATCTAATATTCTGATCTATAGTAAACATTGAAAAATGTAATGTGGTAATATAATATAGTGGCTGTAGCCTAAAGAAATCTCCAGGTATTATTTTAGA
>NW_004955418.1:22139616-22140861 GCF_000276665.1 Chinchilla lanigera | reverse complement strand
TTTTTTTTTTTTTTTTTTTTTGGCGGATTGTGCAATGGTTTCATTCCCCCACAGTTTCACAGGAAAGGAGAAAACTCCCCCTTGGTGGTCTTCCTAGACTGGGGGTCAGTAATGAAGGCACACACGCACCACACAAAGTCTGGGGACTCATTTTCATCCGCATGCATGCCGGGAGCCTTCTCTTAAGAAAGAAATCACCAGCTGCATTTTGTGACATGTGAGAAAGCGTGGGTGGAATAACCACTTCCCTACTTATCTTCTGCCTATTCTCAATATCTATGCCCCACCTGGCTCACCAGAAAACAGGTGTTACCAGCAAACTTCACAACCGCAGCTGGGCTCCATAGTCCAGTACTTGGTCCATGATCAGAATATGGAAAAAGATTATACAGTTAGAACAAATAAAACTCATATCCAATTAACACCTTATATCTGCAAGACTGTCTTTTTAATCTTCAGATGAGTTAAAGAAGTTTTTTCAGAATGACAGAGGGATAACTGATTTTTGATGATTTGAACCTATGGCTTCTGACCTTAAATTCTATCATGAGTTCTGTATGATTCTCTGTTTTTCTAGGGGAAGATAGTTATAATGGTTTAGAAGAGACCTCTTAATCTGATATCCTAAGAAAACATAGCTCCAAGGGTTGATACCTGGTCATGAGGAAAGTATTTTGTGACAAGTGCTTGGAGACCTGTGAGTTACAAATCACCCTCTCTTCACATAGGACTCCTTAGATCCTTCAGTATATTAAGGCACATTGTGAATCATCTAGAGTAAGATCAGGATGCCTGAGTTTATTGCATTTGTGTATTCACAAGGTTCATCTGCTAACACCTCCTTGAATCTCATTTTCTGAACAGCATAGGCTCATGGTTAGAAATATCTATGAAATTCATTCTATTAATTAAGAGCAGAGAATAGCTTCATAAACTTGAATAATAATTATAAATGATATTAAAATAATCAGTTATGTAATGAAAAAATAGAACAAAGGAAGATTATTTGTCTAGAAATATAAAGCTTATTATTTGACTTTGAGCTGACTTATGTGCTTGATATTTGAATGTGACATTTTCACATTAATTTCTTCACAAAATTTTAGTTGGCAAAGTGATCTCATGCAACAAAACCCATCATGATCCCAAACAAAAAATGAGGGGGCTGGGGATTTAGCTCAACGGCACAGCGCCTGCCTGGCAAGCGCAGGGTCGTGAGTTCAATTCCCAGTACCAGAAAAAAAA
>NW_004955418.1:22128937-22139431 GCF_000276665.1 Chinchilla lanigera | reverse complement strand
AAAAAAAATGAAAGTTAAAGACTGAAGGAAGCTTTGTGTGAATACTGCTTTAGTTACTAAAAAGTATAAATCGAATATTAAAAGAATTCTCAGTGCATAAAGGGCTATACAAATAACGGTCGATTTGGAGAAGAATTTAACAAAATCTTAGCAGAAGAAATATGCTCTCTGCCAATTAAACAAGCTTTATGTGTCCATAGGGAAATCTACACTCACACTCAACTTACAGACACAAACCTATCACAGGAAGCTCAGAAGGAATTTTAAGGAGAAAAAGTCAACTGTGTGTAAGTCAGGAAATGTCACTGAGGTCTCTTTAGTAGCCTTGTAGAGTGACTAAGCCTTGGAGAGATCTGCAAGGACACATTGAGAATGGAGATTAGGAGCAAGGAGGACATTCTACTTTGAGGGAATCTCTTACCCAAAGATGCACAAGAGTGGTGAATGGCAACATTTTTGATATAGGACTTTCAAGTAGAGACCTGGTTGAACATACCAAAAGTGTACATGAACAGACAGATATTAAACATGAAAATAGTCTATGTAGGCATAACAAATCAGATCGAGGTCTTAGCAATTTACTTTGACAGTGACTAAGAGTACAAATCGGAGGTAGGTGACTGAGGCTGCCCTTGCCTTTTGGACTATGGCATTGCCATAGACATATCAAATGTGAGCGTTAGAAAGATGAACTTTCCTGCTTTGATCACAAATGTGTCTTTAACATCTCGACCACTGCTTGACACATAAACTGAAGGACTGGATTGGCAGAGGGGTAATTGTTACTTAGCTACCCATCTGTCCTGGTAAACTGAATACCTGAACTGAACTCATGAGAGTTTATAGTCAGTGGTGGCAAACCTACGGCATGCATGCCACAGGAGCTGTTTGTTATCGTTCAGATGTCGAAAAGCTTTGCCATCACTGCTTTATATGGCCTTAAAAGACAATAGGAAGTGGGAATAAAACAATCAAGGACAGAAAATCAGAAACGTGAATATTTAACAGTAGGGTGAGGAAAAGGATCACTTAAAGAGATTGTATAGAAGCAGAAATGGAAGAGACGAAATCAACAACTTGTCACAGTAACACCTACAGGTGGGTAAGAGTGCATGGATTATAAGGTGATTGCCAATATTTTAAGGCTTATAGCATATAGTGCAGTGACCTAGTCATTATCGATTGATTTTTCCCCTTTTCATGGTGATATAACTGTTAGGGTTGATACATTGTATCAACTTGGGGAGTCTAGAGGTTTGGCTAAGTGACTCAGCAGTTCTACATCCTAGGGTGCAAAGCACATGCTCTTCCTGCTCTAGGATGTTATTCATTGTGTCAATGTGAGAAGTTTAGAAGGTTAACTATGTGAGTGCAGCCTTCTGAGTGGGGGTAGCCCTCTTACAATATAAGGGAGGGAAGAGGCTTGCACGCACTGCCATTCCCCGCTTTGCTCTTGTTGCTTTGCTATTTTCTGCCTCAGAGCCAGCCAAGTATGGACTGAAACCTCCACAAACTGTAAGCCAAATAAACCTTTCCTTTCTTAATTTTAGGCTTTGGGTATTTTGTCTCAGCAATGAGAGAAAAGTAACCAAGACAATAACTTACAAGCAATATAAAGCACAGCCTATAAAAGTATATAGTTCAGTGAGATTTGACAAATACACACAAGTAGCTATGTGGCACACACATCAAAATATGAATATTTCTCTTTTCCCAAAGTTGCCTTAGTCTGTTACCAGTCAATTCTTCCACATAACGGTGACACTGTTCAGATTTTTCCAATCTAATTTTGCCATCTTGTGTTTCCTATCCTATCTGCACATTGCACCTCTTGGTACGGTGCCACATTTCATTGATTTTCAATCTGTACTTCAACTTGGATTTTTTTTTTTATTAACTAATCTTAAAAAATGTCCAGTCTAAGTCCAAGAACTTGAATGATTTATTACAATTATAGTATTTTTACTTTAAAAGCCATATTTTATGTATATTTCTCTATTGAAATTCCCCATCTTTTCACATATTACTTTTTACTTTAAATCTTTCAATAAATTTACAACTGTGTTAAAATCTGGGTTGTAATTACAATGTCTATATCACTTCTGAGTTTGTTTGGTTTTCTGCTCATACTGCTGATTATGAGTCACTTTTAAAATTATTCTTTGTATATCTAGTACATTTTTATTGAAATTTGCATAGTATAGATGCTACATTGTTTAAAGTCTGAATAATACTATGTCTAAAATAGTTGGGATTTGTTCTAGAAGACAGTTAACTTGCTGACAGCCTAACTCAATACAGTTGAGGCTTAATTTTAAGCTTTGGTAAGATTGTTCCAGAATAATCCTACTTCACTATAGTCTTTTCTCACCCATAAGGTTGGGTGGCCCTCACACAGTCTCACAGACTGGGTTTTTAGTGAGCCTTCTCTACTCTTGTTGGGTGGAACTCTGGTGTATTTCAGTGCTGAATATCCTCTGTAATCCCCATTGCACCACAGTCACTCAGTAACTTTGGGTTTTCCAGGCCTCATGAAGTTTTACTCTGTATGTACACATCTTATTATTTGGCCAATGACTAAAAGGGTTCTGCCCTTATGGAGATGTCCAGAACCCCTCTCTGGCATGCCTTGCTTTCTGGTAATCTACTGTACACATTCTGACCACTTCAGTAACTCCAAGCCCCCACTTCTCTCTTTCTTGCCTGGAGAAACCAGTGCTTTCTGCTTGGACTGTCTCCCTATGCTACAATCTGGAAAAATGTCCTCAGTGTAAAACCTGGAGTGGACATAAAGTGAATGCTATGTTTACATTTGCCCAAGAATCTAATCCCCTGTGTTAGTTGTCTTCCAATGTTACATATCAGTTGGTGTTTGCTTTTTGCCCAAATTCTCAATTGCTTATGGTGGATTATTCCAACACCCAATAGTCTGTCATAACCAGACCAGAAGTCAAGTCCTTGGAAATGTTTAAGAGACCAGAATATTTTCACCAGCATGGAATGGTAGATCTCTAGTTATTGCTGTACTCCATGATTACATTTTCCCTTAGACTGAGACAGTAGAATCTTACAGACATTATGCCGGGTTTTAGTGTTCAAATCATATAGAACACAGTACTTATTCATTAGAACAGTTTTTAAACTGGGTTTAAACTGGTAGCATATACCCATCTGCCAGCAATCTCATAGATGGAGGTAGCAACATTGCAAATTCAAGCCCAGCTTGAAGAGCAAGACCATGACTCAAAATGAAAAGAAATTGAAAGTAAAGTAAATTAAACTAATAAAAGTGGGGAGGAGTGATTGGCAATGTATCTCAGTTGGAAGGACTTGTACATAATCCCTGGACCACCCTCAAAATACAAAACTCATACAAAACCTGTTTATACCGCTATGAATATTTTCTGAATTAATTAATACATAATAACTCATATTACCATATATTTTTCTAGGTCATAAGTGTTGCTTAATAAGATGGAATTTTTAAATGATTTAGAACCAAGGTGTATAAGAAACAAATAAGGAAGTCGATAATGGATAGTCAGTCAATACAAAATTGGAAATGTGGGTCATTTTCATGACCACAAAGCACTGATTCTATTGTTCCCCACTTGCAGATAGTTCAGGGATTTTTGTGTGGACAATCTGTATTCGCAGTTGTTTTGAAGTCACACACACATAGCTTAAGTTATGCATAACAGTGCACTCTGCCAAATGACTGCACAGCTGGAGAGTTCACTGGGGGTAGCAGCTGGGTGAGAATCCTCAAAAGATGGGTGGGCACTGAAGGAGTTCCGTCTTGTTTTTGTACCCAGAAGGCTCACTATTAGCATCCTGCAAACACAAAGGAGAGATTAGAGTTTATTGTTCATTTTCCCCCCACAGGGAAGCCGTGTATGTTTATGCCCTAAAGATTGCACATTTGAAAGAAAAAGCCACTTTACTCGGAATTAACCAAATTGACTATCTTCTCAGTGTGAATTCACTGGATAACTATTAATCCCCTCTTCACATTGTGCTCTAAAGAAGCAGCCAAAGGATTCTGAAGGCCTGAATTTCCAGGTTTTCTCATCTGTAATACAAACACCAGTTAAAGACATAATATCATTTTATGCTTCTCTCAAAGGGCAACTAGCAAAGCTGGCTAGCATTACTGCAACATTTTAATTACTGGTGCTTACCACAATTTGCAATAATTACAGTTCATTTAGTGAGCTGGTTCTTAATTGCAGACACTGCTAAAGTAACAATTGAATAAAAAATAAAGTGCACTTTCATATATATATATATATATATATATATATGCATATTTTGTTTGAGAAAGATGTGGACTTATAAAGAAATAAAAGAAGATAGCGTACTCTAGTAAGCCAATCTCTAAATAGGTATATTAAAAGCAACTTTCAAAACTAAAGACCTGGGACCAAATCTAGTCATTGGGGCAGTTATTCAATTATTTCTAGCATATTTCTTCAACAGAATTCCTAATCTTGTGCTTTGTAAATTAAAAAAAGGAGCTAGAAGTATAAAATCTAGTACTGCTAATTAAATTCTTCTATTCATTGTCAAATGGTAAGTCTCAGAGTTGGAAACTACTCCTATATGAAAAGGACTTTAATCTGAAGTGAAATAGCAGTTTTGGGAAATTCAGTGAAAAGTCTGATTTTATTTATTTTTCTCCTGACTATAATTAATTATGAATTTTACCCTATGTAAGTGTGGGTGATGTGAGGAATAAGAATGTTTGCAAGATGGAGAAACAAAAGAAATGCCGAGAAAAGCCAAACCGAAATGAAAAGAATGTGAAATGTTAGGGTGTATTCTCTTGAGAGTAAAGCACACCAGCTTCTAATTTATCTATTACTCATACATTTCCACATGTTCTGGAGCAATCCTCTTAAGTTATCTGTATTTCTGTGATCCTCAAGGTAAATTTAAAGGGAATAATGGATTCTCTCCTTGGCTGGAGATATATCTGTATTTTCATGATAAAATATTTAATGTAACTTAGAATACTGTGAAGTAGATGGAAAGCTTAGGGTGTGCTTCTGGTAGACACTACCTTGATGTTGGGTATAGCGTGCTGTATCAAGTAATGTTGGTGATTTGGTCTCAAAGCTGGAAAGGGAAGACAGGTCTGGGGAGCAGAATGACAGAGAACGATTCTTCCAGGCAATTCAGTATGTATAAACATGAACTTCTAAGCTGTGAAGTTCTGTGTTAAAACTATGCCTTCCCATTCAAAGTGATTTGGAGATAGAAGCAATAAAAACACCAAAAGGAATAAGAAGATATATTTTACTTCTGCTCTTAAGAAGCTTCTTCTAGAAGAGAAAGAAAAATTTAATCCTTGAGCTAATATTATAAATGTTTTCCTGTGTCAAAATGATCTCAGTTCATTTCGTGTAATGAGTTGACGGCTATATCTAATTAATATCAAAAATTATTATAAACATATTTTCACAATTTTTAAAATCCTTAAATGTTAAAGGAAATAATTTTGATTAAATTAACCAATACAACCAGAAAACAAACTTTTAAATCTATTTAACACATTTTCAAATTCATTTGCTGAAATAGCCTTGAAGATGATATTTCTCTTTCAAAGCACTGATCCTTATTTTAACAAATACTGTATTATAATATAAATGTTTAGCAAATAATTATTTTTTAATTTCTAGTATTCTTGAGGAGAACATATTAGGTCAAAGTAACAAAGTAGCCTAAGTCCCCCAAAATAATAATGTTGTCTTCTCAGTAGATAGTTTTGAATCAAGCCCAAAAAAATGGTGTCATATTTTATCTGCCCATGAGAACCAACCACTAAAAATTCAAGAATTTTACAACCTGATTTTTAAATAATGAAGCATTCATAAATACATGAACTTATAATTAGATAAATTATATTTTTAAATTATAATAAATAATTTACATTGAATTAATACATGAAAATATATTCAGTAAATATCCTAAATTCATCACTTTATCATTAGTTTAGTACATTTCACTGTTATCTGTGCTTCTGAGTTTCTGTATGTATTATTTCTTTTTAAAAAAATTTTATTAGTACATGTTTGCAAGATGTAAAGTTTACAAGTAACGATCAGCAAGTGACAATAGCAGCCCTCTTCCTGTCCCTTGTATTCTATCCAGGCTACATGCTCTTAGAGTGGGTAGCACCCACAACCAGTATGGACCTTCCCACTACCAACACCCAGAACTATGCAACACCAGTCATTGGGTTAATTTAGTAATCCCACATCCTTAATCCCAGCATCACACACTGTAGATCCAGCCACCTCTGAAAAGCACCCTGTGACCACAGGTAGGCTCCAGGGAAGCATCTAGACACAAGCCATAACACCTTACTTCATAAGGATGAGGGTAATAATTCTTTTTAAAAAGAAAAGATTTCCACTGCCAAACAAGTAAATACTGTAAATATTCTTTGAGGGATGTTTGCAATATCTAAAGATGTATTACTGTTTTGGATGAAATACTGAGCACCGTGGATTGCTTGGTTAGGGACATTAATGACCGCCTACTAAGCCTTGTGGGCCCGGCATTGTCTGCTTGTGTTACGCTCATAACAATTCTATGAAGTAAATTACATTATCTCATTTATAGATGACTACCAGAAGACTTAAAGAAGTTAAAAAACTTGTCCCAAATTTCAAAAACAGAATTAATTAGACACAAAATTTTATTCTGAGCCATCTGATGTTGGAGGCTTTTCAGTCCTAAGGAGCTGAACTAAGTAAATAACTTGATTTTACAGTGAAAGACATTTGCTTCTTTAACGAACTCCTCAGTTATAGATACTCTCATTTTATCTCAAAAACATGCAAAAACTTTTGTTTTAACATGAATAACACTTTCTCTGAGAAGACCTTGCTTTAATGTTCCAGACTCAGCAATAGCATCAGTTTATTGAGTTTTCAATGATCTCAAATTCTTCAGCTATTTTCCATTAAGTGATTTACTGATGACACAGATAGTTTTCACTCATTAAACCAACAAGTAATACTAACTTAAATGTGCTGATAAGGAGGCAAATCTATGCTGTTTTCATCAAGAAGACTTCTTCAAGATTTTATCTTGTCTTTTTTTTTTTGTTAGTCTTGCTTTATAAAATCTGCTCACATACTGAATTTGTTAATGTTTCCCACAAAAATAGTAAATAAACCAATTAATAATATTCATAATAGTTCAGAAAAATAATCTTTAGTGATATGGCATCATATGACTCAACTACCTACTCCTCAGGAAAAAGAAAGCTAAATTGTATAATTGAAAATAGAACTGTGCATAAGAAAGAAAACTACGAAGAATTTTCAAGAACTTGGTAAAACGAGGCCAAAAACAGTTTTGAAGTAAGAAATTATCATTCTGTTAGAATAATTTTCTGTCAGTATTATAACCACAACTGCCTGCTGAATTAAGAACTCAAGGCTAAAATCAGATAAAAGAGCTAATATGATTGGAACTTCCAAAGTAGATCAATTATCTTCCAAACGATGGGGATTCCATTGTACAATGGCTTCTATGCTACCACACACTGACTTTGCCCTTGTTACCATATGAAATAGTATGATGTATATGATACCATAAGGTACCTAGAGAATGCATTGTGTAAGTATCTGAGGACTCTGAGGAGTACATTGCAGATCAACCAGAAAAGATGAAAATTTGAACAATAGCCAAAGTTACAGTGAGTTTATCATGGGACTTTATGGTTTGTTTTGCTCTTGTAACCCACACCCTAGATTCAACCCATTCTGAAACTTGGAAGTGGACACCAATGTGGATAGAGAAAGTTCCAAGGAAACTCTCTAGTTTAGACTTGAGGGGCAGAAAAGGTGCATTATCCTAGCAATAGTGTCTACTATGCCACACCTCTATATGATAATACCATTTATATTAGTTTTCCATTACTATGACCAATTACCTGAGGCAAGCTATTTATAATGAAAAAGAGGTTCACTTAGCTCACAGTTTTGGAGGGTCACCATCCAAATGATGTAGGTCAAGCTCTGTGTGAGCTGCTCCTGGACTTTTCCACCTCATGATGTGTGGCAGATGGCAATGATGAGGGCGGATGTCAGGAACCACCTAGTGATTACATCCTGAACCAGAAGCAGAGAGAGGCTGGGGCCATGCACAGGCTTTGAAAGCTTCCTCTCCCAAGAAATAATTTCTAAGAGCTAAAAACCTAAATCCTTTCACTCACCCCTATCTCTCATCAGTTCCAACACCTCAGCATCATCCTGGAGATCAAGTCTTCCACACGGCAACTACATCCAACCAAAGCTCCTTTCTCTCCCATCATAAGAGCTGTATGTTACAAAACTCACCTGTCTTTTTTCTGTCTCTGCCCTTTTGCTAGGGCTTGGATGAAGATACACTAGTGTAATGTACACAGCTGGATAGGATAACAGAATTCTCAGGTTTCTGGAAGATGTCACTGGAAAAGTCAATGGAAAAGAAGTACGGGGCAACAGCTTAGCTGTCTATAAATTCTTGGCTTTACTCCTGAGCACTGTAGATACTGCTCTAAGCCTGAGTATTATACTAAGAACTAAGAAAATTGAAATAAGACGTAGACCACTACCAAACTCTCAAACTAGCCACTGGGTGTAGCAAACATGGGACAGATATAAATAGCATTTCAAAGGCTTTGAAAATGGAAATGACACTAAAACCACAACCCTCAAAAGGCTAGTCGGAACCTGTGGCCTGAATCCAACTGAGTTGATTGCCTGCTAAACAAAATAGCAGCATTCTCCGCAGGGTTTAACCAAGACTCATACATCATAACATAATATTTAAAGTGTTCAGAACACAATTTGAAATTTCTCAGGATAAGAAGAACCAGAAAAATATCTAGTGTCATAGGAGTAGAAAAATCAGCATGTAACAGCACCCAGATGACACAAAAGTCAGAATCATCTGACAAGAACTTTGAAGCAGCTATTATGAAAATGATACAAGGAGTAAAGGCAAACACTCATTTTAAGATGAAAAGGAAGAGAGGAATCCTCAGCAAAGTAACAGAATATCAAAAGAAGCACCAAATGCATTTTAGAGCCAAGAATTAAAATAATGAGAATAGAAAACTCTATTATTAGTTGAACTCAACAGCAGAAAAAGGATGAAAAAGAAAAGGATCACTAAACTTGAAGATAAATCATTAGGAATTATCCACTTCAAACAATAAAGAAAACAGACTGGAATATAAGTGAACCTAATGTTAGAGATCTACGGAACAAAACCGAAACTTTGAACATTCACATCGTCAAGTGTCAGAAGAGATAAAACATGGCAAGGAAAAATATTTTAAAAATTAATAGTTGAAAATACCTTTTTTTTGGTAAAAGAAACCTGCAGCTTTAATAAATTCAATATACTCCACAAAAGACAAATATGAATAAATCAAGGTACAGACACATAATAAACACACTACTGAAACTAGATGCTTAGTACATGCCCATAATCCCAGCATTCTCAGAGGCCGACACAGGACAATTGTAAGTTTGAACCCAGGCTGTACAATTTCTTGATTTAGCAGAATCCTGTTTCCAAAAAATAAACATGAAGAAAGAAACAAATAAATAGAAAGTTCTAGGGATGTAGATCATTGGAAATGGTCTGGAATTTGTTGGTCTGGTATCACCACCAAATGCATACATACACACCCATATACTGAAAAGTAAACACGAAGAAAATTTCTTGAAATCAGAGAAAAACTGTGGACTACATACAGGAGAATAGTGTTTTGAGTGATGGGGGAAGTCTTATCTGAAACAAGGGGAAGGTAACAACATTTTTAACATGGCCCAAAGAAAAGAAATATCTACCTGTAATTCTATGCCCAGTGAAAGTATGCTTCAAAAAAGAATATGAAAGTGGTACCTAAAGTTAAAGAAAAATAATTCCTTATCTGAAGATCTGTTCTTAAATAATTGTTAACAGAAATTCTTCTCAGAGAAGGGACATGTTACCAGATGGAGACTGAAAACATTTGGAAAAAAGTAAAGCAACATAAATACTAAGTATCTGAATGAACACGATAGACTATATATACCTTATTCAGTTTCTAAAAATATTTTCATAGTTGGAAGAAAAGATTGTAATAATTTCTGTAGTTTTCACTGTATACCAATGTGACTTATAAGCCAACACAATAAACACAGTGCAGAAGGAAAAAGGACAGGTTTTTAATATTCCATGTATACTAGTGAAAATTAACTCAAATGGATTGTTTAAAATTGTATCATTTATGTATGCATAGTGCAGCACCCCAAGCAATTATCTTAAGAAATCTATAATATGCCATCTAGTCCCAAAACAATAGCTAAGTTAAGATGGAATACTGTGTATTCAGAGATACACAGAGACAAAGACACACATACTCCAAAAGAGAAATACAAGGGGCTGGGGATTTAGCTCAGTGGCACAGTGCCTGCCTGGCAAGTGCAAGGTCGTGAGTTCGAT
>NW_004955418.1:22006061-22128817 GCF_000276665.1 Chinchilla lanigera | reverse complement strand
AGAGAGAGAGAGAGAGAGAGAGAGAGAGAGAGAGAGAGAGAGAGAGAGAAGAAAAAAGCATAGGAAAGGAAAAAAAGACATATAAAAATTCAGAAAAGACACAAAGAAAAGCAATTGTGTTAAACCTAAATCTAAATCTACACTCATGATCACTATCAATGTCAACAGTTCACATGTATCAACTAAAAGGCCAAGATTGACAGGTGGACTTATAAAATATGAAACGGGGAATGAAAATAAAAGCAGTAGTAATTTCAATTGAACATAAAAAGAGAAACAATGACATTCAAGATTATTCTTTAAAAGACCCAATGATATTAGCAGTACCCAAAGTAGACAGACCAAAGGAAACACGTCGTGATTATTAGAAATGAAAGGTACATTCATGAAACTGTGTTCATCTTAATTCTATAATTCTGCAAAGAGAATGCACAAATTCTGCAAAAAGAGCTTTACATAAGTGAGTAATATAGATTAATGAGACTCTTCCTTGAAAAGCATTTCTTCTATGTCTAGGAAAGATTTGTGTATTAAAAATTAATCAAGATGCAGTGACTTGAACAATAACATAGACTTTGAAACTGAATTCATTACTGAACTCCTATGAAAAGGTACTCTCTAGGCCCAGATGGTATTACTGGCAAACTCTAGCAAACATTTAAATAGAAATGACACCAATTTTACAAAACTCTTTTTCTAAACAATAATTTATTTTATGAGGTCAACATCACCCTGAAAATAAAACTAGATACAGAATGTATAAGAAAAAACCACTACTTTTTGTGAACAAAGAAGCAAAGATGCTTAAAAAGTAGGAAATTGAACGCACTACAGCTAAATGGGAGCTTATTGTCAGAATGCAAAGTTGATTTAACAAGGAAAAATCAATCCATACATTTCATCATTTAATGGTCAAAGAAAGAAAAAACACATCATTAGAGCAATTGATGAAGAAAATGTATTTGACAAAATTCAATGTCCAATCGTGAGAAAAAGCTTTTGTAAACTAGGAATACATAGAAACAGCTTCAAATTGATAAGGAATATTGACAAAATACCACAGTTAACATCAAGCAAGTAAAAGATTAAATGGTTTCTTCCCAAGCTTGGGAAAAGGTAATGATATCAATATTTACTACTTCTATTCAACATTATATTATAAATCTTACCCAAGGCCAAATAAAAAAGGCAAAATAGGAACTAAATATATAGAGGATGAGGAGGAATAAATAAAATTCTTCTTACATTTGATGTGATTGTTGATATAGGGAATTCCAAGAAATCTGTAAAGGAACAACTGGAAATAACGAATGAGTTTCAAGGTTACACAATGCAAAGTCAACACACCAAAATCAATTATTTTATATAACCTATTGAACAATGAAATATTTAAAATAAAAGTGTTATTTACACTTTCCTTCAATTATACACATACATGCATATCTCTGACAAACATAAACATGATTTCTGTGCTTAAAAACTACAAGTGCTGGTAAAGAATATTTAAGGGTGAATTAAAGACATGGACAGATACCAGAAGTCTCAAAGGAGTAAAGCTACCTTACTTCCCTCCCACAAATTCATGTATTTGACATAACTGCAATCAAATATTGAGCAGAAATTTTAGAGATACAAGCAGTTTAAAATGTATATGAAAAGAAATGGGGAATAGAATGGCCAAGGCCGTTTAAAAAAGCATAACTTTAGAGGAATCATTCTACTTGACTTTAAACACTGAAAACCACAGAAGCAATGCACGTTAGCACATGCCTGTGATTCAAGCACTCTGGGAGCAGAGGCAGGATGATTGCAAGTTCAAGCCCAGCCTGAGTACCTTAGCAACATAGCAGAACTTGTCTCAAAAAGTTTTTAATATTTAAAAATCCCCTCCAAAAAGAATGAAAAATCCACATCAATTAAAACCGTAAATTGTGAAGGGATATAAACATTAAGAAAAAGAGCAAGTTAGTTTAAAAATACTGGCACACAAATATGTCTTTTGTTGGTTTAACAATGTTATTAAGATAGGTTATATGCCATAATATATATCTACTTAAACTATAAAATTTAGTGATTTTTAAAGAATTCACACACATATAACTCACTAAAATCTGATTTGGGAGCCTTTCATCCCCCAGAAAGGATGCCTAAGCCCATTGCCAATTTCCATTTCCTTCTTTTCCAAACCAGGCAACCACTACTCTGCTTTGTGTCCATATACATGTGAGTATTAAGCACAGTTCATAAAGTGGAACCAGGCAGCACGTGGCTTTGTGTTTAGAGGGAAGTAGGTGCGGTTACACAGGGTAATGCAAGGGATCCTTCTGATAATCATGTTTCCCCTTTTAACTAAATCATTATAAATGTGGTATAATTTTGCAAAACTATAAGAACAGTCATGTAAAGGTACTTCTCTGAATTATTTCTTACAACGTTTATGTGAATTTATCACTGTGTCAAATAAAATGTTTAAATTTTAAGAAAAGAAACAATTCCATGACCTAAAGAGCTGAACTATATTCTCAATCTTGATGTTGACCTTTTAGGTTGGATAATTGCTTACTGTGGGGCATTCCACTGTGCTTTACAGGATGTTGAACAGCACCATTGGTCCTTATCCACTAGATGCCAACAGCCAGTGGTGCTCCCTTCCAGTGTGAGAGTCACACAGGACTCTAGACAGTGTGCAGTATCCGCTGAGGACAGAAACTGCCCTTGTTGAAAACCACTGGGTTAAGCATTGCTATTGATTCCTTACTTTAGTGTTACCATTATGAGATAATTTCCCCAAGACATTTCCCTCATAAAACATTTTACGGAAACATTAAACTCAGATACTGAAGAGAATGCTAGGCACACTTGTCCTATTGAATATATATATTTGCATCGCTGTCCTTAGCTTAGTGTATTGGTTAATTTCCATGCCTTTCTATATATGACCTTCTATAATAAAGGCTGAATATCAGAGATTGTTCACAGTACTGAATGTCACATTTTCAGTGTTTGCCATAGAGTAAAATATTTTAGCTAATTCTCCAAAAAGATCACCATTAGCTTCAAACTACTGATGGAAAAGATTATCTTATAAAAGATCCATGCTTACAGTATTGCTCATTACAGTTCAGAAAAGCTAGTTATGAGTATATGTAACAGTAATAAATATTAGAAAATATCAAGAAAGAGAATTATACTAGGGAGGTATATACTGAACAGTATGTTTCTGGATAATAATATTACAAAGTATTTAGATCATTCTTTGTTGATAGATGTTTCATAGTGCTACTTATATTGTTTAAATGTTTATTTAACTTAGAGGTTAGAAACTGTGCTTCACTAGTGGGCCTGGGATGCTGCTTATTTCTAAATATATATTTTATTTGGACTCAAGGGTGTCCATTTATTTATTATCAATTGATGCTTTATGCTGTAGAAGCATAGCTGAGTATTTATAACAGAGATTGTCTGACCCAGAAAGTGTAAAATATTTGCTATTTGGCTCTGTATAGAAAAAGATGAGGCACGCTGATTTGAACTATAAATAAACTTTGATTAGAATATTAGACTACAAATTCCCCTGGGAAGGAAGGAGCCACCTCATGAATTTATTAGTTCTTTATCTTTGGTTGACATACAAAGCACAACTGATCTTTCCTAAATGAGCAGACAAAAATAAATGGAAGACAAGAGGAGAGAAGGAGAAAGTTGGAAACTGTCAAGGATTTAGAAAAAAGGAAAAGATTCATGTAAGAAAACAGCTAGTGAACTGACTGGCCAGAACTGAGACTCAAACGTATAATACAAAGAACAGTTAAATGGAGGAGCGGCTAAACCCTTCCACCATGATTTCAGTCATTCTAAAAAGCAGCTTAGTTGCCTCATCAGGGCTCAGCCCAGGGCTTGCTTGCTGAGGGAAGGGGACTGACTCCAGGAAAACCGTAACGCTCCTGTGCACGGAGCTGAAAGCAATCAAGACATGTTTTCTTATCTTCGTTAACCTTTCTGCTGGGAAAGAAAGGCAAATCACTCTTGGGCTTGGGTATCTTGCACAGACAGAGAAAGTGATATCATTCTGAAAGCAGACACTAAAAATAATATGGAAAGCACTTTGGCTCCATAATGCTTGTGACTCTACTATCACCAAAGTTCTTGGATTCACTCAACCTGCTAATGCTCTTCTTACTTTTGAAACCTTGTATTAATCCTCATCTGGTCACTTCTTTCTTTGTTATCCCATCTTGAGCCTATTAAATTGGTCCCATTTGGGTTCCTGTATTTGCGTTCTGTGATCCTGTGTTCCTCACTCTGACCTGGGCCTGTTGTCCACTATATCCTAATTATCCTATCTTCAACCCTCTTCCTGGGAGCTGTATGCTTTCATTAAGCTAAGTTCTGTTATTTCTTTTAACCGTAACGCTTCACTATTTAGTTAGAGACATAGACTTTTATAAGGGATGCTTGCTACCTGAAAGAAATGCTCTTTCTTTGTCTTTCTGGTTTCAGAAAACCAATTTTAATTATAAAATCTTGGGCTTATTCAATTTCAAAATCCTAACCCAGATGTGTGACACAAAGTTTATGCCAGAAGTAAAAGGTCTAAGAGGATAAGTCAATGTGGAAAGGCATCCCTCCCTTATGGACTGCCTTCTGTGACAATGGCAGTTGGAAGACCATAAACTGGGGGCTAGTGGACAACATGTTTGAAGGGAGAGTTCAGGCATGGATCCTAAAAATAAGGACTTACAGCGAGTCAGGAGTCCTGTGTTGTTCTAGGCACAAGACAGGTATGGCTACAAGTGAAGCCTCTATGGGGATAAATACAGTACCTACTCCTAATGATTGACTCCCAAGGACTGACTTTTGGTCAAGAGCTCTCAGGCAATCAAGATATATCAAGTACAGCTGCAAATTCCTTACAATGGATGTGGTCATTATGTGTATCTAAACTGTCCCCATAAACTTAATTGAAAAATGGAGCTGTTAGACTTTAATACAAAGCACTCTAATCACGAGAAAGACAAAGATTTCAAAGAAGAGTGGAAACAGGGCATAATCAATGTATAAAAAAGGAAACTGAAAGCATCAAAGTATATAAAATGTTTATTTCATTAGTAACTAGAAAAAATGAAATCAAATATGGCTGGCCAGAAAAAGCTTCGATATCTGGGTGATGCCAAGTGTTGCTGTGGGGTAGGAGCCCGGGCTTTGTCTGTAGCCTGTGTGGAGTGCAGTGTGGCAGCACTTGTCCTAATTAAACGTACAGACGTGCAATGATCCAGGAAGCATGCGCAGGGTGATGCCCCCGGCAGAGCCTCCCAGAAGCGTGGATGAAGATATTTACTACAGCACTGTTTTGATTGTAGGTGTCTGGGTGGTGGTGAAATGTGATGTGAGCACATTCTGCAGTGCAATGCAGTCACTATAACAGCCACCTGAATGGACAGTAGCAAAGTGCATGCATGCTAGGGAGAAAATACTGCATTAAATTTTTTTAGAAAAAGCAAACAGCAAAAAGTAGAATGCAATATTTTCATTTTTATAAATTAGTAACTCATAATATAACAGATATTTTGAATGGTCAGGTGCAAATGTCTCCCTAGGGAGTTAGGAACAAAGGATAAAACTGTCAGTGCAGTTAATTAGCATCAAAAGACATGAGCTGTAGGGAACAAAAAATCCTACCACTTAGGCGCAAGGTCTAACATAAATGGCTGTTCTGGTGTGAGTCCACGTGTTCACGGCAAGGTGTTTCCTGAAAGACGGAAGTTCACACCTATATACACTGTAGATATCTTAAAGATAAGCTAATATACAAGCATCGCTTCAATCTAAAAAATTAAAACAAAATGATCAAGGCTGAGGACAAGTGAATGGACTTTGTAGGTCTAGATCACACTATTACCTCTTGGTCCGGATACTTTTGCATGAAATTACCCTGACTTTCAAATCTGTTAATCAAAATACTAATCTGCTATCAAGAAGGATAAGCTGGAGTCATTTGTAGGTAAGTGGGTGCCCCTTGAGACCAGAATGTTAAGTAAAATAAATCAGATACACAGGCTTAAATATTTCATGGTTTCTCTTATATGAGAAACATAAAATATAAATAAAGTGCAAAGTAAAAATTAGATCATAGGAAATAAGGAGACAGATCTTTTGCAAAAGGGAATGGGAGAAAAAGCTTGAGGGAGGGAGGAGGAAGGAGAGGGGACAAAACATGAAAAGAATGAGGATGCGCTGTGCCCATGTACCAACTCCCCAGGAGGATGCGCTGTGTCCATGTAGCTCCCCAGGAGGAATGGACTGATGATGTACTGTAAGCCTGCATACATACAAAAATAAAAACTGAAAAAAATCAAATTGTATACTCCTAACTCAGAGGTTTCTTTTCCTAGGAATGACTGGGAATGTCGACATATTAAAAGAAAGTGCACTTTGTAAAGATAGATACCTGAAACATTTAGCAAGACCTTATTTAGCACTATTTTGTAATTAACAACATATGGTTCCAACAATTTTTCTTGGATTTGAAACACTGGTTTTTAAAAAAAAGTGTGTTCTCTTTATCATTATTTGCAGATCCATGTATATCTAAGAAAGCATGTAATGTCAAAACTTGGTAAATACTTAATGAACTGCAAAGAGGCACATTCAGGTCCTCCCTAAGGTTTTGGAAAATGAAAGGATGTCAGGAATCTCACGGTCCCCCACCCTGTTCTCCTGAGGAGAGATGCCTGAGAGAGATTTTGCCAAGTCACGCTGGTGGTGAATTCTATGCTGTAACATTAATAAAGGACCCTTGGGGAGGGCCTACTTCAAGAAGTGATATTTACTAAATAGAGTTAGTTTTTCTTTATGCTCATCCATTTTGAAGTTTTAAGTCTCTCTTGTGCTGAATCTGCTTCACTTAGTACTGTTTGGGGCCTAAAATTTTGTTAATGAAATTCTTTAAGGTATTGTTGCATGTTGAAGACCCTCCTTCCTTATTCCAGTAAGTATATATATATTCATCAACACTGTGCAGGACAACACGTACTTAGAGAAAGTAGTATGCCCCTGGAAATGAATTCTTTCACTGAACTCGGCTGGTCACAAAAATTAGATAGAACCTCCACTCAGCCTTCAGAGCTTTCTTGAGCTCAAGAATTGCTATTTTATGATGAGCCACATTTAAACTGGCTCCAGATGTCTGGAATTTTTATTTAAATGATCATATGATTTGGCTAGTTCTACGAACATAATCTCCCTAATTTAAGATCAATTGATTGGTAAGCTTAATTACATCTTCATAAACCCTTTGCCATGTAAAGTTTATTCTTTATTATTTTTTGTTTCTGCTTACTTAAGAGTCATCAGGGTACCAAAGCAGTATTCTTGGAATTCATACCATAACTAGCAGCTAAGACCAGCCGTGTCCTTAGACAACATCTCAACAGTCCCTGTTGAGCACCCCTGGGCTGGTTTTAACCTCCTGTTCTCTTCATTTATGTTCTCATCCTGTACCCCAATTCAGTTGAAGCATCATTCATATGCACCTGGATATGCAATTAGGAGAGCTCAGTGGATCCATCTGTGGATCATCATTCTGCATTCTATACTCACACGCACGAATCAACTGCAGATTTAAAATAAGTAGGATAATGTTGAAAATACTCGTTGCAAGCTTGTTTAGCCTTGGATTTATGTACTCACTATTGTAGTTTCCATGGACACTTAAAATTAATCATCCACTACATGTAATACACACAGAAAACTTGCCAGGTCAAGCCAGGAGAAGTGCACACGCTCAGGTTTTAGGCAATGAGCTTCAAATACTGAGCAACAAAAGGAAATTCTTTTTCTGGAGGTGCTAGAAAAGTCTTTGAGTTCTACTGTTTAGAGAAAGACCTTCAATTACACATTCTAAGAAAGGCCAATTGTCCTGCTTGTCCAGAACATGCCCACACTCCCAAGAGAGGCACCTGTATAGAACAGCCTGGAAAGTTTTCCTTCCTGCCAGGTAGTGAGTTTTAGAGCAGCCAGGCCCTAATGCTCCTGGCTCCAGAAAATTGCCCCAAGTGTATTCTCTGTCTGAGGCTCGGTCGTCCCATCTATAAACACTGAGCCAAGGCCTCAAGAGCAAGTGATTTATTTATTAAAGTACTGCTCCCAGGAGAAGCTGAAAATGGAGAGCAAAATGGGGAGGGAGATGAGCCAACAAAAGGGGCAGTTTCAGGCGAGCTCAGCTAAATTCTAGAACAAGGTGCAGAGCAGAAACTGCAGGTCTGTTTGTCATGTCTCAAGGCAAAGGCACTGGCTCTGAGTGTCTTTACCAGTCAGTCTTGAGTCACTCCATGAAAACATACACCCCTGGGCATTTTCAGGTGGCTCAACACAAGAGCAAAGTAGTTCTAATAACGCCAAAGCAAGCCTACAGGAGGAGTCAGAAGCAAAATGTACAAAAGCTGGAGCAGATGGACATAAAAGGGATCAAAGGATCTGGCCAGCTACCAGCTGGGGACCACTGTAACTCTTACCTCAATAGGCCTCTTGGTGACTGAAAGCTCATCTTTCTCTCACCTCACAGCCCTACCTTCCACCCCATGACTCTTCTTTTGACTTCTCTTGAGAGCCATTCTGTCGTTTATTGTGGAGTTACAGGCAGGGAAGTGGAGAAGAATTCACAGATTCAAAGACATGAGTCACTGCTACAAATTATCCTAGCTAATGAAAATAAATACACGTATAAAGAAGTGTTCAATGGAAGGACAAATTCAAAACATTATCATTTAGCAGTTGTGTGTATTTTTGAGGGACTCTGAGCAAAGTGATTGGGAAGACAATGTCATATGGCAGATAAGAGACCACTGGCTTCAGAGTCAAGTCTGGGCACAGAAGGCAGGCTCCTGCGAGGGCGTTCATGAACTATGTCTGTTGCTATTCCTTGACGACTACAGGAATGGGGATTTTATTAATTTTACTCAAGAGTGGATGGTAGAGAGATTATCCACAACTTATCCAGGTGGATTCTTCCCAGAACCCCTAGATAACATCTCATTATGGTTAACATTGGCATCATTAATAATTTGTTATGCTGCATGAGAATATGAATACACACTGTGTTCAAATCCGCATTGTTGCCACTACAGTGCTGTAACTATGTGTCTTGGTTACTTTTCTCTTGTTGCTGGGACAAAATACCTGACACCCAAATTTAAGGAAGGAGAGGTTTATTTCACTTACAGTTTGTGAAGGTTTCAGTCCATACTTGGCAGATTACAAGGCAGAGTGGCCCATGGCAGAGGGCTACAGCTACAGAACAGAGCAAAGCAAGGAACACACACACAAGGGAAGAAATGGCCAGAAGCACCCTCTTTCTCTCCCTTACATATGCAAACTATCCACCCCAGGGAGGGTGTAGCTCTCACACCCATAATCAGTCAAACTCTAAAAGCCTGTCCCATGACAGCATGAGTCTTTGGGGGGACACCCAGACACAAACCATAACACTGTGCCATAATTCCCCAAAGGCCAATGTAACAAATGACATAAATTTGTTGCATTCAAACAACAGAAATTTATTTTCTTTCATTTTTGAAGGACTGAAATCTGAATCAGTATCACGTCAAGACAAAGGCAGGCCTGTGCTCTTTCTGGAGGTTCCACAGATGATCCACCCCTTTAGATCTTTCTTCTTCTGTTGGCTGTTGGAATTCTTTGACTGGTAGCCATGTCACTGCAGTCTATCTCTGTCTTCACATTTCTGCATCCTCATCCTCATCTTCCTTTCTCCTCCTCTTCTTCCTACACCTTCTCCTCCTCCCCTCCTCTCTCTCTCTCTCTCCCTATCTGTCTACTTATACCTGTCTCTTGTATTAATGTGAATTATTGCATATACAGCCCATATGGATAACCACTCCATCTCAATATCCGTAACAGAATCACATCTGCAAAAGACTTTTTTTGTCATATAAGATTTCAGTCATAGATGGCAGGTATTTGCTCATGGAAATCTTTTCGAGGGCCATTTTTTTTTCTGGTTGCAGTGTGAGTGAGCACCAAAATTTTCTGAATATTATTCTCAAGGTTGAAAAAAATAATAGGAATAAATATGACTATTTCTAGGGGATGGTGTAAAATAGTAGAAAGTATAAAACATCTTACATGGTACCTAGGACAGAGTTGATATCCAAAGAATGAGAATTATTACCATTAACCAGTGAAGCTATGACCACTGGGGTCAATAATGTTGAAACCACACAAGTGTTTGAAAATTCAAAGTGAAATATATTCAGCTCTTCTAGTATAAATGTGTGTCAGAAGCTCATTTTTCTTTAATGTCTACAAGATCTTAATTTACAACCCGATAACATTTGATTCTAGAAGTTGTCCATTTATCAGCTGTGTGTTTTAGAAAATTATCAAATAACTGCTGTATTACTGCCATTATAATTCAGCTGGTTTCCCCTTTAACTTTGCAAATGTTCAATCATTCTGCTGTGTGCAACCAGGACATGCATAGCTAAGCAAGACACAATCTGCAACTTAGCCTTACAAACCAGCAGAAGGACAAGAGTCTTCTTGAAATACTTGCTTTATAGAGTACATAGCACCCAAAATAAATCTAGTATTCATTCAGTTGTTCTCCATATTATGAGATCTGTATTCAGACTTAAGAACAAACATCACCAAGAAGATAAACTCCAAGTAATAGAGACAATTGTCAAGTTAATGGTCAAAGAAAAGAAAATAATAGTACTCATAAATTTTGTGAGGTGTGCATTTTCTATAGCTTCACCAATACACATGGATGCAAGGAAAATCCTCATGGGAAAGATATGCACATAGTCACAGACCTTGTCCCTGTATCCCTATGTCCTTGCATCTCGCAGTTGCATTGCACTGTGCTGATTAGAATTCAGAGAGAAAAGTTGGCACCGGGATCCTCTTGGAGCCCTTGGAAATGTTTGCTGAAAGATCAGGAGTCTTCAGTAATATAATATTTAAATATCCCTGATATTTTTTGTCTGCTTTAAATACTTTTTGTCATAAAACCATACTTGTAATATTGCTGCCTAGGTTGACAGTGGTGCTTTAAGTCAACAGAACACCTTTATAAAGCCAAACAAAAAGTAGTGGCTGGGCTGGGGGTTTAGCTCAGCGGCAAAGGCCGTGCCTGGCAAGCGCAAGATCGTGAGTTCGGTTCCGATACCAGAGAAAAAAACCAAAAAAAAAAAAAAAAAAAAAGTAGTGGGCACTAATCTGCTTAAGGGAGACAGAACATTAGATACACTATCAGAAATTGTTCCAAGGTTTTTTGTTTTCTTTCTTTCTTTCTTCCTCTTTCTCTTACCTTCTTTCTTTCTTTCTTTCTTTCTTTCTTTCTTTCTTTCTTTCTTTCTTTCTTTTCTTTCTCTTCTTCTCTTCTTTCTTTCCTCCTTTTTCTCTCTCCTTCTTTCACTTATTCTTTCTTTGCTATTTCCTTCTTTGATTTTTCCTTTTAATTGTATCACTGCAATTAAACTTACATCAGTATGTTATATTATGCTAACCTTAATTATTTCTGTTAACCCTGAAAATATTAATACATGTGCCAACCTAGACTTTCCTTTCTCATCATATCTTGTATTCCACAGATATATCTAAGAGAACATAACCTACAGGCTAGGGGGAGAAAAGGCAATAGGATTAAAATCTGTGCAGATATTTTTGTTAGTGTTGTAGAAAGCTTTATGTTTTACAAGGAAGTCCAATTGCCAGCAAAATCAACTGGCAAAATGGCATACATGCTGGGAAAGTGCTTCATATTAACATTTGAACTGAGAGTCTTTGAATCTGGTGAGATGGAAATACGTTATCTTTCACATTCTACATTAACACTTCATGAAACAGACCTAAATAACTATATTTGGTGCTCAAAAATAGCCTTTATATATTTATAGCACATGCAACTTCTAGGTGTAGTCTTGAAATGCTGTTGCTATGCAAGCTATTAGACTGATATAGTGGACTTAATATTATAGGCATTATTCCAGTTGATTCATGACTTCAACCACACAAATACTTGTGTAATAGAGAAGTTTTAGAAAGAGCTACTTCCATGTTGACAGAAAAATTTATACTTTCCCTCATGAAGAAATGAAAGGAAATGCTAGAAACAATTTATTGGTTTTTTTTCCCTTCACTCTCCTCTATCTAGACACAAATTCAAGATGCCAGAGAAGCACTTAAGATGTAACAAAACAATGATTTGGTAGTCTTAGGGCAAGTGTCTATGTCCTGCCATTTTAAACTTGTCCCACACGTTTTGCTCACTGCTACAACCAGTTTATGGATAACGATGATAAAAGAAAGCACTGTTTTGGGCTATGAACAGAGAACCATAAAAGTACTGCTTCCCATTTAGTAAAAGTTTTGCAGATTTTAAGCTTCCCTTGTTTGGTTTACCTTTTGGATATAGATCTACCTGTAAGGATGTCATTAAGGGAGAAATTGAAAGAGATTAGAGATGTCAAAATTCATTCCACAAAACATTTTTCTCTTGTGAAATGAATGTTTTTCTTATTCTAGAGAGGGAAAAACATTTTGGAACTTGTTCATTTTGCTTCTCATGTATTTGAACAAAGATGTACTTGATGTAATACATAAACATTGAGTGTTTGTCAGTCAGTGTCATATAAACTTTAATTCTGCTGCAAAGAAATCATAATTTTGCCACCAACTTAGAAGTGAATGAATTTGGCGTCACAGGTACACGACACATTCCTTTTGTGTCTTTTCTCTAAAACAACGATGTCCGGCAACAAGCTCAGTAGTCAAAGTTTTCCAGTCAATTTACAAAGAAAAAAAAAACCCAGAAAATATTCCAACCATAATTTTGGATTTGAATACTTGCTGCAGCAATGAATTTTAGAAGGTGACAAGTTACATAACATGGCAGCAGTTATCATTGCACCTGGCCCTGGATGGTTGCCATGACGTGAGAAGAGAATGTCAGCTCACTTGCCCCGGTGAACAGCAGGCTAGGGCCGCCCTTGCACACTTGTCAAGCTGCTCTTGTTATTAGAGCCATAGATTTAGCTGTCCCAGCTGTGTATGCTACTGTTTATTCTCTCCTACTTTTTCACTATATATAATATTTTTCTTAGATATGCAAGAGTATTTAGGCTTTGCTTTTATTTAGAAACTTATACATCAAGAGATTATTCAGTATTCAATTATAGTTGAATTGTTAATGGTTGGGATCTGATTTTAAATGAGTTCAATGTAAATCAATAGAGTTTCCAATATGGGAAATACAGCAAGCTGAAGTTCAATGCTCCATGACTAGCTAAGCTGCTAATATTATAACTCATGCCTAAATCAATAAGTAGTATTATATTTCTTTTTTTTTGCTAGATCCATTTTGTGTCTGGAGCTGAGGCACTTACAACAGCTTGTTGACATAAAAACATGTATTATTTTGTAAACCTGTAGATTACAGGCCAGATAGAAACATTTGAAGTGCAAAAATGATGAACAGAAGTACTCAGGAATATTTTTTTAAATCTAAGGAGTATGAATTAGGAGGTGGTGGACAAAAACAGGGGTTCTTTGGCATTATTTGATGTGCCGATTGTACTGTACAGAGACAAGAGGAGAAAATTAATCCCTAATGTCATGATTACAAAGCATCACTGCAGGGAGGCTTAGGTTTCAAGGAGAAGATAACCAGACAAACCAGTTCTTAAGAGGGTGGCTGATTGGCTGTTTTGCTAAAGATAAATGTTTCCTCTTCCAAATATTCTGGGGAAAAAAGTAGACTAATAGCGAGAAGTGTAGTGATTTGCACATTATCCAAGCCATTGAGTTATTCCTGCCTGTCCTCATTCTGGTTCTTGATTTGCAGGCCAGCTCTGCTCTGCAGCTGGAGCAAATTATATCAGCAGAAGTGCTGATGTGACCACAAGTTGACAAAAGGACATGATTTCTAGTAGCAAAAAAGCAACTAGATTTTATGAAATTGTATCTAATAATGTTGTTTAACTCATGGATCCTGCATCTGACGCCTGCTTTTTATCCAGTCCTTTCAGCGGCCCTTTGTTAACAGTCACTCAGAAGAGGAAATAAAATGTAGCCATTGAAATAAAAATTGCTCTACTCTTTTTAATAGCTCAGCTGCAGGCTCTATTGTTTTATTTAATGGATTGTATAACTGAAGTCTCTCCTCCTGATGATTCCCATTTGGCTTCTGAGTCCCCAAACTCTGTCAGAATCTTGGGGGTTCCAGAAGGTGTCTGGTGTATCGCTTGTTCAGAATACAAGTAGATAGTAAAAGCAATAATGTTCTTTAAAATGTAATTCCTGCTACTGATTCAATAGTACTATGAGCAAAACATGGAGATTTCTTTTCTCATCCAAACAAAGCGTGATTAGACAGTCCCTAGACTCAACAACTGTAGTTCAGGATACACTGGAAGTTTTTTGGCTTAAATACACACAGACAAGAAAGTTTGAAGGCAGAAGGAAGGGTAAAAAGAAACTAGGACTACAATAAATGTCTTTATTTTCACAATCAATATGTTTTCTTCTAAGGCATAGATATTGTCTGAGCTTTGGGGTCTGCAGTAGGTCTCTGTCTGCCTATTGCAGATACAGAAAGTGAACCTGTGAATCATTGGGTTGGAGTTATTGTCATCCTGAACAGTGTCACATGGATGTTATACTTGGACATGTTAAATATTTTTAGGTTCTTCAAAAAAGTTAAAATGTGTCAGGTTTCTGAGGGAAGCATTACAGGTGACTTGAAAGTATATATTTTGCTTTTGCTTTTCTAAGATAAATCACATTATGTTTATATTCAAAAGATCAAAGATATAAAAATTCCCTCCTACATAAGAAAGGTGTTGTGAAATACCAAGAAAAAGATCAGCCCTCTGCTTTACCCTTTTTAATATATCAAATATAAATGAATTGCAAAGTATGGATTGGACTCAAATAAACTGTTAGGCTGTGATTGCTGAAGGGTGTTGCAAAAAGCTTTTCAGTTCATTTCTGTCCCACCTGGATATTTTCCATCAAAGCAGGTTCACTGTTTTAGACAGAGGAGGAAGAGGATTTGTTAATCATGAATTCCTAAGAATCCCCTCAGCTGATAAAGATACACAATGTACAAAGCAGTTAAAGCAAATCACATAGTATAACTTGTTACAGATATAATTGAGATACACGTAATCATTAACCTTGGACCAGACTGGAAATCTGTTAATGAATCAAATCAATATCCTCTCCACTGATCCATAATAATTTGAAAGAAATGAAAAATTTAACAGTTACTGTATGTGAGGTTATTGTGGGCTGCAATTAGCTAGTCTCCAGGAGATTATGTTACCTAGCTACCAGAAGGTGAGTATAATTCCTGGAGATCTTCAAGAAAGATTGTCATCAAGACAGATACCAGGCCTGGAAGTGGGTCAGGAAAAGATATTTGGTTTTCACCAAGCCTGCTTCATCTCTCTGTCATTTCCTTCTATATATCCTTGTTAAGATACATCAAACTCCCAGTTAAAACGAATATATTGCTTTGAAAAGACATTGCAATTGTATTTTGTCAGTTAAAGAAATGATTATCCCTTTTTATATCTTAATACATAGCTAGAGCTCACACAGCAAAAAGGTCAAGGCAAAAAATTCTTCATTTGGGAACAGAATAAAATGAGTTTCCTGCTGCAAGCAAGATAACTTGTGTATGAAAATAGTTTTACACAAGCCCCCTCATTCTAAGTTCCAGCATGGTCATCTTTGGCAGTTGCATTAGATAAAAGAAGTGCATGTTCTACTTCTATCACACCCCACATTTTTATACCCCATCTTATAAGTAATATATATCAAATGGTGTAGTGATAAACCCAGAACACACACACACACACGCACACAAACTCACATATGTATATATTTCATGTAAATCTTAGAAGAAACAGTCTTGGTATGTGAAGTTCCATAGAAAAATCTCAATTTGGGGGAGATATAAAAAGAAATATTGCCATTCTCTAGGGAATCAGTAAATAAAACGGAGAACAGAATTTTTTAAAAAATGCATGTAAAATATATGCATATGGAAATGTTAAGAGCCTTATTTTATAATGCCAAGGAGGGCACAAGATAAAAACTGTTGTCATTTGTTTCCAGGGAAAGCAGTCGGTGAGACCAGGCACAGTAGGATAGTTCGTTAGCTACCACATGTAAAACCGAGAGCAGATGGTTCCGTTGATATAGAGCGCAGGAATGTGCGTGTTTATGCGGGTGCATTTCTGTACGTGTGCGTGTGGAAACCAGCAAGGAGTTTGACACTGATGTACTCCATCAAGTCCAGTTATAAAGAACAAGTAGATAGAACAACATTCTGTGCATCTGGCAGCCTAACTAGCTCTGTCAATCTGTGGATACTGCTGACATTGTACTATAAGCTCCGATTCCATCTGTGTTGTTTATTTTGAGCTGGATTTATTGCACACTATGTGAATTGATGATGGCTAGAAGGTCCAAAAGATTCTGAGTCTGTTTAAAGTTCCAAGGTGTCAAATTACACAGGATTGTGTCACGAACATTATGAAAGGGTAAGTGGAGAGGCAAACTGATTTCAGTATTTGTTAGACGTCCAAGAAAAATTGCTGAAAATATAGATGAAGAAGGTTTATGAAAACATCTAAAGAGTACATATGAACTCCTGCAATCAAATGTTTCCTTTTCAAGTTGCATTGTGTCATTTAAAAAAATTCAAAATATGTACAAACAAATAGACAAGTCGTATCAGCTCTCCACTCTGAGGTTGTGACATGCACATTACTCAAAACTTCCTGATCAGTACCATATTAAATTGCCAGGATAAAAGAATGGACTTAGTGGGTGAGGCCTGAGCTCACTTTAGTTCCTAGTGGCAAGAACCGAGTGAGAAGTATCCTTCTGTACGTTCACTATCAAGATATTGCATGGCACCTCTTTATTGCTTTATTTCTTGCTATATAATATTTCTAAATCTCTTCCATGGAGTTTATTAAAGAGATCATGTTATTTTTATCAACAAATCATTAAGTTAAGTGAGTAATATACATCTCTATGAGTAAACAACACTATCTGATCTAGGTCATCTATATTAAGCCTTTGGTTTACTTTAACTTTTAATATAAAGTACAGTTGAATGCTATGTGTCTATGTTACTGGAATATTCTTGTGAAAAGGGAGAAAAAAGACTTAGTAATTCAGGTGTGATGTCTACATTACTATATCTGATAGTATCTAATTCATGTGGTTGTTCTTGCCTATGTAGATAGTGAATAGCCCAGATCAGATCAGCATTTTCTTGTGCCATGCATGATATAAGCTAGACTACATGCAGTTTGGCTTATGGTCATGGAATGAAAAAATAATTTTTCTTATGGTATACCAATCTTAATTCATGTTTCCAATCCTCGTTCACTTAGTGGTTGATCATGGTTTAGTTGTATCAGTTAGTACAAATACAAATTTTATATTCTATTCTGTGCTTTTAAAAAGTACAAAATTAATCAGCCTGACTTCTCAGTACAACATTAAACAGATTCTATGAAAGTAGTTCACTTGCTTGGTAATTTTTAATATTCATTTTTTGGTATTCATATTCATGGTAATATAAGATACACAAAGTAGTGTAATATATAATTCAGTCTCAAAAACCCTAAATGTCTGGCTGATCAGGTTAGATATCCTTCCACAAATGTCAAATAGTGAGTTCTTTCTCTCCACCCTCTCTCCCCCATCTCCACACACACATCAAGACATGGTATCAATTGAAAATGAAATAGTAGAAGAAAGTAAACTAAAATTAAGTTGGAAAACATTCCCTACAATGCTTTCTTTGCCAGATAATACTATAATGGGAGATGTCCTCACCATTTGGTATATCATTCGTGTTCTCAAGTTCAAGAGATGTTAACCTCCCTCCTTAGAGGTAGCACAAAGAGAGTGGATGTAGTTTATGCAGGTCACACAGCCACAAGTAACCAAACCCTTACTTTAATTTATCTCTATAAACATATATTGAACCACACATAGTGTTTGGCACCGAGGTAAATAAAATGGAAAGCCTGTGTCAAGAATATATAAGGAATTTTTAAAAAGTTTAATGTAAGCATAACACAATCAGTACTGAAATAGATATATGCACAGAGAGTGATGAAAGCAGAGATGCACCCAGCTCAGAAATCAAATGGAGCCAGAGAAGGAGCAGGTGACAGGTTTCCAAGACAGGCACAAGCATGAGCACTGGGATGGTGACAGGAGCCACAGGGGTGCTGGGACTGCAGCTCTGCCACTACCCACATAGCTCACGTGGGCCAGGGAGGGGAACGCGTGGAAGTCAGCAACACCATTGGGCCAAAGTAATGAGGAAAGGCTCAGGTTGACTCCTGGAATTGGAGTAGATTTTGAATACACAGATAAAGAAATGATTGCACATTGTCGTTAAGCAGGAACAACACTTCATGATAGGTCTACCAATGCAATAGATTGAGGGGTACACAGATTAATATCGTAGACCTGCCCACTTTCAATTCGCTGATTGGCTTGTGTATTCGTAACTTTCTCTTGCTGAGACAAAATACCTGACCCAAGTTAAAGGGGGAAAGGTTTCTTTGGTTCACAGTTTGTAGAGCTTTCAGTCTGTAGGTCGTTGGCTGTAAGGCAGGGTGGTATGGCAGAGGAGCATCACACACTAGAAAAAGCTCATGCAGGCGGAAGTCAGCAAGCAGCAAGCCTCCCCTTTCCTTTTATTCCATCCAAGCTATAAGCCTTTCGGGTGGTGCTACCTGTGTTGGTTTGGGGTTTAATTTTTGCAAGGGGAACAATATAATATAGGACACATATTTTATATGATTATTTATAATAGTTAACCAAGGAACAATGTACAAAAGAGTGCAGGAAATCTGTCCACACACTAAGACAAAAGAATCCAGCCGAGGGCCTGGATCCCTTGATAATGTCCTACATGAGTCCAGCTGAAGACCTAGAACTCATAACAACACCTCCCACAAATCCAGCTGGAGGCCCAAACCCCACAACATCTCATGCAGGCCTGTTTCATGGATCTGCACTGGGAAGGCCCAAAGGTCAGTGCTGGAATCTAGGAAGTTTACACCAGTGGGCTGAAGGATCTGTGCTAACAGGCTGAGGGATCAGCACTGGACCCAGGAAGTGATGCTCAGAAGAACCAGAGTTCCCTCAAGAGGTACCACAGCCATCTTCACCAACAGTGAGGTCCCGAGCTCCTCTGATGATAAAAATGGCTGAGTTCTCATCAGGGAAGCCAATGCAGCAAGCTTCTTCAGGAGCCTGAACTGTGTACCTTCTTCCCCTCTGGAGCCAGGAAGCAATGCTCAGAGTGAGGACCAGAGCTCCCCTAAAGTGAACCGAAGCCATTCTCAGTGCCAACAAGGTCCTGAGCACCTTGGAGGATGACAACAGCCAAGTTCATCAGGAAAGCCAGCCTGACGAGCTCCTCCAAAACAACCAACAGCTCCTTACAGCTTCCACTAGTGCCCAACAGACTTTCTCTGCTTCCAGCAGCCGCCTTAGTTCCCAAAAGCCTTTTCTTCTCCTTCTCCAGTTCTGCCTCTTATGCCTCTGGCAACAGTCCCCAGGTGGACATCCTACACCCTGCACCACCCTTACTCAGTTCAGCTGGGGGTTGTAAGTTGACCACAAGTTATCCATCTACTACACTACTCATGCTCAAGGCAGCATCATCCATCCCCAGATCTAAGCTAAATCATTAAGTTATCACTCACCTTTAATCCCAGTATCACATACCCTCATCCAGTGTTGCACTCCCATGATCCAGCCACCTCCCACAGCCCCACCTATGAGCTCAGGAGGCTTTTGGAGGGGGGAGACATCTAGACACACACCATAACAGCTTGTCAAATGTGGATCTTGTGAACACCTAGAACTGATTCATCCCTAAAATCTTAAATTCCACTCTTAACGGCACCCTCTTGGGCCTGAAGGTTTCATTCAGTCATTTCCATTGTGCACACTGAGACGGAAAAACAAAAAAAAAAGGAAATGAACAGAAACAAAGGGAAAGTTATGTTTTGTGTCTACATGTCCCCCTCATGCAGTTATAGGTGGGGCTTTTCCAGAGGTGGCTGAATCTAGAGTGTACAATTGATTCATGACACAGTGCTGGGGTTAAGAGTGCAGGGATTAAGGGTGAGTGATTGCTAATTCAGTCCACTGTGTGGAATAGCACTGGTGTAATCCTGGTGGACTGGGTACAATATAAGAGACAGAAACAGGCTTGTCTCTCTCTTCCTTTGTGCTTTTGCTGTCTTGTGGGTGCCATGAACTATTGTCCGCCATACCCCTCTGCCAAGCCATCCTGCCTTGGAGCCATCCTGCCTTTCAGACTATGGGCTGAAACCTCCATGAACTGTGAGCTAAATGAATCTTGCCCTCTGTAACTCTGTGCGTCATGTATTTTGCTCAACAGCAAGAGAACAATAACTAAGACAGAGCTTTTGCAAATGAGGAAGTAAGAAGGGCTGAAAGGAGGGAAGTGAAATGGGAAAAAATTAAGATATATTATGTACAGGTACAAATTCCTTATGATGAATATGATCAACATGTATGACAAATAGTAGTAATAAAAATAAAGATAAAAAGAAAGCAGGCTATTTTTAGCCTCCCTGAGGAAAAAAGGAAATCCTTGAATCCCTTAGTCCTCTACTTCCTCTCTCTCTCATCGTGATCAATTTCATTTCTAACCCACGTGGACTCCCTGATTTCTCATTCCCATCTCTCAGCTTGCCTCAAAAATCTTGCCTAATTTTCTTTTTATATCACATCTTCTTGGAGCAATAGCAAGGTTCGATCAATTCGCCCTTGTTCCTATAGCTCTCTTTCTTGTTAATGGAAGAGATGATTTTCCTGTCATTTCCCTTCTACGCTAGCTACCTTCCCCCTCTGTTCGTCACCCATTCACAAAGGAAATGGAAGCCAGCACCCAAGCATTACAAGCAAAGGCCATCAGCATCTTCTGCTTCTAACTCTTCCAATTGCAAATATAGATAGATGATTCCTTTAGCAGGTGGCCAATCCTTTTATTTGTGCTCTAGAATCCCTTTTACTAAAATGTTCAAGGACTGGGGCTGGGGATTTAGCTCAGCGGCAAAAGCGCCTGCCTGGCAAGCGCAAGGTCGTGAGTTCGGTTCCCGGTACCAGAGAAAAACCAAAAAAAATAAAAAAAATAAAAAATAAAAAAAATAAATAAAATGTTCAAGGACTATATTTTTTTGAAATTCCCTTTCTTCCCCATGCCCTCCTTTTCCCCTGCTGAATAATATGCTTTTACTTGTTCTTTCTTTAAAATGTTATCTAAGTATACCTAAGTCTGCTTTTAAAAACAAACCAGCATCTTCATCTCTAAGCTGCTCCTTAGCTACTGACCTATCTATTGCTTGCGCAGGATGTCTTGAAAAAAATGGCTCAGAGTCCTTGTGGTAACCTTCCTGCAGTTTCTGTTCATTCCTCTACCCACTGTAATCTAGGAGCTACCTCCAAGAACTCCCAGACACTGTCCTTGTTAATATCATTAGTGAACGTCCCATTTCAAAATCTCTAATGGGCACTCTAACATTATTTTCTTGTAGGGCTCGATATCACTGACTTATCCCTCCTCTTTGAACATGATCTCCTTGGTTTGTTAAGGACACCACACTCATTTTCTTTGCAGATTCTTTCTTGCTGCCATTTACTACATGTTAGTGTCTTCAGAGGTAGCTCTTAGGCCACTGGCGCTTGTCATTTTACACATTTTATCAGAGGAGTATCACTTACACATTTAATTATTATTTATATGCTGGTAGCATTATTTATAGCTACATGGAGAAGAATCCAATCCAAGGAATAAATCCTCAACTAATGCCTTTTTGATGAATTTTAGTCAGCTGTACACATTTGAATAATCTCTTATCTCCTCCACCTGGAGATCTTCCAGTCATCTCAGGGGCCACATACCCAAAATTGCATGCAACATCGCCTCTCCTTTTTCCAGTCAAACATAAATATTGCTCAAATCCATGACTTCCTTTCCCCTTTGCTAGTAACATTATTCTAGTACAAGCTAAGATAAAAGAAAGGACCTTGCCATCTTTGACAATTATAATCTAGTAAGAAACACAATCAAGATGGATGTAGCAAACAACTAAATCAACCAAACCGACAATATACACCTCTTTAAATGGAAACAGTTGAATAATCCTAAATACAAAATTTTAAAAAGCCCAAGGCATAAGAAACAAATATTTAAAACCAGTAAAGCACAGCCTGCATATCATCTTTATATTCACATTCCTCACTCCCAACATTGTGAACTACAAGAGACCTGCAAATCAATTAATACTCCTTCTGTGAATTAATCTGTTTGATGTTTGATAGTACAGAAAAATGAAAAGCACTACAGGGTTCTTAACCAAGTCATTCACAAATGATCATACATGTCCTGTAACTTATTCTGAAGAGCTGATGAAATAAGGGTGTCAAAGTTATCCCTACTTATGTCTGATGGAATTGAAATTTTTCTTAGAACCTGATAATAATAAAGGGCATTCAGACAATTTCATCAAGCATTAAAATGAAATATCAGACCTTAAAATAACTGGCTATGTTAGCATTGTATAAAACCAAAGCTGTATTCTATAGGCTTGATTTTGATGCCAAATTGAGCAGCTTTCATGGCGGAAAAGATTTTTCCCTGGCTCCCTACATCCTTGAACGGAAAGTTATTTTACGTGTCCTGCTAATGAAGAAGGTTGACTCTTCTCTAGCCAAAATTAACTTTATTTCTTTTTTCCTCAATAAAGTCATTTCCTTCCTGAGCAGTAAATACAGACTAACATGCTGATAGAAATTGGTAAGTCTAGCACATTCTGCGGTAATATTCCGGGTTTAGAGCAAATGGAAATAAAATTTTCTAAAGTTTCACCCTCTTTTTATTGCAAAATAAGCCAATGTACATCAAGGTATAGAAAATAAATACACACATCATAGAATTATAATAAAGCAAACTTCCATATAATGATGACCAGGTTACAAAATGGAACTTTTCCACCAGCCCTACCAGTTATAATTTCCCTTCCACTCAAAGAAACCAGCATCCTCATATTTATGTTCATATTTTCCTTGCATTCTTTACCATTTCAGCATTTGAAATATGTCACTAGATAATATATGTCAATTTCATCTGTTTTGAATTTTAGGTTAGTGGAATTATAGAGCACATATTTCTTTTGTGTGACTTCTTTCACTTAATATTAGGTTTTTGAAATTTGTCTATGTTGCTAGTAATAGCTATAGTTCATTGATGTCAATAGCTTGTTAGTAAAATATTGTTGAATACACCTTAATTTATTTTTTCATGTCATTGCTGATTGCTGATGAATATTTTGACTACTTATAGTTTTGGATCTTGTGAATAGAATTGTATTCATTTGTGTGTATGCATTTAGTATACCTGAGTATGCCTTGTTTGTAGGTTAAACAACAAGATGCAAGTTTATGATCTGAACATAAGTGTATGTCTAACCTTACAACAATGAGGAACACTAAAACTAATCAGGATTATAAAACCTGGTTGAATTTGTGCATCTATTTTATTTTTAAAATGTCTTAAATTCTTCAGCTAAGTTCTATTACTGCATATTTCAGAAAGAACTAGCTGAATAGTCTGGTTGAAATTTATGAAATACAAATGTAGTATCAATGCCTAAAAGAGATAGTGAACACTTACACTTTCTTCTAATAAAAATGTATTTTTTCTCAGGAAAATGGAAAAAAGCATGAATGGCATTCATCAAAATTCTTAAGTAAGAAGCAGAAATAGGTAGATTCTGTGGCAATTTGAAGTTTAGATTTGTATTTTATGGCTGTCCCATTCCTCTTATAATATCATAAAGATTGAAAATCTTGTTTAACATGCTATTAAACAAATCTTGTTTGAGTGTATTGTAAAACAGACTCTTAAAATATAACTTACACATTCTTGTCTTCATAAAAGCTTAAGCATGGGAAACGTTGCCTTGAAAACTGTAAATCAAATCAGCTGTCTGACCTGGGAGCTAGTGATTGGTTCTTCTGAAATGGAAAAATAAGTCCCCACGCTTTGATTTACCATGAAACAAAATCCACTTCCTTAAATTACATCAGGGTTTTTGGAACCAGTTTATGAGAAATTTACAAAGAAATATTGTGAGTACATAAGTGTGAGATGGTCATAAATATGTTTTCTTTCCTGTAAATAAAAAAAGAAAGAAAATTAAAAAACATTTATCTGGTAAATTTCCTTGGGGCCCATGAGTTTAGGAAGTTTGTATTGTGGGATAGGACATTCCACTGAGAAAAAGATTGAGTACGTCTCGGTTGTCACAGAAGCTACAGCTTGAAAGGAAATTCTAATTCGTCATCATCATCATCGTCATCACTGAAGAGATACAACGAAGGAGTAAAATAGGCACACAAAAAATGGCCTTTATCAGTCAAGACCAGAATGATGAAAAAGTAATGTCATAGAGTAAAGGAAAAGTGTTTTCAGAAAAGGAAGAAAAAGCAAGAAATGAGAAAGGAATGATGTGAGGATTGATAATTTAAAGATCTTTAAAGTGGGTCAAGTAAGGGCTGACATCTTACCTTCAAATTAACAGCTGTATGACTTTGATTAATCATCTCTTTCCCAGTTTCCCCTCAGTAGAATGAGCATAGTAAAACTTAACAAATAACATTTTGCAAGAGTCATCTGAGATAAGGTTGAGAAAGCACATACAAAAACTCCTCTACAAAATCAGTAACAGTATTTGTAGCAGAAGCAAACATTTGGGGATGGCAAGGGCTCATGAGAGAGTAGCCTATGAAGAGATAAGCAGCTTAAGGCCTCAAAAGTATTTGGGCCACACTAAGAAATTCAATACTTATGCTAAGAGTAGATCTGTGTCTCAGAAAGGATATGCAAGCTGTAGTATGGCTGGCTGGAAAGGGGGAAGAGGTAAGAAAACCAGTAAGGACTGAACATAATTAGTGACCAAAACTATTCCTCTGCGTATATAAACAATTGAATGTGTGGGAATGTATGTGTATATTTCTATCAATATTGGAAGATACTTTAGTTTTCAAGTCAAAAAGGGAAATGAAAATGTTCTGGGCCAGCAATGAGCCATGGAATGAGCCTACAGACGTGGTAAGTTCTGCCGTGAGGTTCGTGGCTGCTGTGAATGGATCCAGGACACCCTAGAGCTTGAGTCTTAGCAACAGGAGCAGATCGAGAACTAAAGACCATACCTTGCTCTCCATGGCCACTTTCTATGACCCCAGGTGGACCCTCCACCTGCGCAGTGTTTTGTTTTGTTTGTTTTTTTTTTTTTTTTGGACCTGGAATTGTACTCACAACCTCATGCTTGCCAGGCAGGTGCTTTGCCACTGAGCTAAATTCCCAGCCCCTTGGTTAGTGTGTTTGAGAGGTACAATAATGTAGATAACATTACTGGGCAATATTAATATCTGGCAAGTAGTCTCTAATGCAAAATTCCTATTGATAAAAATGAAGAAGGTAACGAAGTAATAAATGTTTTAATTCATTAGGAAGGTGTACAATAATTTAACACTCACAAATACCAACTACTATAGCTTTAAAATACATCAAGTAAACATTTGACATGAAAACAGATCTCTTCATTTTAAGAACAAGCACGTGAAATCATACATCAGTACATAACACAATTCTAATGACAAAAAACTAGAATTCCTTTAATAAAATGTGCGTGAAGAATATTTAACACACAGTGTGCTGACTTTTGTGGTTCGTATATTCTGTTCAGGCACACACTGGACATACTGCTTTATAAACAAGTCCTCTAAAATTCCAAAGCATCAATATCACACAGATCCAAAATTTCATAACACCAAATTGTGTAACCACTAAATTGCTACAGTTTACATACATTTAGAAATAAACAAAACCAAAAGTATGTAAAAATTTTGATATCATGTATCTGAAATGTTCATAGGTCCAAAAAGATTTTATAATGAAAATTACAAAATATTTAGGTCTAACTTATTAGAAAACTTATTAGAATAGGAGGTAGGAATATTTTAAATCTTATGGGACATAATAACAATAATGAAATTACACAAAAAGGAGTCTATAGCTTTTAATATCTATCTCAGAATAAAGTTTGAAAATTATTTACCCAGTGTAAGTTAGCAAAAAGTGTAAAGGACCTAAAATTAACTGAAAGAGTAGAAATAAAAAATCATAGAGTTCAGAAATGAATCAAACAGAAAATAAAAAATGCTGTCTTAAAAAAGCCAAAATATGACCTGCAGAAAGAAAAATTGCAAAGTACTAATAAGCTATCACTATTTCCATTTACCTTATATAAGGAATCCTAGAGATCTCTGTAAAACAAAACAAATAAAAGTGTTAAGATTGTAACACACAAAATCAAATTATCATGGTTACCAGATGATATAATTATCCATGTGAAATTTCAGAAGACCAATTATTAGAATTAATGAGTTTGATAAGTTGTCATATGAAAATAAAGCACACCACGCTCAAAAACATGGGAATTCAATATGGCAAAGTTGTCAACACTATACAAACAGATTTATATCTTCAATAAAAATTTAATCACAACCTCAAAAGGATTTTTTTATAGGAAATGATAAGTGTTTCTTAAATTTAGATGGAAAAGGAAAGAGAAAAATATAGCCAAGAAATTCATAAATTTGAGCAGTGTGGGAGGAAATGCTCTACTGGATGTCCTTAGTTATGATAAGTTATACTGGTAAACTTAGGATATTAAGATAAGAATTAAAATAGATCAACAGAAGAAAGTGAGGAGCTAGATCCATCCATATATTGAAACATGATATAAAATGGAGGAGTTGACACATTGTGCAATTTTCCACTTATTTCAGATGAGAATTTGTTGTTTGAGTCATATAACATATAACAATTTCAGCTGTGTTAAAATCTTAAATGCTGAAGGTAATTTTTTTATAATTTTACAATAAATTATAGGATATATTATGTTTATAACTTCTGGGGAGTGAAAAGCTTGCTTAAATAAGACACAAAACTACTTAAATTCACCTAATTTACATTAAAATTTAGAAATTACCTTAAGGAAACAAAATAACTTCTCTATTAATTAAAAAATTACAAATAGTGCAAAAAAAGGTCAATAACTCCTTGAAACATTTGCACACCTATTGCTGAAAAATGTGAGTGCACACATATAAAGAACTTCTGAAAGTCACTAAGAAATGTTAAACAAACTAATAGAAAAACAGACAAAAATACAAGCACATATATTTCACAGAAGAGAAAACAGATGGGCAAAAATAAATAAAAATTGTATTTGCTTACATTAAATTTTTGAAAAATTAAAATGAAACTGCAACAAAACACTATTTTATACTCATCATAATGACAAAAATAAATGTCTTAAAGTATGTCAAAAATAAATGTCTTAAAAGTGTTAGCCAGGATTTGGAACAATTGAAATTCTTAAACTCTGCAAGATGGAGTTTAACATTTTTAATTGTACACTGTTAATCCACTTGGCATTAAGTAGCAACGTGAGAAATATGCATGTATAACCATCCAGAAAATCTGCTTCTAGACTTTAATAAGATTCCTGATCAAGCAGGTTGATTGAACTTCATACAAGCTTTGTAATAATGAAAGAAAATTTAAAAACACATGATCACTGTTAAAGCAATTTAAAAATAAATGGTTACCATATTCAGAAAATGTTTTAATACACAAATTGCAGGTTAACTATATGCAGCAATATGGATAAATATTGCATGACAGTGTTGTGTGAAAAAAGCAAGTTGTTAGTGAAAGTATATATGTGCTATAGTTCATATCTAGAGGTCTCCTCAATGCCTCATGTGCTCATAGGCATAGCTTTTGAAGATGATTGGGTCATGGGGGCATGATTGTCCATGGATTGGTCCACTGATGAGCTTCCAGTTGACTCACTGTTAAGTGATGGGGCCTGCTGGGAAGGGCTGTCTCACTGGGGACTGACCTAGAAAGGGTTTATCTCTTCCCTGCTCCTCCCTTCACCTTCTCTCTGCATAGGCTCTCAGCTACTTCTTCTCTGCCATGCCTGCTACCATGTTGTCCTGCTTTGGACCCACCTGACCATTGACTGAACCCTCTACAAACTATGAGTCAAAATAAAACTTTCCTCTTTAAGTTATGGGTGTTGGATATTGTATCTCAGCAATGGAAAGTAACTTAGACTGTATTAGAATATGATTTTAATAGAATTCAAAGACAGGAGAATCTATGTATACAGTTAGGGTATAGACATGATGAAAAACATGACAGTGATTAACACAAAATTCAGAACAATAATTAGATCTAGAGGGATCATTACCATGCTATATAGATAAGCACTAACTGAATTTAACAGAAAGTAACAATGACTTTTATTTTTCATTTGAATGATTAGTTCACCAGTATTAAATTTATGATTGTGCAGTATGTAATATGTTATCTGTGCTACAGATACAAAGTGGTCGTAGTTACAACATTATTGTGATGTCAAATAGCCAGAATTTTCTAACTTGTAAATGATGAGGAAGAAAAGAGTGTGAAGAACCAGTTTTACACTGCCGATCTGAGCCAGAGTGGACGATATTACTATGGAATGACGGGAGGAAGAGGAGCAGGACGGATTGATGTGGGGCAGATGCAAGGGTAGGATGATGGAGAACTCAGTTTGGAGCCAGTTACATGCAGAGAACTATACTGAAGCTTGGTAAAAGGCTGCAGAAGGAGTTGTAATGTAAGACTGACTAAAGCAAGTGATCTCTGGGGCTTAGGCAGAGAGCTTTGGAAATCTCTGGCCTGTGGACTCTCTCTGAGGCTGTCACAATGGATGACAGTGCCTAGGATGTGGGCAGAAGTTAAGCAGCAGAGGAGGGGGATATGGTGTACTTCTCCAGATGTTATGATTTGGGAGTTCCAGGAGCATATCATTTCAGAAAGTAAAGGCTCAGTAAATGCTTGACTTTAAGTTTAGTAAGTAACACAGATAGGTCTTCATTTTGGTTTTAGGACATGAAAGCAAGTGACACTGGGAGATGTATTACAGGAGTGTTTACAATTCCACATTTAAGGTTAGTAGCAAGAAACCCCATTTGGTGGCAGAGGACGATCCTCAACAAGTTTTCTCAAATCTAGAGCCTGGAGAATTGGACCATGCTCCACTCCCACTCCCATGCTGGATCTCACAGAGTAGTCTGTTGGGAACCACCTGTGGAGAGGTCCCTGTGGCAGCAATCTACAGGAGCTATTGACTGAAGGCAGACGTGAGCTCTGCAAAAACCAGAATGAGTGAACAGGATCGAGAAAAATAAGGGAAAAATATAGAGATTGTACCAGTCACTTCAGGGGTTGAAGGATTATCTCTCTCCCAAAAGAGCAAATACATGTTACAGGTGGAAACTCTCTTCCAGGTGGGTGACTGCATCATAATCTTCAATTTCCGCAGAAGCAAAGGACCAGTGCACACAGAACATTGCTGCAGATTCATTACTTACTCTCTGAGCTTTCCATTTGGTCATTGTTTCATTCCCTAACTTACATGTCTGTCTTCTGACAAAGGCATTCATGGTTTGAACTCAGCCACAGTTAGAGGCAGCATTATTCCAGTTGAAGCCTAATTCATTTCTCCCCAGTTCAAAATGTTACAAAGTACAAATATGTCCTGGTTAGAAAGGAGTAATGAGCTCACTTTCTCTCCACCAATGGCAGTTTTCATTGATTGCATTTACAAATTGGTTCAAATTTGCAACAAAATAGTTAGACTCTGGAAGTCTTGGAAAAATACAAAGGCAAACCAAATTATTTGCTAGTATATTGAGTCCTTTAACATTGAATTATACTTAATATTAAGAAGAAATTAGTGATATTAGATATAAGAATATACAAATAGATACATAAATTCTTAATAGAAAGGAAATTCTTTGAATGAAATATCAGGCCTCTTAAATATTTCTCTTTCGGTGGCATTTTTCACGGATGCTACAAGGAAGTCACTGCAAGTCAGCCACTCTTTTTGAGGTCTCCAAAGTAGCTATGACCCTAGCCACATCTTTGATTTTGGACATCAGAATGTCATCACTGATATCAAAATCATGAACACCAGATCAGGGCCTCGGTTTCATGTTTGATGTCATATCAAAGGCACTTACTTGTTTGTTCTTGAAGTGTCCTTATTGTCCCCGACTCTTTTTGTCTATTTAACCCTTTTCCTCATAGGAGATCAAACTTGAAAATCTTCATGTACTCACAATGCAGGATCTACCTATAGGTTGAATTCTAACTTGCTCCACTCCCACTATTAGATGAAGGAGGAGTTCATGCTGCTTAACAGGATGGGTCTAGCGTTAGGTCTTCACAAGGAGGAAGCAGCTCACTGGTTAAATCATTAGATGAAAATCATATACAGATTAGGAAAGCAGATGTAATCCTAGAAAGTTTGAGAGTTTAAATTCAATGACTAATAAACAGACACAACAATGAGACTATTCATTTTTTACAAAGGAGAAGAAACAACCCATCGGAAAAAAATGCAGAGGAGTTACATTAGCAAATGTAGCTGGGAACTGCTTTAAGCTTATAACAGGTGGGAGAAACATCAGACATTGAAGGGAGGAGAACCCTTTGAACTACTTATAGATGGTGACCTCAAACACTGGTAAAGTTAGGAGATACCCTTAGCCTTAACACAGCTGCTCTCTGGCATCGTTAATGGCATGAGAATGGACCTGGGAAATGGCGATATAGTAACAGCTAAACCAACAGTCAAAAAATAGAAGTTTCCAAGTCATTAAGCCTACCCAACAGAGGCAAGAAATCATAGCTCACATCAATTTCAACAACTCTGCCTTTAAATCTAGTTTATTTTTTAATAAAAATATTTCCAGTGTTATTTATATGTAACTGATGCTTCAAAATTGCATATAATAATGATCCACAGCATGGTGTCTTCATGTACACAGAATGTGTGAGATGGTTTCTACAGTCACATTCATTAACATATCTAGTACCTCATATAGTTATCGATTTTTCTATTTATGATCTGAACGTTCAAAATTTACTCTCAGTAAATTTCAAATAGAAAATGGCTATAGTCACTGAGCTGCAATTTTAATCCTGAGCCCATAAGATTTAATGCTAGGGTAGTGTAAGTCTTAGCTTGTTGGGAGGTGGGTGAGTTCTTCCTATTCTCCCTAAACCCTTCTCCCTAGTTGCATAAGATGCCACTCTGGGAAGATGAAATTGTAGTTTGAGGTTTTTAATGTTCAAATACCAGAAAGAAAATCTTTTTCCCTCAATTGTCAATTACTTCTACCTTATGATATTGTGAACTAAGGAAAAATATGAGAACATATTCTTCCCTTCTTATGCTGAAGCTCCCCCAACTCATCAAATGACAGTCTGCATCCTTCAAAATAATAAGGATGGGCTACCTCAGGGAGCAGAAAACTAGTCTGGAGCCCAGTGTGTATAGATTGGTAGTGTATGAGCTAATCATCTGGAGAAGTATTAGGATGAAGAATTCACCTCACTGTCCAGAAAGTCTGCCAAGTTCTCAAGTACTGGTGATGATGCAGTCCGTGGATCATACATAGAGGAACATCACCTCAGACCAATTAATTGCTTCACTTTAGTGGGAATCTTTCCCATGGTCAGAGGGCACTGAGGCGCTTATATGTGTGCTTCTTCTCGCAGTCTTTTATGTGTGCCTTGTTGACTTTCACCTCTGCATTGGATTGAGGAGCTCATTCCCATTTATAAAGAGTTCCCTCCCATGCTGCTGTCTCTGCAATAGTAGCATTTTCATCAAGAAGACAGTATCCACAGGAAGTCTTGAATATTCCTGTCACTAAGAAGACGAGAGAGCAGATACAGACACCCTGTTTATGAGAGCTGAAATGGTGGCCCCCAGCAGCATTTGTTTTGGTCCTTTGTCAATACTCCCTCACTTGGAAGAGATCTTTAGTGCTGTTTGTTTTTCTCCTTACTTGTCCTGTACCAGTCACTGTGAAACTCAGGAAGGTATAATAGAACTGGTCCATGAATAATCTCAATCTCTCCCTTGCCCTGAATGCAGCCCAGTAGATGTGCACTCTCCCTCCCTCCCTTCCTCCCTCTCTCTCACAGACACACACACACACACACACACACACACACACACACACACACAATCTACCTGAAATAGATTTCCCTGTGTTGTCCAGGTTTGCCTGGAAGAATTTGGATTATGGTTGCACCCCACCATACCTAGCCATATCGCTTTAAGGGCTTTCATACATAGGAGTCTAAGGTGATTTCCGTCAAAATTTCCCTACATTTCTGAGGGAATAAAGTGGGGTACTGATACATATGGGTACTAGGCATGGTCCTGGGTCCTTATTTAAATTTTCTTACTCTTCACAATAATTCTTATGAAATAGGCATTGTCATTCTCATTTTATAGATGTAAGCAACGTACAGAGGGATTAAGTCAATCACATGGCTCAGAAGCAAATAAACTGAGATTTGAGGGTCATTGGTCACTATTTTACTGCATAACTTGTACTATTTCCCAATTGATTAAATTGTAAATTATTACAGGGTTATTCTGTTTATACTTTTAACATCTTTTCTGTCTTAAAAGGTAAGAAATCTCCATTTTGTATTAAATAATCATTTTATCCATTCCTAAACACAGAGCCTAGAGAACCCAGTGTCACCTGTTGTGTTCTTTTTCTCATATTGCACATTGCCAATCTAGATAAACCACAGGCTGAAATGCCTGCATTTGCCACAACAGTGGGTCATAGTTCATTTTTCCCATGGTTAGAATGACTTACCTAATTTATTTAAAATAATGACAGAAAACTCTGTAAGATGCCATTTTATATGTCAACACCAAATGATTCTATTTTAGAAAAAAACTTTCTAAAAAAATTCTTCCTAAATATCTGGCATCATCAGACCATAATACAAGAATGAAGGAAAATTATGTATATGTTTCTCTTTTCATTAAGAATGATTAGTAATTAAACCTTGTTACAAATGAATAAGACCTGCCTGGAGAGTGAGGGTGTCTTCAGTTTCTTACTGATAATTTTAGCAAAACGGTGTTCTACTCCTGCTGCGTTCAGTATCAAGGATACGGATACTTTGCTGAACAAATCAGAGAACAAATCTAAAGATGTTATCTCCACCTTCCTAAAATCTGAAGATGCATGGCCAGTCACTCTCGTTTTCTAAGTGTCTGTGTTAACTGTACTTATAAAAAAGCTGCAGCGGGGCTGGGGATTTAGCTCAGCAGCACAGCGCCTGCCTGGCAAGCTCAAGGTCATGAGTTCGATTCTCGGTACTGGAAAAAAAAAAAAAAAAGCTACAGCAAACTTGTGAAAACTTTGAATTCACATGGAAATGTTAATAAGGCCAGTGTACTGATCCAAACTGATATTACCTTTTAGCATCATAAATTCATATGTTAATTATGCAATGCAATCATAAAAGTAAGTTTTTTTTCAAGGAATTTTCTTTGGCAAGGAAAGGTTTCAAGTAAGGGTTCAAGTTCTACATAACAGTAATAATATTATATCTAGTAACATCCGTAGGAAGAATAAACTGTTAAACACTTTACACAGTACCACATCTACTTGAATTAATTACAACCAATACACATTTAAAAATCAAAGTAAGTGAGAGCCTATTATGTGTAGATATCCTTAATTATGGAGGTTGCTTCTCAGAAAGTTTCAAACATTATTCAAAGTTAACTACTCTCCTTATCAAACTGTTTTGGTTGACTTTTTTCTGAGCTTCAAATAGTACTGTGCTTTCTCTCTTAACACTACTCCATCTTCACCCCTGAAGACAAAAACAGAACAAAATTATCAGCTTGGTGACCATCAGAGTGTCAAACAATTTTCATAAAGAATTTATAAATATACATTAAGATTATTTGCCCTGACTTTCTAAACGATAAAGCAGGCCAAAGAGGTTGAAAACAACATTCTACAAGTGCTTCAAATATAGCCAGATGAAAAAGAAATTGATTAAATATGTTCATTATGCTGGGATTGTAATGTTTAAATGAGAACTATAAATAGACATAAAAATACTTCTGGTTTTTTGACTACATGAGAATCAGTCATTTCCTTAAATCAGAAAGTTACTTCCCTAGAGAAACGAAAAGAAAGAAAAACGAAACTGAACATGAACATCTTTACGGCATAAAATTAAACAGATTCTTCATAATATTTCTCTGATTTATAGCATCAAGTTTCATTCAAGAGGTTTATGTGCACACTAAAAGTAATGAAAGGGCATTTATTATTTGTGAAGTAGGAATGCTTTTTCATACAGAAGAGTAAATGTGTGCTTCACTTCCCAGGAAAGGAGTATCAAGCTTTTCCTTCCTCTCCTTTTCCCTTCCCTGTCAAAATGGAAAAACTGACTTGAGGTCTAAGGTCGGAGGGGAAAGCTGTGTATGCTTTATTCAGACCCTGGTGGTCTTTGTCAGAGTCGGCTTCACTGCAGAAGCCGGAGCTCTTTGCTGCTGTCCGCGCTAATGCTTGGTAGGTAGAGCTGCCATGAGCAGGTGGGGGCCCCTGTTAGAATCCGTTCGTCCCTGATGACTGTAGGTGATTAAGAGTTGGCTTATTTGACCACAGATCAAAAACCATTATGTCCAATAAATCTTTTCAGACAGAAAGTTACAATTTTAAGCTTCACTGTTTAGTTCTTAAACTCAGAAGGGGGCGAAAGTTGGTGTTATTTATTGCCTTACTACAATGCTTACATTTGTCAAATAGTTTATTCGCTTTAGGAAAATCCATTTCTGTAAGCATTCTGAATAATTCTTAGGTTACTTCAAGCACAAAATTCAATAAATTATCTGAGTTTAGTAAAAATGACAGAAACACTGTACTTCTTATAAAAACATAAGCATAAATATCCAGAATATTTAGGTATAAGAGATACAAACATAAAGAACAAGGAAAGATAATTTTCTTCAATATCATTTTGAATACCAAGTTTCCTAACTCATCAAGAATTGATATGTAGGTTACATTACGCAAAATTAATCAAATCTTTGACACTTCATTTTATAATGAAAAAACTATTTTTTGCTTTTAGTTTTTTAAAAATTTAATTAAGTTTATTAGTACATTTTAGGTACATATAATGATCACTTTTATTATAAGGAATTTGCACCTGTACATGATATAACTTATTTTATGCATTTACATCTTTTGTTCTTTTTTTGGTACTGGGAATTGAACTCAGGACCTTGCACTTACCAGGCAGATGCTTGTGCAGCTGAGCTATATCTCTGGTCCCGATATAACTTATTTTAAGTTTATTGTTCTATTATAATCCATGTATTGTAGAGTTCTTATTGTTCTTTAAATGTTTCAGTATAATCACTATATTCTTAAATTTTTATTTTCCTTTCCATCAGCTAAAGTATTATGTGTGCATATGGGACAAATGTGTGTTAAGTATGTATGTATGTTTGTATACACATGCACACACATATGTAATACACACTACCATTTACAATTGAGTTATTTAAGAGTTACTTCTCATGAGAACATCTTTAACTGTACAAGCAAGCTGTATTGGTGGACAGAGATTCCATGGGTGGTTTTGACTTTATACTGTCTAGAAACAGAACTAAAAGCAAAGTAATTATACCCACATAATAAACAATTCCTACCTCATCCTTCAAAAACCAGTGTTCCTCACTCCTTAAGAACAAATTTTTAGTATTTCTTCATATGTATGTACTTATAAAATGAATGTTCATGTACACACATAAATACGTCGTATTTTGGTTATCACTCTCATTTTCATGGGCACAAACATGTGAGCCTAAGGAACTCTCACTTCCTTGCTCTGGTAAGGAAGCATTTAAAGACAAACAACTGTGGGAAAACTAGTCCATTAAAAGCGGATTGCACAGAGTAATTTCCTTTTCAAATGAAGACTTACATATACAAATGTAAAGACATCGTCTATAGTTTGTTTTGTTTTGTTTTTTTGGTTTGTTTGTTTGTATTTGTCTTTTTGAGACAGGGTCTCACTATGCATTTCAAGCTGGTCTTGAGCTCATTATGTAGCCCTGGCTGGTCCCGAACTTGCAACAGTCCTCCTGTCTCAGCCTCCTAAGTGCTGGGATTACAGGCATGTGCCACCACGCCCAGCTTCGTGTATAGTTTCTTGATCAACTGTAATTTAAAATGTCCAACTGGTTAAAATTAAAATATGTTGCCAGGCGTGGCCGCTCATGCCTGTAATCCCAGCACTTGGGAGGCTGAGACAGGAGGATTGCTGCAAGTTCGAGGCCAGCCTGGGCTACAAAGTGAGCTCAAGACCAGCTTGAACTGCATAATGAGACCCTGTGTCAAAAAAAAAAAAAAAAAAAAATTAAAATATGTCCCCTGGACCTCTTTTCTAATTTTTATGCCTGGGTGATCCACAAATTCACCAACTACATTCAATGCTGAGCTCTCACATTCTCTATTTTCAGAACTCTATGTCCTGCTTTCTGCTGGACATCTCTAACATGTCTAAAATTGAATACCCAAAATCAGCACTCCCCAAATGGGCTTGTTATCTTCTCCCCTCTATATGGTCATTTCTCACCTTTCCTGTCTCACTAAGGGCACGTCCATCCAAATTGGAAACACTGTTTTAATTCTAACTACCTTCCTCTCTCTACTTCATCCTTTCCATCATGTCCTACTAGTTACCAAACCCTAATATCCTAAAGAATCCTGTGTCTTTATGTAGACCATCAGTTCTCACTAGACTTTGGCAGCAGTTTCCTGATTTTTCTCATTTCATCTTCCTATCGTTTCTACCAATCCACATTCCACCCTAATATCAAAATCATCCCCCTAATCTATAAATCACACCCTGATGTGCCAAGAATCATACGATCATCTCATTACCACCATCACCACAAAATGCACGGATTAGATAATTTAATGATTGAAGGACTATTTCCTATTGGGTGTTTTTCAGATTATAAACTCATATGAAGTCCTAAAACAAAAGAGCAGAAGGAAGATTCGTGCACAAAGCATTCTTACGATGCATGCTTTGGTTTAAACGTGAAAACTAGATGCTACTTTGTCCTGTTTAGTGGCAGGAAGAAGTTGAAGTGCTCCTGAGTCAGCAGTTGCTCAATACTGTCCTGACAATTTCAAGCGCTGGTTTGCGCAACTTGATACAGTGCTGAAGTTTTCACTTTTATGTTCACGTCACCAAAAAACTACTACTTTATTTGGCCTCATATACATAATTCCTGGAGGAAGGAGGCCTAAGATCTCTTTTTTCTGACATCCTGTGTTTGTGGTGTAAAGCAGCATGCAGAGGGCAAATGTGCTGAGGGCTGGTCCCCGAGCAGCCGCACTTCCAACGTGAAGCTGCTATCAGTGACAGAATGACACGGAGGAAGCAAGTTAGTGAGAAGACGCTAATATCCCTGTCCCCAGTCAGGCTTCTTGTGGTTTCAGAAAATTCTTGTGGTTGGCAAATTCTACCAGCAGCAAGGACTACACATCCTGTTGCTTGTTTTACTATGGCCTAATAATTTATTCTCCAACACGGGTCTTTTATTCCAATGACCACCATGGGTGAAAGTCAAATATTCTCTGCTGATTCCACTGATTTAAGGTTTTCTATCCAACTCAGGCAACATTCCTTAGATACATTTCAACCACGACTGCTTTTTATTCTCTTCCTTTGGCCTGATCTTGTGAAATCATTTCTGTACACCATCACGTTTCTCTCAATCTGCCTGTTTAAGAATGTGCTCTGCATTGATTTGGACACTTTCTTCATCATTTTTCACCAAATAACTCATAGAAAGAAAAGAATTATTAATGCACACCTTTATTCTTATTGGAGATTCTCTACTATTAATACAAATACTTCCCGTGAGCCCCCTGTATTTACCAATTTTCTTTCATCTCATTTGCTACTCTGTGTACCCAATGGTCAGTCTTGTGTAAAGTCGTGAATACCTTGTTTGATTTCCACGGACCCAAGGCATGCTTACTTCATTATTTTAACTTTTAAATAACTTTATGTCTATGTATGTTTTATTTTGCGAAAGTAAGTTGAATTTGTAGTTTGAATCAAATTATTTTTTAAAAAAATTAATGTGTGCAACAAGTAATTCCTCATCTCTTTGGGTAATGGCTTACCTCATTGCCAAGTAGTGTTTTATTACTGACATCTTTCTCTCCTGAAAGCTGTATCTTATGGTGTCTGTAACGTTCACCTTTTCCTCTGAGGGAGCCCAGGATTAAGGCAGTGGTCTTTAAGGAGTGGGGTGAGGGAAATAATAGGAATGGGACAGAGATTGAGGATTGGCTGTTCTCTTCTTGTGTTCATTTGTTGATGGACACGTGGGTTGTTTCTATAGCGTGGCTATTGTGGTCGTGCTGCTCTGAATACGTAGAGGCATGTGTCTCTTTGAGATCCCAATTAAACTCTTTTGGATGTACAGAGCCCTCAGAGTTTCCACAGGGGCGCCACCATTTGATATGCTCACCAGCAGTGCACAAGTGTTTCATTTTCTGCACAGCCTTGCAAATACTTTCCTTTGGTTTTTGTCTTTGTTAATAACCATCCCCACAGGTACAAAGTGACTTGTCATTGTGGAGTTGATGTGATTTGCATCTATATGATAATTGTTGATGATGGATGGCTTGTCATGTAGCTGGGGACTACAAGTATGTCTTCTTTGGAGAAAAAGTATACTCAAGTCCTTCAATCTCCTGCAATTGGATGAAATTCCAGTATTTTCTTCATCTGCAAGATGCTTATGATAATGAAGAAAATTGTGAATCTAAATTAGGCAATTTGACTAGTTAGGATAGCTAACCCAGTTCCACAGGGAGAAGCTTCACTGCGGCTCACAAAACTTTCGATTTGGTTTCATATGAACTGCTCTCGGTGCATCACCCTTCCAACATCCTCCACTGCTTTGTTATAACTTTCAAGTCTCCAAGACACACCCTACGTTCTTTTTGTTTCCAGACACTCAGATTCTCTTCTTTACTGAGATCAAAGGGAATTTCTCTGAGATCCTTCAATGGTCATTCTCTCCAGGTCAGAGCTATTTTCTCTTTTGTAGCCCATTTAGATCTTCAAAGGACACAGCAATCTGACAATGTTGCACCTTTTCTCATGCACTTACCACCATCTATTCCCACCACTCTCACTTGCTTGTTGAACTAAGGTTTAGTCACAACCTTTACCTGACTTTTTGATTCACAACCAAAGAAAGCACACACATAAATATTTTGGAGTGCGTATATATATGAATGAATGAATGAATATCATTCTTGCCCCTTGCTTACCATTTCTCTGTGGACCATAGATATTTGAGGAACAGCACAGAAGTGTGTCTTATGCTCCCAGTTAGCTGATGCCCCCGGCACGGAGCTTCCAGTTCAGGGTTTCAGCTCTGCAGCACCTGCATCAGCCAGCATGTGACAAAGGTTTCTTGGATCTAGCCCTACCCATTCTTTGTGGTCATATTTTTTGGGCTACGGTCAGGTGATAAACAGTAGGCAGAAAAGGCTGAACTGGGAGGGATGTCGTCTCCACCAGAGAAGTCTGAGTTGTAAATAGTGGCCAAGATAACCCATGTTCAGATTCTTGAACCATAGTTTTATCATAAACCTTTGGTAACTTGCAAGACTATTGAGTCTGAAGCTGGTGAATTTTATTTATTTATTTACAATTTAAATTAAACAAATCATTGATATAAGCATATGTGGTGATGTTAATTACATACATTGATGTTTTTCTCCACATTGTGTTGAATAAATTATAATTTTTAGTAATTTCACTTAAGTAGGAACATATGAATAGCTTTTAAGAAAAAGGATCTGGTTGTGATCATGGTCTGTCCCCTGCCAGGTAAGTATGTCTATATCTAGTTATCTGAGTATCCAATTTGAAGATATCAATATGTAATACAACAACCATTGATGAGTTCCTATCACCTTGTCTGAAATTCTATATTGCTTGTATTCTTTTCATGTTATTTTCTAAATGTAAGTGCATTTGTTAATATGCTTTTGTTCTTTTATCTTTAAAATAAAAAAGAAAAATTAAAACAATGAAAAAGAATCTAAAAAATCAAGAAACACTGGGGGATTGTTTTACATGTGTGCAGCATTTCTTCTGTAGTTTAAATCAAGAAGAGGTGTCCTGTTTTCCATGTGTTTAAACACTCCTGAAATGCTGAGATTATCCACAAAATTGATCAATGCCAATCCTGGAAATAAATCTAGTTTTCTTTCTTTCACAAAGAGCAAAGGTTTCAGAATCAAGTTTGTCTTCAAGCAGCAACAAGAGCTTGCTGACGAGATATTTTGGAACAACTTGCTATTAGGAAGGAAGTCTGAGTGGGAGGATGAGAACTAGCTCATGCCCATGTGACACACACAAGTTGTGAACGTGTGAGAAGTCCATGATGCAGAACATCAAAGAGTTTAGCAGTTTATCTTAGTGACATGAAGGACCTTATTCTAATCCTTTGTTTTTATAGCTCTATTCTGCATTAGATTTTCTTTCTTTTTCTCTCATTTACTTCAGTCCGCTCATATGCTGATGGCTATAAACATTACAATTTATAACATCATGAGGAAACTCAGAACCTGTCAAAATATCTTGGATAAACGGCACAGACTTTGCTTTCAAAGCTATTTGTCCTCTTTACACTAGAGAAACATGACAAAATCAACACTGCATGAAAAGTAGTAGTGAATTTCGTTCTCTTTTTTATCTAATAATACATTACACTTTCAGAGTTACTTTACAAATATCTCGATGGCTTTCTATGCAAGCTTCTCTGCATTCCACAGAAAATGGTAGTAAAAGAGACACTGTCAAATTATTATCTTAGAACAAAAGATAATCAAGTGATTCTTCTCCAACAATACAGTACACAGAAATGGGAAATCCATCCAATAATTTGTTCAACAAATAATTATTGAGCTTTTATAATTTTCAAAACTCTTTGACAGGTGCCTGAAAAATTCAGAGATGAAGAGCATGATATTCCTGCTCTTGAGGAGTTCGTAGTCTACTTCAGGGGAAAAAAATAAATATGTAAAATCCCAGTTTCTTCCCACCAGATTTGCAACATGCACACTTTACTGTACCCTCAATCAAACGGGCTGTCTCCTTCAAGTTCTTGTAATAGTCTGAATTTTTCTCCTGAACAAATTTTATCAATCATGTGTACCATCCATGTATTTATTTACACAAATCATTGAATAGTATAAGATTTTATGTTCCTTTAGGGAAGGAGTAATATTTTATTTATAATTTGAAATGCATTGAATAGACTAGTAATGTAGTACAAAAACTCCAAGATGTTTCACGAGGCAGTTTGGAGTGTATCTCAGGTGAGTGGTACTTTTAGTTAAAAGTACCGCGGTTCTGGGGAAAATGAAGACAGACAACCACTAGCACCTGGAGGCCACACTAAAATGCTTTTTGGGAGGCAGGACACTAATTATAGATGAATTGTTATCTTTTGATATGGAACATTAAGAAGTTAACTGCACTAAGATTTAAATTTTAAATTTCCAAATGAGCCAAGGAAAAAGAAGACATTCATGATCTTTTTAAAATTTCATTATACAGATTATAAAATTAGCATTTTAAGAAATTATTTGACTTGTTTGAGTTACATGTTTATTTTCTCACAAAACTTCACAAAATAAAAGAAAATAAACCCCTGGTTTATTTTGTTTCCGATTTGGCCAGTTATGAATTCAGGTAGAGTTCGGCAAATACAAGTTTTCTCTTCGGCCCATTGCTTTGGCCACATAGGGCTGTGCAAACGGCTGGAGGTGGCCGAGGTGGTTTGCGTGGGGCCTTGGTTCTGCACGCTCAGCGGGATTTGCAGGTTGTTCTTCATGGTGTTTTTGCAGGCGCTGGTCAGTGGGCTAGGATGCCAGCACAGCAGGGAGGCTTCTGGTCACGTGTGATTCTCCATTCAGCTTCTCCATGTGGACTTGGAGCTCTTCACAAGCAAAATGATCCCTGGCAGGTGGTAGCTGTGATATCTGAATAACTTCAACAGACATGCCATTCCAAAGCAAGGTGGTGCTGGGTGCTGAGTAGATGCCACTATTCAGAGCAGTTCTGGTCCAGCCCAGACAGCACTGCCAGTTCCGATACCAGGGAGCAGTCCTGCTCCATGGGAGGGGCTGGTCTCCTGTGCTTCTTAGCTCCTCTCCCCAGTCTCTTAGCTCTGCCCTCTGATTCATTCTTCCTTTTCCATAGGGCATGACCTACGCTTGCAGCTAATTAACTTGCTCAGCCTGGTTGGTGCTCATAGCAAGTTAGGAAAGCTACAATAATGTTTATAGAAATTTTTTTATTTCAAGTCAAACTTTATTTTATTTCAAAGAAACAGTTTTTGAAAATTAAGTCCCATTTAATATAATTTCTCAGCATTTTCATCAATACAAGGTCTTAAAAACCAGGGTCTAAAGATTCCATGGCTTTTTGCAGGTATCACTGATGATTACTTTACCAGACAAAAGCACACCTACCAATCTTTTAGAAATAGAGTCAAGGTGCTGCAACCTTTTAGGACAGAGTCAAGGTGCTGTAACCTAACACCTTTCTCATCCCTACACACTCTGGCAGAATGGGTGTAAGAGGTAAGGAAGCAAGCTTTGTTCTGCTTCATTTTGCTTTGCTCTTTCTTTCTTTCTTTCTTTCTTTCTTTCTTTCTTTCTTTCTTTCTTTCTTTCTTCTTTCTAGTGGAGAGGGTCTGTCACTAAAGCTATTTCCAGTCCCAACAATGGCTTAAAAGCTGTATTCCTTATTTTATCTTTAAATCAATATATTTTACTAGTAGGTCATTGGATTTCATCCTTATCCTTTCTTACTTTGAGCACCTGACTCTAGGCAGAACAACTGTCTCTCTAAATACAGTCCCTCTAAATTGTGCTAAAAATTTAAGCTCACCCTTCTTTAACTTCTCCCTCATTTCTCACATTTTACTACATGCATTGAGCACTTGACATCATTCTCTGCAGCCAGCTTCCCTACCCTTTTATTTGCTATGCTACTGTAAGTAGGGCCGGTGTATCAGTAAGGGAAGACACTGAGACACAGGTGGCAGAGGTACGAGGACACAGCGAGAGTCACCTCTAGCCATGCATCTCACTCATCTTACCTCTGGCTGATGAGGACCACTGGAGTGCAGTGACAGCACTTGGCTTCCTTTCTCCAGAATATTCATAGTATCACTTTCAGACAGGTAAAACCTAGACCTCCACAGGGAATGGCCTTGTAAGAAGCAGCTTAACCAAGATGACCACAGAATGATTCATGACCATGTTCTGGAAAGAAAACACCAAAATTACAAAATCATATGAAGAAGCAGAACAAAAATTACCCATAGGCTCAGAGATAAATATTATCAATGTTTAAGCACATTTTTATCTTTTTTTTCCTCTGAAAACTTCTATTTTGTGACAGGATTTGCAATCTGCATTTACTTATGAAGTACACCATAATTATACAGGAAGGGCCCAGGTTTTACATTGATTAACTAGTTTTGAATACCAGATTTGTCCCTAAGTCACTGTATGATCTTTGGGCAAAGTGACACCAACCTCTTCCCACTTTATATAAAATGAGAACAAAAATAGTGTTTAGTACCAGGCATGGTGGCTCATGCCCTTGAACCCAGCATTCGGGAAGCTGAGACAGGAGAATGGCCAGCGTGTGGCACATAGTGATGTCCAGGCAAGCCTGAAATACATAGGGAGATCCTCTGTCAAAAGTAAATTAAGTAATTACTTCATTAATTAATTAGTGAATACATCCCTCCAGACAATAGTACTTACTTCTTATAGATAAGATATAGCCTCCTGAAGATGTTCACACCCTAATCCTTAGAACCCATGGGGATTAGGTTCCATGATAAAGGCAAATTCAGGCTGCAAATGGAATGAAGTTTGTTAATCAGTTAACCTTGAGATAGGGGAGTTGATACCAGGTCATCCAGGTGGGCAGTCTATAATTAAAAGGGTTTTGGAAGTAGAAGGGGCAGGAGAAAGCACCTGGCATTGTGAGAGGGATGCAAGCAGATCTTACAGGCTCTGAAGATAAAGAAATGGGTCTCAGGTAGAAGTTAGGCAAAGGAAGGCAAAAGACTGTTCCCTGGCACGCACAGTAGAAACATCTTGAGTTTAGCTTAAGGTGATTAATCTTGGACTCTTACCCTCCAAAGCTATAAAAGAAAGAAACTTGTGTTGTAGTAAACTACAATTACCACTAATGTTGTGGTAATTTGTTATAATAGGAATAAAATGTTAATATACTACCTCATGGGACTGTTGTGAATATTCAATGAGATAGCACATATTTCGCTACCTATGTCAAATGATTTATTATACACCTTAAATTTACGTAACAAAAATTACAATTGTTCCACTATATTAAATATATATATATATATATATATATATAGTGACACGAAGTTACTATAAATATTAATTAAATAGAAAAAACAATAAATGGTCAACCTATTTATGCCTATATATTTATAACATTTCTTTTGTCTTTAGGGTACACTCTCAGAAATGGAATTACTGGATCAAAATGAGCTAAGCATTTTCATGATCTTTATACCTACTGCCAAATATATTTTCAGAAAGGTCACACCAATTTACACTCCCACAGCATTGTAGGAATGTGACTTTGTCGTCTTATCCGTGTTAACACTGAGTGCCCTACATTAAAAAACTGTTACTTGACAATTTTCATTTTGCCTTTAACTGTATTATGACCACTTATAATGTTTATAGTCATTAATTTTTGTTTTATTTATTATGGATCATTTTAAGTGTTATTTCTCTGATGTTATAAAATAAGTTATTTTCCAATTATAACATTTCAAACATAAGGATAATTAGAAAAAGTCAAGAAAATATCAGCTCCTCATGAATTTACCAGCAAAATTTGATAAATTTTAGGATATTAGCCTCGAATACTGACATGTTTAGTTTTGAAATAGAATGTTAGAGTTAGAGTCAAAAATATCTTCCACTCACCCTCTCTCCAGAGACTAATCCTCTTTTGCATGTTTTCTTGCCTATGTTGTGTTCAGCAGTAACACACATGTTCAAACAACTACTTTCTGTGATTCTTTTTTCAGATTCCCATTCTACGTGCTTCCCCGGGATGTTAGTATTTTTCAGATTATTCTATGACTTTTGTATGTCATGAGGATTTTTAGTTCTTCTCATGTCATGTTTGTTGTTTAGTCATTTTAACTGTATTTGTGGTCATATGGAATTTTGAAAAATTATATTTATTTTAAAAATCGACTATTTCCTGTGGTCTTTTTGTATTGTGTAGAATTAACACAATACAATGTTCCCATCCATATATTTAGTTTAATAACAAAGCACCAATGTAGTAATCAATAACACTTTCAGATTTATAATTTCTAATTAATTCTCCCTTTGAATGAACTGCCATAGATATAGACTGATAGAAACTATTAAAATTTATATTTTTATCTGATTAACTTCAGGTGGAATTCACAAAACTTAAGATCTCTAAAGGTCTTATATCTTAATTAATTATCTCCTTTTTCAATATTAGCTTATCATGACAACTGAAATGATAAATGTTCCATTAATTAAAATTTATCAAAAGAAAAAATTCCAGAAAAACTCATCAAATTTGAAGTGAAACCCATTTTCCTGAGCTGTTAAAAGCAAAGGGGTACTATATGTGTCTTTCCATGGTAGACTTCCCTGATCTGAACTGAAAGGTGTTAAAATCCATTCAGCATGAATTAAAGGTGTTATATTTTCATGAAAAACAACAATTAATCAGATAGATGTAAATTGTAAGAATGGCCTCTTAAAATACAGAGGCAACAGCTAATGAAAGAAAATGTATTTAGAATTTTTTATTTAAAAATAAAAGTCTTCATTTAAAAAATCACTTGGAATTAATACATAATCTGAAAGTATTTCTACTAAACCTGTAACATGTAGCCAACCAATGGATAAAAATCTAAGAACCACTTAGAGAAAACGATTGAGTTTTCCTTAGATTCAAACTACTGCAAAAAAGAATGAAGAATAAAGAATATTATATGTTGGATGTGTATATAAAAGATGATTTTTCATCTCACAAAAACCATTAAAATATGATCATTTCTGGACCTAAGAGAACAATTTATACTTCCAAAACTTCTCACAGAAAAGTAAATTCAATGTGCAGTACTTATGTTTATATATGTTTAAAAACTAGCAGACAGTGTTACTAAGGATATGTTACTATGATTCAAAATAGCAATTAACTATTATAAAATTATCCAAAAATTTTGAACACATACTTACAAACCAAACAAGACAGTAAGAGAGCGGCACATCTAATGCCATCTAGGTATGGAGAGATCTTTAACTTGAGACTTAATACGTAGAGAATAAAAATGAAAAGATTGTCTACTAAAAATTTGTTTTAGCAGCTATTACCATGGGAAATACTTCACTTAAATGTATGTAAGCTTTCAATACATTCAACAAAGCAAACAGCCAGTCATACACACACTCATATTTCTTAAGTGGCCGATAAATATAAAGAACTAAGACATGCGTTTGGTAAATTCTGTTAAGAAAGTGTAGCAGCTCCTCAACGCTCTGCAGAACTCACAGGGCAAAAGCACAGGCCAGCTGCCCCTGGGAAGCCAGCAGGACGGTAAAAGCTAAGGGCATGGAAGGCAGTGCCCCAGGCCTCTGAGCTTCAAGTGGGTGCACATGAAGTTCAGCAGGATCCAGGAGAAGATATTGCAAAAATTGGGGAAAACCCTACATACCTAACAAGAAGATAGACAATCATGACAGTAGGTAAAAATAAATTAATTGTGTAGTTCCAAAGCAGAAAACCAGAAGGTGTTGGATCATTCACCTGAACTAAGATTGACATCAAAGAGGACTTATCAGAAGTGGATTTCATGCTGCAAACTGAGAGTTTCACTGACTTACCCAGAGAAAAATCATAAGAAAATACGTTTCCTCAGGTGGAATCAAATTCTATGTGCGTGGAAATTTTAACTTTTTCTAAGTTATCAGCACAACATGAAGTTCCTTTTCAGGTAGTGTAGTTACACATACTTAATACGTTGTTTAACATTTCCTAAATAACTACTTACATTTAAGTTTCAATCAATATTCAGATTGCAAACTGATTCATGGTAAATATAGGTATTTGCCATGTTATAGTTGTGGCGTTACAGACTAGATACAATGGATAGTCATTACATCAGTGAAATAAGTCTATCAATCCAGACCTCCCCCAAAAAAACAACAAACTAAAAAAAAACAACCAAAACAACATGAGCAATTTAAACAAAGCGCAGGCCACTTCTACCAACAACAGTCAGAAGGGGACAAGCTACATAAACACCTGAAATACTTGCTCAGGGCAATCAGAGTGATGCCTGGTGGCTCAGAGTGTGTCGAAGACGCTGCAGGAGTCTTCAACATCGAGTGAGATGAGTGTGAGGAGTGGAGGCCATTGTAGGGAATCATGATCTCCTCTGAGAAAACTATGAAGAGAAATCAGCTGACCAGAATTTGAGGCCCATGGGAAACTATGGAACCCATTTCAGCAAGATTAAGGAGAGAATTGCAAAGCAGGATCAAAAACTTGTGGACTCTGATGGTGTCTGACACCACCCGGAGGTGGTGCAGAAAACTAAAAGAAAAGGTGAGGCCAGAACTGTCAGGGCAGAGGAAGAGTTCAAAAAATCCAACTTGTGTGCGAAACTCTGAACCAAGAGCTACTGGAGGAACTGTGTGTTATTACAGTCCCACTGGCTGTTAGGTGACCATGTTCCAAAATACATCACAAGTCAGGGATGTTTTCCACAGGGAGATGAGCATGGAAAACCGTAAGTCTCTACCAGGTGGTGAACAGACCAGAGAAGCAGCGCTCCCACAGCGTCTGTGTGGTGAAGGGTGGTCAGGTAGCAATGGCACACTGTAGGCATCTCTCCAGCCAGCTCCACGTCCATTATCTCCAGCCCTCTTGCCTCACTGGCCAGTCCCTCTGCACTTTCTTGGATCCTTGACAGTGAATCAATGAGAGCTGATATCTGATGCAGACCAGGAAGAAGAGGATTCTGAGACTCAAGAAGAGTCCTTTAAAGATGAGAGAATCAAGGAGGAAGGGTCTGAAACAAGCTCCTCTGAGGTGAGAGAGCTTCTCCCAGTCTGCGATGGCCCACGCCAGTCCCAGCCCTCTCCCACCACTGGGATTGACAAGTCCCAGGAGGAAGCTCTGCCTTGCTCACCAGCTCTCCAGCTTGTCTTCAGAAATCTTCCTCTCCTCCAGAAATAATGCTCCAAACTCACATCTCAAAGAAAGCATCTGAATATCCAAAGAGAGCTTCTGTCCAGAAGACCCCAATGCCTCCTCATAGGCCTCCTGCTCCTCCTAAAGCTCCTCCAAGCCTCAGGACCCTCTTGGGGAGTAGGACTCTAAGTCCTGAGGCCCCCTGCAAAGTCTTTCCTAAAAACCACTAAGATCTCCACTAAGGCCAGAGAAATGCAAAGCAACCCTGAAGGGGACCCAGACAAACTCGGCACTTCCCCCAACCTGCATACTCCTCGGGCTTTTTTGGAACCCAGAGATTTGAAGTTGGAAGATGAAGACAGCACTAAGCTGATCTCAGATGACTCTGCCCAAGGCTACAGAGATCAGCACCATGTCTCTGAGTTCCAGAACAAGATGATGTCACAGCATCTGAGCCTCAAGAAGAGGTATCTACAAACCAAAATGCATGACTTGGATGAGAAAAGGCAAAGACTTCCCCTATAAACATCTCCCCAGAGAAGCTTCTCAGCCAGAGGGGATAGGTCCACTGTGCATAAGGCCACCATTCACTTCCGGGTTCTCAGGGAGTGCAGATGCTGGTCATCTCTAAAGACCTGGCAATAGTGGAGGCTGACGAATAGCCTTACGGGATGGGGGATGGAGGGAATGAGGCTAGTTTGGAGAAGAAACTGTTAGACTCAGGGAATATTTGAATTCAGGTTTTAGTATTATGAAAAAAGTGAGTCCTTATGTAATAAAATGGGCTATAATGAGTATACACAGTAAAAGTATCTATGGACCCCTACACTTGTCTCTACAGAGACACAAGACCACAACACTCAGGAAATAGCGATTTGCCACTCACTTTGCAATACTTAAAGCCAAAGAACATGTTTCAAGATTGTTAAAGTATGACTTTAAATTGAAAGAGAGAAAAAAAGGAAGGAAGAAAAAAAAGGAGGAAAAGGAAAGAAAGAAAGAAAGAAAGAAAGAAAGAAAGAAAGAAAGAAAGAAAGAAAGAAAGAAAGAAGGAAGGAAGGAAAGCAAAGTGCAGCAGCTCTCCCTGTCCATTCTGATTTTAAATCAGTGCCCTTCAGGTCTGTCTCATCAGCTTTGCTGGAAACCCAAGAGAAGCACAGGGGAGACCAGACTCAGATTCCATGGCTTTCCTCCCAAAGGACTTAGCGATGATGTACTTGGGCAAATAAATCCGACAAGCGGGTTTTCTCCACTTGAAGATGCCTTAGAGCTATAAAAGGATAATTTGCCTTTTGCTCCTCTATTCATGTAAATGAGAAAGGTCGCAGTTTCAAAAGGAATAGGGCACTATTTTGGGAAATAGTTTCAGGAAAGAAAACACGAGAAGTGAGGCTATTTCTAAGCTATAGCTTTCTATGATGCGATGTAAATACATACTGGTATCAGGGTAGCCACACTTGAATCTGAGAAAGCTCTCTGCTGTTTCATGATGATGAATTTTTTTCTTGTTTGTTTTTTCTCCTTGTCAGAATTAAAGTGTACTGCATGACAGGCTATGTTTAGAAACCTGACCTAATGATCTCTTTCATCCACTCGGTTTCCAAAAGCCCACCCTAATCAAAGGACCTTTCCCAAGTGCCCTGGGAAGAACTCTCCTTGGGAAATTCTCCAGAAGGCTATTTAGAGAGCAGTGGGCACTGAAATAGTTTCTGAGGAGATGCATTGGTTTCTTGAGGGTGGGACTGTCTGGGTCTCTCTGGACAGAGTCTTCCAGTGATGGTTCTTTGTTCATTCTGGTTTTTAGACTGTGGAAGCTTTATTTTTTCCAGTAGATGTATCTACTTTTTTTCTTTTTTTACAGAAAAAAAATGTTTGACATGAAATGGTTATTTACAGCAACAAGTTTGGAAAAGGAAGTAACAAGGGAAAAGGTGAAAAAAAACGGGATGGGGGATGTGATTGCAATTGAAAATGTATAGAAATTAGAGGAGACAGACATACTGGAGAAGCTTTCTCCACTCCTTGTTAACAGCTCCTGAATTGTGCAAAGACGAAGGTACGTTTCACTTTGAATAAATTCTATTTTTATGTTTAGCCTATCTGGCAGAGATTTATAAGAAGGAGGTCTGAATTTTTAATTACACTTGTGACCTATATTTTATGTATTTCTAATGTTTTTGACCTCTGGTACACAATAACAAAATTCTAAAGATAATGGATTTCAGGTCTCAGGATGAAGTGTTTTCATATTGTTCCTTTTTTCCACATCAGTAGACAGTCATTTGCACTGCATTCGTTGTAATATTTTAAAAATAAACTTTGGCTTTCATTTTAAATAGAAACTTTTCCATTGGGTCTTTCCTCAGGCTTCCCGTAAGCATCCAGTGACCCAGGCCTTGTAACAAATCATGAAAATAACATGTGGACGGTGAACAACTTGCAGAGACTAATATGGACATTCTAGGACCCAACCCACAGGAGCCCCAATTTCAGAACTGATGATGTGAAATATCTTATTGCTTGAGACCCAGAATATCCAGTTCACATATTTCCTTCAGACAGAAGGATCCTCGATGTCAAATATTATCTCAAGAAAAGAAGGAGCGGTTCAAAGGACAAGCTGGGCTCCTTACTAATTGCCCCAGTAAGACACTGCAGCTCTGATGCTGGAGAGCTAAATTGGCAAGCTGTACATTCTTGCTGGTATTAGAAGATGACTGGGGAGGAATACAAGAATACTCGTATAAAAAAAGTTATGAGGTAATCTCGTTATAAGTTTTTCAAACTTCCCCACTGAATGTTTGTTCCAAACCTCATTTAAATAACATGTTACAGTGATTCCTCATTTACATGGTGTGTCAAAGTGTTATAATTTCCACATTTCCAGACTCCCAGGTCCAAGACAGCATTGCATAATGAAGGGAAGAGATACACGATTTCTAGGAATGAATTTCAGTGTAAATAATAATCAGATAGTCTATCAACCTTCCAAGGACAATGAAGACTCTATGGTGTCTTCTTCATTATATACTCAATGTTTTTACCCTCTATGGATTTAGGCACTTTCAGTAAACATGGAAAAGGGATTCATTATGTTATGGAGTATTTTTTTAAAATTCTGTTACTTTTTTTCATTTGCGTTCTATCACAAAATTCATCTTAGCATAGGAATCGTTTCTCATTGGGGAGTTTATCTGCCAAAAAGTTATTGCTATAGGAAATGTATGTCACAGTGGATTATCATTTGGCAGTGCTCAAACCAGAACAGTGTGAGCTTTAAACTTGGTTTTAAAAAAATCTAATTAGTAACAACTCAAAAATAAGACCCCTAAAGAAATTTCTTTCTTGTTTTTCCTATTGCAAAAGGTGGTTTGTGACACAGTTGTTAATGTGTAGTCATTTTTGTCATACAGAATCAAACTTGACACTTTCAGAACATATTCTCAGTCACAGGCAAATTTCCTTGAAATGTGGTTTAAAAATGAGGAAAATGCAATGAGCAGAAGAAATACTATTCCCAGTTAAAAGCAGCTGTGTGGGCACTAATGAATGAAAAAGATAAGTAGGCAAGGCATTTAGAGTTCTACTCAGACTACTCTTAGGTAAACTTAGGAAAGTTTTTGTTGTTCCACTGATAATACTTTAAGGAGTAATTGCTATGTTACACTGCTACAGTAGATAAGAGAAAATTCAGACTCTATGACACTAGAAATAATATGAACAAAACTCTCACTCCCTTCAACCACTGTAAGATCTATCCCAAAGACAGATTAAAAATAAAAGGCTGGTTGTGATCTTAAAAAGAAATCAGTAGGAACACACTACCAGTCCCATGAATATATAAGGTGTATATGTATTGAACCATTCATATACACCTATATTTAGATACACACATGCATGCACAATCCAACAAATACCTGTGTGGAAAAGGAAGAAACAAAAAACACAAGAAAAGCATACTGGGCTTTGGAATTTGACTCACAGGATGTTACCTGAAAACACGCTGTACTTCAATTTTCTCTTCTGCATATGGATCTGGCAGTACTTACAGGATTCCTGAGAGTATTAAAGGGGAAAGCGATAAGAGGAAAATTGCCTTGTTCCTTACAAAAACAAAAAGGGAATCTTAACTGTCTTACTTTGAGAGACTTCTTGGGGGAGAGACTATAAAGCTGACCTTGAATGCATAAAGGGTTACCACTAAAATGGTAGGTAACATGAGAATAGAATATCACAATGATAAAACAAGAAAGGATTCAAGAACAGGTAGGAGTTCCTATCACCACCAAATTGTTATGACCATGCAGTCTTCCATTTGCTATAAGCAAAAAGTATAAGAACAAAAAGAGCATTTTTTAAAAGTAGAGAGTATATTGGTTACCTTGATGTAGAGACTGAGCTTGGATCTATTTAGTAGACCCTAGAGAAAGAAAAATATAACTACTGACTAAAATATTTACCCAGGATAATGTACCGAGATGAGGAAACGATGAGAATTTAAAGTAAGTACATTTTGGTTATTAAAAACTTCAAAAATATTTTGCTTTAATAAATCATAGAAGTAATTTAGTTAATTATACACATATTTTCTTCTTTTCTCTCTCTTTTTCTCTATTCTACCAATATCTCATTCTTCTGTTTATTTGTCCCTTTTATTTTGGATAGGTTTTTCAATAACACATGTCTTACCCTTTGGAGTGATTTCTTTTAGGTAATGAGGAAGATGAGAATTTACATTTAAATTGGGACTCCCTATGCTATGGAATTTCACCTATTTGTTGTCTTAATGATGGTTTCAGTGAGAGTCATTCTGAAAAATTACTAGAAAAGTATTTTACAGAATAAGAGATTCTTTGAAAGGTTGTACATTACAATTTTTGAAAGATTGCTATATGAAATTTTTCCATGACATTGGGTGGTAATAGTTCAAAATACCTTTATCAGTACATGTTTACATTTCTCATGAGGAGTTGGTACTTATGCATAACACAGCTTTATTCCTTTTACTCCCCATTCCTTTCCTTCCCTCTGCCTTATTCCTTCTCTTTGTTCCCCTTCCCATTTGGCAAGATAAATCATAGAAGATGGCAAAATAAATCATAGAAACTCTCCCTGTTTGAGAGTAGCAAGCAATGGTCTATGTGTCTTCATGTATATGTGCTTAACTACCTACTTTGACATGAATGAAATTAACTGAGCTCTAGTTATAAATACATAATGATATATAATACTTGAAAAATATGAAAATAGATAAAATTACGTGGTCCATTAGAGAGATATGGAAATGAAAATTTATTTTACACAAGCTGCTCAAGATGAACCTTGTCTACTAACTATTTCCTGAATGTTTGCAAATCTGAGTATGATTGTCCGTCTCTGGTACATCCTTTGTCTCCTATGTATTGAATCAAAGTGAGCTAATGACTTTATTGGACCCTGTTATAGGCAATTTTATAAGAGGAGATACATACTGACTCTCACCCTTAAGTTGTGCCTGTGTTCATAGCTCTCTGTGTGGGATCTGTGCCCTTTCTGAGCGTACTGTCTCAAATGCCAGCCCTGCCGTGAAGTCTCTGATAATGCTTCAGACATTTAAGGTACCTGTAAATTCCCACAGCATTTTGTTTCTACTTTCTGAATGATGTAAATGTGTCTTTTTCTTTTTAAAGAACTTGAATTTCTTTTTTATTCCTTCTTTTCCTGAATGCACTTTGAGGGAAAATTACACAAAGCAGGCTTTTGACTGATATTTGTTGAGTTGCATCGCATGGAATTGAATTGATAGATAATTTATAAGTAGATTGGTCTAGCAAAACCTTTCTAAAAGTCCATCCCATTGTTGTATTAATAGTTCTCTTATTTTATTGGGAGAATATTTAATTCTTGGTATGTGTGCACAAATGTAAATGAGCTCATTCCTTCATATTAGAAGTTCTCATTTTCAATAGTTTTATTGAAAACTAAATACATATAATAAATAGTTTTATGATATGTGTGCAAGTCATCAAAAATATTGTAGCAAAACTTTCATATACTAGCAAATGGCTAGCACCATTGCTCTCTTTGCAGCTGTCATATTATAAACAGTTTAAGAATAGAAAGGTGCAAATATTTCAAGAATTTTTTGTCAGCCTGCTTTTCAGCATTATTTATTTGAGGCAGAAACACTAAATAATAAATAGATCAATGTAAAAGCAAAGTAAATGTTATTATGATTACTGTGACTGAACAAATTGTGTAATACTTTAAATGTAATAGCAACATACTTACGAGTTAAAACAGTTTCATTGATTTTTATTTCTAGCTCTTAATGTATCACTGGTCTTCTTCCTTTCATGAGTCAATTTTTTACTGCTCTTGCCTATTCAAGGGAATTTTATCTTAGTTCTGTTACCATCACTAATAACTAAAATGCATATGATTATCCTGATGACTAGATATAATGGTATCCCTAGAGTCGATGCTCAGGGATCTACCATTTGTGGGAAACTGCCTTACACTTTTGCTTTCCAAATGTCATTTTTGGTGCCATGCTCTGATTGAGAGTCCATGTTTCACTCAAACAGAAGTCTATCTTGAAATTCTGGTCCATTACATAATTTTCAGAAGCTGGGAGAACGGCATTTGCATCATTTCTGTTCCCAGATCTGTTCAATATATACTTCCAGTCTGTCATGCCTGAAATTAATTTTTTACAATCTGGATCTTTACTATATGCTAAAAATTCAGTACAAAAAAGGACCTCCTTCTGCAGAGAATATGTAAGCCAGAACATCGTGTTCCATCTTTATAATGAAACACATAGTTCCAATCAAAAGGCAAGTTTTTTGTTTCAAAATGTTTAAAGAGAATGATTATTTAAAGGATTTCAAATAGGTACCTTATAAAAGAGGAAAAATGCCTATCTTGAGCTAGGTTTGACCTACATCATATAATTTGTGCATAAGATGCACAAATTTTTATTTACTTCAAGCTATTTCACTCTTTGAGCTTTATGTTTTTGAGGTTGGAAAACAAATGTGAATAATTTTAGAAACAGTTTCTCCCAAATCACATTCAATTCTACAAGTACTAAAATTTTGAACTACTTGTTAGTGGCTATCAAGAAATTTTAAGCAGGAGGTAAAATAACATTTTGACTTTTTCGTGAAGACATTTAGACTAATCGTAGCTTATTATTCTGTTCTTCCCCAAATAGATTTTTCCTCTTGATTTTTAAACTTTCCAGTAGTCTGCCTCTAAAAGTAAATTCCAAATATTAGAAAAAGAAAATGTGATAACATTAAAAAAATCATAACACTCCTTTATGCATCCTTGGGAAAATTACCTGTAAATGTATAGTCATCTGTAAAATAAAAACAGGTGCATATGAGGACTAAATGAATTAGTACATACAATGGCCAAAACACAGGACCTGTTTTAGAATTTTCTTCACGTTTGTTTTATTTTCCTCCTCTGGTTCTCCTCCTTACCCCCACTTCCCCTTTTCCTCTACTGCTTCTGTTCATTTTTGTTCTCCTATTCCTCCATCCTCTTTAATTCCAATCCTGAGGAATTTTGAGCCTTCAGAACTATTAGTATTTGACTTGGATCCAAGACTTAAACCCAGACTCCCATGATATCAAAGTTTTTCTTTTTCTTAACTTATATTTTCTGGAGGTATTTAAAAAAATTTTACATAATGGACTTATCACTATTACAGACTGATAATGCAAACAATATTATTTTCTATTATTTTTCTAGACAAATATTACGCTTCTGGCAGTATTTCCTTTGTCTTTTTGGGTACTATATTGTTTGGTGCATGAATGTTGGTTACTGTCTGACCTTTATTATTTTCACACCTAAATAATGAAAAAGACTACTTTGTGTAACATTTTGGGGATGAGTTTTAATTTATTATTATTGATATTAACACTCAAAAGGTGGTTTTATACAAAAGCTTATTAATACATCTTTGTCATTCATTCTTAGATTGTGTATGCTTTGTAGTCTAGGTCCATATCTTCATTTAGCTAGCATTTTCTTCCAATTCAATGTGAATTTTTTCATTGTTTTTACAAGACTTAAATTCATGTTTGTACAAGATTTGGTTCATCATTTGCTACATGTTTTTATTAAGCTTGAATTGTAGTCCTTTGATACCATGGATTTGATGTTTATACTGTTAATCATTTCAAGGCATTGCACAAATAGTTTTACTTTAAAATTATTTACATTGATCTAAACTTTTATGCCACATAAGGGCTACTGTAGTTTGCATAGTTCTTCTCCATGCTTGCTTCTAATTTTTACAGATTTTATCTGCATTTTGTACACTAATATTTTTACTTTCATATTTTGATTACTATTGTCACAAATACTTGGTAAAGGAAAATCTTGGTTTGTCAACTAGTCAAAATCTACTTTGATATGATAATGTATCAAAAACTAATTACAATGACCGAGAACTCAATTTATAGTGGTTTAATTACACAGAAAGTTTATTTTTGCCACATCATAAAATTCCAGAGGTGACACTTCAGGGCTTGTACTGTAGTTTTTGCAAGACTTTAAAGACTTCATTTCCTCTGGGGTTTTTATTCAGCTCACTAGAGCTTGAAATTCTATCCTTGGGATGGCACTCTGTGCTTGTAAGACAGTTAGCCATACCACCACTCCTGTTTTCTGAGGAAGAATAATATCAATGGCAAAGATACAAGTCCTATGCTTTTCATTTCTTTCCTTTTATGAGAGCTTTTCTCCAAAGCCTCATCTGGAAAATCCCAGTTACATGTCATTATGCCAGAGCCTGTCAATTGAATCTTTTATCCAAGAAAACTTAAGCAATGTTGTGTATTGACTGGGAACATTGTTTCCCCATACAGAATGAGCATTCAAATATAGTGATAAAATGTAAGAGGCTAGGCATTGCATATGAAAGTACCAAAGTCTGCCACAACATCTAATTCTTTAATATGAGTGTCACATGATTCTAATTCCCCACCTCAACCTACTCCATCTGCACCTCTTTGATACAATGGTCTTTGCCTTTTAGCAGGTTTGTTATGTTTTCTTTCTCCATTTAAATATATACACTAGCAGAGCATCTTCTTCTCTTCATATTTTGTTTTGCTATTTCTGATTAGGTGGAACTTATACTCTGTAGAAACAGGTAAATAGATGTCTGTTCAACACAGTATTTCTACTCTCTACTGTGACATGTAATTAATAAATATTAGTTTCATGAGCAAAGTTTCTTTAAGCTAAAAATTACTAATTCTTTTTATTATTTATGTCTGAGCTTGTACTGTTTTCCTTTGGAATCCCTGGTTACTTTCTATAGTGCTATTCCCTTTTACAAGTCACTTTAGCTGAGTGATGTCTGAGCTAAGCCTTTAACAATCCTAGTGGAATAGTTTAGTTCAGTGTTGAAACTTTTCTGAAAGTGTACTCACATAAAAAATCTTTCTTGTATACTCACATAAGTTGGTATTTGGATAGACCAATAATTAGCATCTCTTATCTCTGATATATTGTAAACTGATGGAGAAATAATTTGGAAGAAAGGTAGGGTAATCAAAATATCTTCCCAATGGTAAACTGTTATGGAAGAATTACCTTCTCACAGAATTCTCATATGGTCTTAATGCTGAACCTCAGATTTAGACATATTCACCCATTTAGCAGCTTTGGAACAAGTCCAGAGTATGAATAAAATTATATTACCCTTATAAATTGAAGTTCAAAGAAATTAAACACATAGTTAGAATGATTCTTGCAATAAAAGATTAATTTCAGAGCTACATATTTCCCATATGATGGGGCCTGTAATTGATTCATGTAAAATTCTTCCTTTTTCAAAACATTCCTTCTGAACCATCCCTAGCTTCTTCCATACTCTTGTAAATCTGCTTTGGTGGCTTTCCCAATGTGAGGTCTTAGCAAAGCTCTGTCTTTCCTGCTTAGTGCATTCCAAACATCTGAATTCCCATGGCCTCCTTGTTCTATGTTTCTGCATTGCAGAATTGAAATGAGAAATTTTCAGGGGTGGAGATATAGCTCAGTGGCACAGCGTTTGCCTGGCAAGCACAAGGTCCTGAGTTTGATTCCCAGTACTCCCCTCACTAAAGCGGAGAAATTTTCAAGTCATAAAGCCCCTTCCATGAGCGGGTGATTCCAGCTCTCTAGCATAGTGACTATATCCACTTTTTCTTGTATGGAATAACATGTGTCTAAAAAAATACACCTAGGAAGGAAATTTTCCTTGGCATTCATAATTAACCAATTCAGAACCAATGTATAATCATGTCAGGGTGGAAGATAATTCTTGAGCATTATGCAAAAGCTATGTTTATTTTAGATACTCCATCTTTTCTGTCTTTCTGGTACTGAGTACAATATAGATTTTTGACTAGCTGAGCAGCACCATATGACCAGATATGGAGCTCATAATTTAAATTAGAATTTCACGAGGGCCCATAAAATTCAGTTGATTTTAGTTTGGAAAGCAGTGATATTGTTCTTACCCTATTGCAATAAAGACTCTGCCAGCTTGCCCTGTATGGTCTTCTTTACTTCCCAATTAAATATTTGCCTCAGCTGCTCCCACTTGGGTGTGAGCTGCAGAATGGAAAGAGACCAGAAATTTCAGGCAAATGAAACTCAGCCCTACAGAGTGGAAAAGAAGCTCTTCCCTGTCCTCACTCCAGTAATACAGAAGTGAAAACGTGGGCTTTGCGTGACATTCAATATTGTTTAGCATGACACATTCTGAGGGTACCTTCCCTTATAACCCTGCATTGATTTTCTACCAATTTTTAAGATTTCATTTAAATTTAGATCTGGTTGCTTATGCCTCTTAAATCTTTTCTAATCTCCATTCTACCACTCCTTTTTCCTCTTCCACTGACCAGTGGTACCTACTGCACATTTCTCTTACAGAACTTCCCACAGCCAGATTTCTCTATCCCAGTGGCGGCAAACCTATAGCACGTGTGCCACTGCAGGCTGCTTGTGTCACTGAAAAGTACAAGTCATTCTCTATCACCATCTATGGTCTATGCTCCTCAGCAGGCAGCACATTAAAAATTACACCAATTAGATTCAAGTTTGTATCTTTGGCAAGGATTCTCCCTAACTGGTAGTATTATGTGCTTGCTTCATGAGACATATGATTCCTGTGTATCTTATTTTGTGTTGTTAACTGCCACTGTAATCATTGCTTGGTTACAAACTGTCATTAGGCATTTAAATATGGTGATACTTTTTCACTGTGCTCTGTATCTGCCATTTTCTCTTCTTTGCCTCAGAATATTAATGAACTTTTTCACACTTTGCATGTTTCTCAATTTCATTTTTGTCTGATCAACTGATTGTCTAAACTTAGATTTATACTACTTTGTTATTTTGATAATGTTTTTAATTGTTTTTAAGATCTAATCAGTTCAATTTTTGTTTCATACTTACTGTGCTTTCTTTTTTCCCCCCGGAAAGCATAGCAACTGTTTGCAGAATCTCTTTTTCATAGAGCTGTTCTGTATTGTGAAAGACAGAGGTATTTTTTACTCTTCGCTTTTCTCTTCTATGTGGTTCTTTAAAGTTTTACTGAATAATTGTTATTTTTGTTCTGCATCTTTTCTTGGGGTTCTTTGATCTTTGGAGATAAAGTTTAGTAGTATACAGGTGTGAGATTTTGTGGCAAGTGTACAGTTTATGCATCTTTTTGGTGTTGGAGTAAGTTTCAACTGGTTCTACTGCTTTAAGGAAAGTTTTAAGATCCATCTACAAACTCAGGGGATGGGTAAGCAAGGACAAGAAAAAGACTGTTCTATTTCTGAGATGCTTAAAGTTTTATTCCTTTGTGGGCTTTATATCATAGCAGAATTATCAACATGAGGTTTTGTGGATCTGAGATCGGGGAGCATACTATCTTGAATAGATGCTTTTAGTCCTCTTCTTCTTCATAGTAAGAAGTTACCCCCACTTAACCAGTCTTCCACTTTTGAAAATGAAGTGTATGTCAGCTGAAAATAAGTTTCATTCCTACTCTTTTCCTTAGACTCTCAGCATTGTGTTTAGGGTTCATGCTGACTTTTGCATCTGTTTTCCTCCTTGCTACTGGTCATCTTCGAGGCTGGAATGTTGAGGCTTTCTCAGATGTCCTACACTGCCCATTCTGCTCTCTAATTGAACCATTTTCTTGGATTGCAAGATACAGCTTCCATGGTTGTCCCTCGTTATACACCCAGCTTTGAGCGGCATGCCTGTCCCGCGGGGGTCTGCTTAACAGAAGATCCCACGTTCTCACCTATTCAGTGGCAGATTGCAGAAATTCTTGTAAGAATTGGGAATTTGCTTGATTTGCATCATTCTTCTAAACAGTGACTGAAGATGATTTTGCTTTTCAGGATATGTTTGCATGGATATATTAGAGAAAAATAAGAAGAGAAAGGTTTAGTTTAATTTGGGTCTCCCAAGAACACCGTTGTATTTATTAGTAAAAATCTATTCATTTCTGAATAAGCATTCACTATGCTTGATTTGCCTTATCATTAGGATGGAAAATATCTACAGCATTGCATTCCATGTTCCCTATCCTAGTTTGGCAAATTTGACCCCTTTGAATCAATCATTCAAGAAAATGACTTTGTCCTGCACCATGGCTAGCTGCTACTTTGAGACATCCTAAGAACAGCAGGTGTCTGAAAGCATCAGGGCAGCTGTTTCAGTGGTAAATTTTACCTTTTCTCTTCAGGGCATGTATCAGAATTATCAACACATAGTTAATTGGAAGCAGTGCCTGGAATACAATTCTGAATATCATCCTTATTTTGTATTAAATATAGCTCTCTTTTATTATCCAGTTAAAGTTGAGATTTTCATATTGAGGTTGAGAAAAAGGAAATTTTAACTAATAAAGTCATCAAAAGGCCACTTTAGTATAAAGTATTAATGCTGAGACTAGTATTTTTACAACTTAGTTGCATATATAAAATCCTCCTTTCCTCCTCTCTTTCTCTTTCTTTCTTTTTCTTTTGTTCTTTCTTTCTTTCTTTCTTTTTTTCTTTCTTTCTTTCCTTGTTTCTTTATTTTAAAGAGAAAAAAAACAATAAAAATGACACAGAATTTCAAAACAAGATGATAGTGAATTAACAATGACTATTATATTGCTTATTGCTTTCTTCAAAGTAGTCGCTCAGGTTTTCTTTCTTTCTTTCTTTCTTTCTTTCTTTCTTTCTTTCTTTCTTTCTTTCTTTCTTTCTTTCTTCCTTTCTTTCTTGCTACCTCAATGAGAACATTAACTATTTTCTGTACTTAGGGGAAAACAGACTAGAATAAAGAAAATGTGAAAACTGTGTTCAGACTTGATCTGTAAAATGAGCCAGCTTTTTCCTTAAGAGGAAAAGCACCAAGAGATAAAGGAAAGTGGGAGGGGAAGGAAAGGGGCTAAAAAATGTACCAACTCCCCAAGAGGAATGTGATCATTATGTATTACAAACATGTACTAATAAAAATAAATTTGAAGAGAAAAAGCGAAATCTGATGTCAACCTTTGCTGACTATGATTATTAGTTTGAAAGATCGCAACTTTCTCACTTTCTATTTCTCTCATCCTTAACGTCTTGACCCTTATTATGAGTGTTCAGATCACAAATATCAACCCCCAAAGATCTAACTCTTACCTAAAATACTTCAGCACCAGTCTTTTCCAAATATGTGAGCCTTTCAGAAGAAATAAGAGTATTCTTTTCCACATCTTAACCTTTCTTGGCTGAATGACTGGACTGATTTATAAATGTTGAACAACTTAGTCATAAAATGTTGGTAATAACAATTTTATTTACTTAAAGTACCACATTGAATTTTTGAGGATGAACTTTATTTTTTACATTGCCAATACTGAATAAGTCAATCTGGGTAAATTCCTTCAGGAGTGAGAAAACACTTACCATGTGATTCTTAATGTTTAAACCAAGAATGTCTCATTAAATGCTGCATCTAATCACATCGTGTATGTTGTTTAACATTTCTGGACACTTTTAAGTTAACTTCTCTTTCTAATTTTGTACTTTCTCTTCTTTATGAGTTGGAGTTAATTTTCTTTTCTGTCACTATATGTACTGAATGAGTAATAGCATCTTATCTACAGCATCAAATGGTGGATGAGTAATAGTTTCTCATCTACAGATTACCGCTTGAATTACTTTGTCAGTAGTTAAGTGTGCAGTATATTTAATTAAAGCAAAAATACTACTACCACCAAATTGAACTTCTCTTTGTTGAAATTACATGACAATTTGACCAAACATATTTATCATTTTGTCTCCACTACTTACAGTTTGCTCCATGTCTTCAAAACCTTCTGCTTGCCTGAATGCTAACATTTGTGAAAACTTAGTATCTAATTTCCCTGCCGTTATTTTCTCCCAGCCCTACTATTTGCACCATTTCATCGCTACATTTTTCCATTTAAATAACAAAAATGATTGTGTTACTCATTTCCTTGAGGGTTCCAAATAATTCCGTTTTGCATATCAGAGCCCCTTCGTCTGCTGTATAATGCTTTTGCAGTCTCCCTCAGAGGTTCATGTGGGTGGTCCTCTCATCTATACTCCAAGTGACATTTCTGTACTTTTAATAAGAAAGAAATAGAGGATCAAGGAGAACTCTGGTTTTGCATTTGGCAGGAACAGAAGTTTAACACATTTATACTTAGCTGTGGTGTTATCCTTCCAGTACAGTTCGATAAATAAAGACAAATTCAAATAGGAAGTCAAAAAACCACACAGTTCAGGCTAGAAGTCTCATGTGCAACCACATCTGAGAGAGGACGTCCCAAAAGCAGTGTGAAGTTTGAAATGGTTCAAATGTCAAGGTAACCCACGGCCGTGGAGTCCAATGAGTAAATCTGTGATTGCAAATTCAAAGGTATTGCCATTTTCATCTACCAGCAGACACCCTCATTCCGTTTAAATTTAGCTAGAGGAGCAGACACTTGATGAAGGGTATTGGGTGATTAACAGCCAGCGGTGAGTGTAAAGTTATCTCTTGCATTTTGTTGGTTAAAATGCATTGCACTAAAAACAACTTTGAAATGCTAGAAACTCTTAGCAGTCAATACTCATTTCCTGCTGGGACTTCACCATAGAGCACCTTAGCTTTAATACTCTCCCCATGTTTTCTCATCTCAGGATCCAGGCTGAAGGAGTGGCCCTTAATTCTAATATGTTCTCCTGAGAGAGCAAAGAGTGAAGAAATCTAACTAAGCCACGCAATCCCATCTAAAGCATCAGCCCATTATGAGAGCTTCTTTTGCGGCTAAGCCTGATGAAAATATATCTGGCTATTGAAAGCATGGTAAGAATGAGGGTGAATGATATTCTTAGAGCTAAAAGAGCAGATAATTAACAAAAACATCTACCATACCTATCAAATTTAATATATCCCTAGTTCTTCCTTAACTACCATTTGTATTCCATAATTTCATCCAAAATACTATACAGTCAACCTTGTTTTGGGGCAATTGAATCATATGAGCTCAGACTTTATCAAGTATTAGATAACCAGCTATAAGAGAAGTTGTAGCTTTTAGGAAATATTTAATTTTTAATAAACATATCTATGCATTGGCTATATCTTGGATAAGTGCAACACAATCTAAACTTCTCAAACATTTACACACCGTGTTTAAAGTATTGTACTTTATTCTGTAATTGCTGTGAGGCATGCTTCTCGGGTTCTCTGATATTAAAGTGTATTATCATGTGCTCCTTCTTTCCCCGTGTGGAAGATTGCCAGTGAGTAGACTGGGTGGAAATAATGCACACTGATTAGTGCATTGTTTCTTTATAATATTTCAGGAAAAATCCCTTGTGCTTCTAGGTTAAATGAAGATTTTGCTTTGTACATATTTTACGTGATGATCTAAGTAAACATTCTTTATAAATATTATTTTATCATTAAAGGTTTCATGAATACACATTTGAGGCAGTGCTATTTTGTTCTGTCTCAAGTCTCACACTAAGAATGTTACTTTGAGGTTCAGAATGGATTGCCAATGCAGGCTTGTAAGAAAATTTATGGATTCTGAGAATTTAATAATGTTTCCTAGACTGGATGAACTACTTGACATTCATTTTCAAATGTAAGTGCAATATCAAAAAATTAAATAAAAACTGGAGTATTTGAGTTTCAGAAAGAACAGGTAAAGATGAGACAGACCTGTGAGTGAGCTAGAATAGGCCCTTGTAATGAGTCTATTTAAGCAAAAACCAAAACAAACAAAAAACAAGGACAGTTGTTCTGTACATGAACTGCAATCAAACATGAAAAATATAACCATTCTTTGACCCTAATTTGCCATTAGTTTTGCATACCATTTTTTTCCTTTTATGATTAAAAAATCAGCTAATACATAAACTCAAAATTTGGACATAATAGTGAGGTGCCATGATTTTTTATACAAGTATAAGTATGCATTTACACAAATATAAATGTGCAATCTTCAAATCTGGTTATACATATCTTTATCCTCAAACATTTGCTTATCTTTTTATTGCAATAATTAATTCTGTTAATTAAAAATATTAATGGATTTTACTGTAACAATTCACACACACACACACATATATATATATATATATTATGCTTTGATTACATCCATCTTCCCAAAGACTCATCTGTGTACTACACTAGGTCTCCTTCTCTTTCTCTCTCTCTCTCTCTCTCTCTCTCTCTCTCTCTCCTTTTCTCATTGTTTTGTTGATTAGGTCATAATAATGTCGTGCACATGGACTTCTAAGTAAAATTATTTTCATAACATTTAGTTTCTATACCAAGAAGATGAAATTTGGCAATTATCTACTTTTCCCTTTATCAAGAAGGATCTCAGGATGGAGGGACTTCTGAGTCAATTTATGTAATTATCTAGTTTGTGGATTATTCCCCTGATGCTTAATTTGCTAATTTCCTGCAGACTGGAGGAAATTCATCCATTGTGTTGTTAATTGGGCAGCAATGCAGAAGAAGTAAATACTCCATCTATTCATTTTGCAATGGGATAATTGTGCTAATAAAATTTCAAAATAAATGGATGACTGGGATTGTTGGAGAAGGTAATGGTCCTACAGTAAGTGAAGGATTTATTCCACTTATTTTGGTTTGCTAACACTGAATGTATCCCATAGCAATTTTGCTGCATAATTTTGATGATTGTTTTCAGGACATGTAATAATTTAAAAATCTGCAAGCCTCAACATTTTGCAATAGTTTTTACTTATTTCTTAATATCTATTTATGGAATTTTTGGAAGGGTAAGATACTCAAGTATTGAAAAACTAAGTACATATTGTTTAAATATTTGGTAATCAGATAACTAACCAGTTAAATACAATAGCTATTGGTTATATGACAGATATAAACAAAACACCCAGGGAAACACACCACTTACAAGATCTTCCTAATTCCTTTTCTTCAGTCCTGTTCCCATAGAAATTTACCTGGTTGTTCAGTAAAGACATCCTGGGAGTAATAGTAGAAAAGAGCAAAATTTAGGAAAGGAAAGCTAAGTCTATAGTTACCTAAAGAAGGAGAGAGAGAGAGAGAGAGAGAGAGAGAGAGAGAGAGAGAGAGAGAGAGAGAGAGAGAAAGAGAGAAAGAGCAGCATAAGAAAAAATATAATTTAAAAAACCCAGCATTTGAAGGTGTCATGGCAAAGGTATAAAAAGCCAACGTGAAAGATGATTTCCCCAAAGTTCCACTCCGGAAAAAATCTGATAGTATAAAAACTATTTGCTTTTATTGTTGATATAATAAATTAAACTATTTTACTTGTCTCTATAGCTGATATAATAAATTACCATTAACCAGTTGTTATGGCGTGTGTCTGCATGTCCTCCCAAATCCTCATGCAATCGTGGGGCAGGCTTCTATTTTTATGATTGATTTATGGTCCAGTGTTGGAATTATGGATGTGGGTGTTACACCTGCCCTGGGGCGGGTAGTTTGCATACAATGTTAGGGAAAGAGGCTGCTTGCCGCTGCTCCCCCTTTTGTTCTTGTTGCTTTTGCTGTCTTCTGTTGCTATTAACTGTTTCCCTCTGCCATGTGCCACTCTGCCTTGCAGCCAGCCAAGTATGGACTGAAACCTCCACAAACTGTGGGCTAAATAAACCTTTCCTTCCTTAACTTTTGGTGCTGAGTATTTTGTCCCAGCAATGAGAGAAAAGTAACCAAGACACCAGGTAACTAAAACCAACAGAAAATTCTTCTCTACTATTTTATGTAACTTAGACAGATGACATGTAGTTGTCACCAGCTTCTCTCTGAAGGCTGTGGGAGAGGACCTGTCCCTCCTTGCTTCTTCCCAGCTTCTGCTGGTTGCCAGAAATCCCTGGCATTTATGGCCTGCAGACATATCATCAATATCTTTGTCTCTATCTTGACGTGCTCCTTTAAGTAGGTCAATTTTTGTTTCCAAATTTCCTCCTTATAAGGGCAGTAGTGATGTCAGATTTAGGATCCGTTTTAAAGCTGTATGAGCTCCCCTTAATTTAGTTAAATCTGTGAAGATTTTATTTCTGAATAAGGTCGCATCTTCAGGTTCCCTATAGATATGAGTACTTATAGGCATGATGCAACTCAGTACAAGGATAATAGATAGGAATACTGAGAATATATGGACAGAGAGGGACAGAGAGGAGGGGAGAGGTAGAGAGATGGATAGAGAGGGAGATAGCGAGAAATGGAGGGAGAGAGAGAGTAAGCACTTGGCACATATTTAAATAAAATAAGCAAATGGAAAAAAGACAAAATTTCTCAAAAGAGAATCACAAATATACATGTACATAGTATTCCTTTAGGAGTTGGGTCTTCATCCCCAAACACACACACACACACACACACACACACACACACGCACACACCTTGAGTGCATACTGGATTCAGTGACTTGTGTCCAAAGAGCAGAATACTAGACAGAGTAACAGAATAACTTCACAATGGGTAAATCTAACAAACACTATATTTGTCGAATGACTAAGATTCAGGTGAGCAGTGATGTCACGTGCTACCATGCACACCTGATAGGCAGGCTTGACAAAAGAAGTGCAATTGTAAGTTATTCTTCTCCAAAACCTATAACCTTAGTCTAAACAGGAGAAAAGTATCAGACAAGCTGAGTGAGCTTGTACAAACTACCTCACCTCTGTGCCTCAAAACTGTTAAGACTTTAAGAGCAAGGACACTGACAGACAGCTTCACCTCAGAGAAGGTCAAGGAAAGAGTCAGGAATGCACAGAGGTATCTGGAACCAGTCATGGATCCGAGCAGGAGCATCAGGGTAAGAACCAGAGAGATCCAACTGAAGTCTTGGATTGGCATGGTCATAATGTTCCAGGGCTGGCTTCTTACTTTTCACAGATGGACCTCAATAAGGTGAGATATTCACATTGAGAAAGTCAACCAGGCAGGGGGTGGGTATTCACTGTACTCCAAACATTTCAAAACATAGAAGGTTTATCTTTAAAAATTACCTATTTCTTTGTCTTTTAAGAAAGAATACAAGGCCTTCATAGCGATCTACCCCCCAGACCTTTTTGTGTTTTTTTTTTTTTTCTTTTTTTTTTTTGAGATGAGATCTCACTAAGGCGTGAAATTTTAAGGATGGCTGCTTTTCCTGCTTCAGCCTCCCAGCGTGCTGGGATCACAGGCATGAGCTACCACACCTGCTCACCTGCTATTTCTTTTAAGCATATGAGTAGTTGCTTACTGTGGGGCACTCTGGGCAAAGACCTGGGCCATGTGTAGTTTAAAGAAGTTTTCCAACCTTGTGGTAGTGGATGTGCTTCACAGCTTTCTTAAGATATTGTGGGCATTAACTTTAGATTCTTTTTCTCAGATTTATGTTCTTCTCAGTGTGATGGCATACTTAGATTGGGATAAGGTAATAGGCAAAACACTTCCTTTTACTCAGGTCACATGTAAAATTTGAGGAGACAGACTTTGTGGAGGCAGAAAGAGGATCTAGATGGGAAATGTATATGTACCAATTCCCTGCCAAGAATACATTTAATATGAATTGCAAACAAAGTGAAAATAATCTACATCTTCCATTTTATAGTTAAAAGGATTGAAGAAACAGAAATTCTCTTGTAGAATCATTTAAACCAAACAGGAAGCATAGGAAAAATTATTAATACTATATGATTTCCTTCTTCCCATGTTTAAAAAATTTAACTATATAATAGGATTCTTTTATATTTAAATATTAATCTCTCTGAAGGAAGGATTTCTTCTGACTTATCTTTCTCCAGAACCTCATATAATGCTTTACTTAATAGAAGTATAGTATACAAATGATTATTGCACTGTGTCTATGACCGTTAATTTCTCACCAAACATAGCCCTGGTGGTTCTTACTTAATGCAGATTTAAACTCTTAGGTTTTAGTCATGTGCAACTTGGAGATTAATTTTAAATCTACATTTCAGTGAGGTTACAGTGCTTGGTGTCTATCCGTAGTACTAATAGACATTATGAGAAAGACACCCCTTGCATTTTATCATTTTTTTTTCTCCTTTCTGTCATCATGGATTCTTTCCTTTTCCATTGAGTGTTTTCTAATGATTTTCAAATTTCATGAAATCACTTATCAGTATTCCTTTAGTTACTGAGAGAATTCAGAAAGGGCTATAATTTAGCTCATCCTCATTAGTTGCTGTATCTTCAATTGAGCTTAAAAGTGTAATGACTGAAAAGGTACTGTGACAGAAAGAATTGCCCAGAAGATTGCTAGAAGACCAGCATAGTAAATAAGTACATAAGTTTTGCTTACATAATTTAAAATTGCCTAATTATCAACCATTACATTTTTGCAACAAAATTACATTTATTTTCATTGACTATTTCCGTATCATTGAATATTGACAGTTCATAGCTAACCAATTGAAATTTCTTAAAATAATGTTGGAGTTGGAAAATAGAATCTCTGTAAAGACACTGAATTTCATTAGTTTTGGTATGGTACAACAGTTAAGATTTATAAATTAATCCTTAGGAGTCCTTTAGAAAGAATGAATAAAACTGTAAATTAATAGAAATCTTCTCGAGGTTTTTGAGTCATACATATAGTGATTTCTCTTAGTAAAATTGTGTCTTCTATATTTTAATAGTTTAATTATTAATTTACTCAAACTATTTTTTTAAAAAGCTAAAGGTCAACTAAGCTCATGGTTCAAATTGGTCTAGGGGATTCAAATCTGTCTCTGGGCCCTATGTCTCAATATCTCTTTGAACAGAAATGAAAGTGAGTGACACCATCACATGAGGAAGAGTAATGTGCCATCAGTAAATCAAAATTTTATAAAAATTCTAGGAGGCTAACAAACAATATATGACTGGTACAGAAGTGACAGCAAATCACCAAGGCCCCCAAAGTGAATCAGTGAGTACACAGAGGTACAGCATGCTAGTGGTGTTCTTGGGTCCTTATTTTGTTTTGTTTTGTTTTTTTGGTTTTTCTCTGGTACCAGGAACCGAACTCACGACCTTGCGCTTGCCAGGCAGGCGCTTTGCCGCTGAGCTAAATGCCCAGCCCTTCTTGGGTCCTTATTTAGGAAGCTGCCTCCCAAACTGTGGAGACATTGGAGCCCTTCTTTTAGGTGGGTCTAATAGAGCTGTGTTTTGCCCTTTGCTCCAGGAACTGTTCTCAAAATCCACCGGTCAAGTGAGTGCTCTTCATAACGAAGTCCCCCGGTAGAGATGCTGGGGTCTGAAAAGCAGGGCATACCTCAGCATAAGTCTAAGTTGCCATCCACAAGAAATAAGTTTAAAATGAAAGGCAGGAGAACATTTTCCTACGGTAGCAGGATCCACTAGAGAGCAGCTTTTGGGAGTTATGGCTCTGAAACTTCCTTTGTTCCCATGGATATATCGAAGAGACTAGTTGTTAAAACATTCCCTCTATTTCCCTTACTTATGCAAAACCTTCTCTCATCAGTATTCTAATCCAGGTGAGGGCCTCTCGGGGAGACAGCAGTGAACAAACACAAACAGAATATGTGTCAGCTATCTTTCCCCTTCATTACAGTCCACCATTTTTATGTGACTAGACACCCAAGAATCTTGAGAAGTTTGAGGAAAACCAACTTTATGAAAGTCAAAGTCTAATATGAACAAACTGATGCATTTATCCCTAGGACTGAGGAAAATGATACAAAAATTTTTAGGAGTGTAGAGTTTTGATGTTACTTTAATTTGGGGAAGATTATTTGACTGCAATAGGAAAGAATCCTTTCAGAGGAACTGAACTGTGAGAAACGATTAAGAAATGGTTTCAGTGAGTCAAAGTAGATAGAATGGTGATGAGAGTGTGAATGGAAATTTACGAATACACAAAATCTTTAAAGGTAGAGTTAACGCTTTTTAGAAGTGAGCCTGCAGGGCCTTCAGTAATGGAAGTACATCTGGATTCCTCATTAACTCTTCATTGTCACTGTCATTGTCCAGAGCAATGGCTTCTTTCCTGTCTCCCTGGCCAAGTCATTTAGCAAGTGACAGAGTGGGCCGCCCCCTCTCCATTGGATTTCTGCTGAAGCAATGAACAGTGCACTGGCTCGGAGATGTCTGTAAGGATGGAACATGCATAAGTGGCTTTGCCAGTTCACATGGTTGTGACACACGGATCACTATGATGCCCATGAAGTCACGATGCATTTCTGGTCTGGATATGTTACATGTTACCAGAGTTTTACACAAAGAGAATAAAAATGGATTGAAAGTACAATAGTGACGTGAATTAAAGAAGAATTCATTTTGGAAAGAATGAGACCAAATTGAAAAAATATTTTGAAGTATTAGTATTGACAGTTGGCATTAGGACCTGTTAAATGAAGTGGTTAATTAGGCATATAATGATATACATTTCAAACAAAGCCTGTGGAAGTATAATCTATGGAAATAAATTGTAGGTGTTTTGATCTTCCGCTCCATCATATTTTGGGGTGGAGTATAAATGTCTGACTGAATAGATTGCATTTTGAACCATATTTACTAATACTCCATGGTCTATCAATGTAAATGGACTGCAAAGACAGTACTTCAGATATTTTATTCCTTCTTGTCCCCATTTCAATACCTTTACTATTAAGTGTGACATCTTCAAATCTTTCCTCTATTAGTTTATTTTTTGTGCTCCTGGAGATTTAACTCAATACTTCTGCACTGAGCTAACATCTCCAGTCCCTTTAATATATATTTTTTTAATTTTAAGAGAGGATTTTAATAAAATCCTATGTTGTCTAAGTTGGGCTTCAATTTGTGATCCTGTCTTGACCTCCCAGAGTGCTGGAATTACAGTTGTACCTACCCTACCACACCAGTCTAAAGTTACATCTTAAAGTTTCCCAAACTACTTCTTCAGTTTCAAAAAAATTATGTGCTCTAATAAATGCTTTGCATAATACAACTTTGATTTTAGTACATTTGAAATTTAATGTGTGTTCAAATATCTAGAATAACTATAACACCAGGACCTCCAGCAGAAATGACAAAGACAAACACCACAAAAAGGAGAAAAATAACCACTTTATCATTGATGATGTACAAGAATACTGCGTACATAGAAGCCTTCAGAATTCTGAAGGGGAGAAGGTAAGCTGTAACATAAAGATATTCCAACAAGCACTTTATAAAGTCTGAAACTGTGTGTTAATTTCAGTTTCACAAAAGTGGTTGACATATGACTTCCCTAAAAATTGTGCCTGACTTCTACAAGAAATGAGTGCTAATTTAGAGATAAGAAAACATCTATGTTTGCATTTTGTTCCATTTTGCAACATTTGATGACTGCAGTATGTTAAATTTGCATAACACTCCTTTGTCTGAGTATATTCACCTCTACCAGTCCATTGTGTCTCCACAGACTTCTTTTTTTGGCACAGTTAAAAACACAATTTTATTTGATGTAGGGGAAACAGAGGTACAAACAGATGAAATGATTTCCCCAAAAGTTCAAGACTAATAAGTGCAAAAACCATGACTCAAAAGCTAAGTCCATGACTTACAAACTTCATCTATTGCACTTAGAAGTTAGTAAAATGAATGTTTGTGTTACAGCTAAGAATAGAAAAGGCCACAACAATAGCATGAGGTGACGAACTTCCATATAATCCCCACGGTTTTCCTCAAAGCCCAAACTCCTCACAGTTCAAGTGAGGCTCAGTTCTCCAGAAATCACTACAGGAATGCAAACATGAAGAGTTTCTAATTTACCTAACAAAAAAAGTACACAAAGCCTCTGTACTAGTGCACTTTTCCAACACTAGTGCTTCACAACTGCTGAAACAAGGACCATAATGAAGATAATAAGGATTTTTTAAATTGCATAGTACAAAATGTTAGGAATGAAAAAGGTGCCAAAATTATGAGCACTATAAACCAAGAAAATGAAACAAAACAAGCAAGCAAAAAAACAGAAGCAAAAGTTTAGATTGGTATGATCTACCCATATATTAAGTGAGTATAAATTTTCACATATTGTTGGAACTTTTTTATTTGGTTATATTGTGTTGAGATTCTATAAAGGCACGATCTCTTTGAATACCAACTATTCTAGCCATTCTCAACTTTGGAGAGTTTTAGGGAACAACAATAATTCACTTTCATGAATTAGGGGAAATTAGTGTTTCTGAATTGTTTCCTATTGACATGGTCGAAATCACCTTTCCAGGAGTGTAACATGTATGGCTTAGGAGCTTGGTCGATGGGTCAGCCAGATGGGGGTAGAGTTATTAAACATCAAATCAAATAGAAAATGGAAAGATACTCCTTGCTCATGGATTGGAAGAACCAACATTGTGAAAATAACCATACTTCCACAATTGCACAGATTCAGTGCAATCCCAATTAAAATACCATTACTATACCTCACAGATCTAGAGAAAACATCCCTTAAATTCATCTGGAACCAGAAGAGACCTAGAATAGCAAAAACAATCCTGGACAACAAAGATAAGTCAGGTGGCATCACAATCCCTGACTTGAAATTATACTACAAAGCTACTGTGATACAATCAGCATGGTACTGGCAACAAAACAGACCTGAGGATCAATGGAATAGACTGGAAGATGCAGCGACAACCATAAACACACTCAGTCAACTTATTTTTGACAAGAGGGGGAGACAAACAACTTCACTGGAAGAAAGATAGCCTCTTTAATAAATGGTGCTGGAAAAATGGGCTTACCACATGCCGAAGAAACTAGACCCATGTCTGTTACCATGCACCAAACTCAAATCAAAATGGATCAACTTTTATTTTTACTTGTTTTCTGAACCCAGAGCAACCATCTATCATGTTATCTACATACAAAATTCTCTGAACAAAGTCTCTTGATAAGATGGATATTTGCTTCCTTGCAACACTGGATATGTAATACATAGATATACTTATATTATGTTTCCTAAGACCCTGGAAAACTTGTTATAATATATGAGAATGTGCAAACTTTATAAATTGAACATTTTCTAAATGCCTTGCATTTAGTGCCTCTTACTGTCACTAAATTATGGACTGTTGGGGACTTAAGAGTAGGAGAAAAATCTAGAAAAATATTTTAGAATCATATAAGAGATTCTGGGGAGAATTGAACAAAAATCTATTTCTTCCCCTTTGCACAAGGCCAGCCTTGACAAGGAATAATTTTCATGACAAAACAGACATGGACACCATCATACAATAGCCTTAGAGTTTAATTTCAATTTTTATTTTACTCTCAAGCTGAACTTCTCCTTTAGAGAGAGAGACAGGGAGTGAGAGAAAGAAAGTGAGCATGCACACGTGTGTGTGTGTGTGTGTGTGTGTGTGTGTGTGTGTGTGTACTGAGACTACCATAAACTTTAATTTGTCTAAACATGACACTGAAAGGAAACATCTCAGCACTTACCCAGATCTTTAAAATGAAAACAAACAGCCCACATTTCGCCAAATCTTACTTATCCATAGTAAAATCTCAGTCTGACTTGGACCTGTCACCAGCATGCACTGAAGTCACCTTATCTTAATAGTTAAGCATTTAATCCTAACTAATCTTAATTACAACATGTTTTTAAAATGAGAAGTGTAGCTAGGCATGATGCATACCTCTCATCTCAAAATTCTAGGAGGCTGAAGCAAGAAGAGAGTTGCAAATTTAAACCCAGTCCAAACAACTTAGCATGACACCATCTTGAAATTTTTGAAAAATCAAACTAAATTAAAGGCTAAGGATGGACCTCTGTCCAAATGTCTTGGTTTCAACCTTTAGTAACACTAAAATAAATAAAATAAGAATGCAAATTTTGTTTTTAAAAAGTAGTTCTTTGAGAAAAAATACTTGCATTTTGTCTCTACTGCAATTATGAGCTATAAAATAGTAGTTAATTGATTATATTCAAGCAAGCTTAAAGAGAGATGTCCTAAATTTGGGGGTAGACAAGAAGATTAGAGAAGTAGTGCAAAAAACTAATTTTCAATCCTACAAAAAAATTTCAACTGGACATATATCATCTAGTTCCTAGAGGTAACTATCTAATATAATTATTTGGTAGCTTTATGAATCCACCATACCTAGAAATCTGGAGGACAAGATTTTCCCAAAAAATCCAATATACTAACAGTACAGTTTGTTATTCTAATGTTTCTTAGTGTTTCAGTTGCTTGGGTTGAGAGCTTGATGTCCAGAATTACAACTGATTCTAGAAATACAGTGTTAGAGATTCTTTCTCCACCTCTGCCTTACCATTCCATTTAAAAATTGTTGTTTTACATTTCAGCTAATAAAAGCCTTTGTAGGGATTCTATATCACTTATTTTTGCAAGACACATTTACATCCTTCATTGAAAGTTGCTATTATCAGAGCAATGTACTCTTACTATTTATTTATTACAACAGCTCTGATGACTGCTTACCCATGCAAGCACTAGAAATATCTAACTCATTACCACTACATAAAATAGCACAGAGTATTTTCAGAATGAAAGAGATCAGGGCATGACACATTCTAAAGCTGTTCATATCCCTGTTTCTAAAGGAAAGGACTGGCCCTAAACAAGCATCAGTAACTTTAACTGTCTACAGGGATATACTAGATTCTCGGTGAAAAGATTGCACAATCAAAATCTTCTTGGAAAGACGTGTTAGTTTGTTATCATTATATTTCATTAATTGTCTGAATCCTCGAATGATCTGAGGTCATCCCATGAAAGAAAAATGACCCAGATGGAGTCAGAAACTGAAAATGCCTGTTGACTTATTCAGCTGGTAGTTGATCCTGGTTGCTATTTAAATCTACTGCTTAAGTGTCAGCATGTATGCTGCATTCCTTACTATGGTTCAGGGGGCAGACACTTGGGTCAAAATATTCTTACCCTTTCTGTAGCTAATGGGGGCTTTACAATGTTTACAAACAGCTGTTACAATCACGCAAAAGTCCCAAGAAAAATGTGTCACATGCAAGAACCTGACAGTTAAAACCGAGCATTTGTTCAGATAGCACCGTGTGGTGTGAGGTAATAAAATCCATGAAGATAGTGGTATTTGTCACATGCAGGCGGCTGTATTCTGGAGTATGGAAGTGACTACTCTGTTACACACCCAGTTACTACTTTGAACCCAGGTCTGTATTTTGGCTGCCTTGGCAACCGCACAGCAGTAACAACTGGAACCTTGATGACGACGTCAATCAGGGACATTTTTGATAAAGTAGGGACTCTGACATTCAGCATAGAGAGGCAAGTAATAATAATAATAATAATAATAATAATAATAATAATATAAAGTGAGAAGACGGTGTCCATAGCACTGCTCTGACATTGAGACCCAAGAATGATTATTGTGAGAAAAATGTTGTGTTTTTAGGAGCCAACACTTCTAGTGGCTGCCCTTTTATTAACAATAACAGCAACGAGGGACTGGGGATTTAGCTCAGCAGCAAAAGCGCCTGCCTGGCAAGCTTAAGGTCGTGAGTTCGGTTCCCCGTACCGGAGAAAAACCAAAAACAAACAAACAAACAAAAAAAAAAAATAACAGCAACAACAACAACAACCATTTCTGGAAAAGAATCTCTGCATGTTAGGGGTTTTTCTGTCTGCAATAAAAAATACGCTATTCATCAATTTTAGATATATTATTATAGCTGTTTACATAAGCATTAAGATGAAAGATTATAAACAGCAGTGAAAATACACAAAATCCATCTCCTGGCTTTCCCTCTCATTGGTTTATATCTTGTGATCAGCCAATCATACATCATACGGTCAAATTACATTTCCCTGTCCTTCTGATGTGAAGTACATTTCATACATTTGTGACTTGCTTTGGTTAGTGAAATATAAGAAGAGATAAGTGCCATTTCAAGAAGGAGCTTTCTGTTTTGTTTTGTTTTTTCCGGTATCGGGAATCGAACTCACGACTTTGCGCTTGCCAGGCGGGAGCTGTGCCGCTGAGCTAAATCCCCAGCCCTTCAACAGCGAGCTTTCACAAGAACTTTCAGTTTTGTGAATTTCTGCGTCCATTGCCAAAGCAAGCAGCAGTGTTCCAGACATAGGAGCTTCATTAGCTGGGAGGGAGAAGACAGGAAGCAGAATTCCTGGTTGCTCTGTGGTTAGCAAGAGGCACAAATCTGTCGTCCAATCTACTGTAATTGTGGAGGTAACATCTCAGTATATAACCCAGCCTATCCTGCTTACATTCACAGTATAGTGTATAGAAAATCAAAGAAAACATTACCTTTTCACAAATTAGATGCTATGGCGAAGATAATTTCTCAAAACTCTTTAATAGAAAAATGTGGATTTGTTTCTATCCTAGCTAAAGGTTAAGTGTAGTATTTAGGGTTCATGATCAAACTATAGTCTCCAGGCAGAATCTCCAGTTCACACTTTGATCAGTCCAGATTAATTGAGCCACCCTGAAAAGGTACTCTATCTTATTTTCCTCTAAACCAAGACAAAGTTTTATGAAATAACATCCATGGTCAGCCTCTGGACCCTTCACATTTTTCTTGCTCTTGGCCTTCGTCTTTCATTTCCCTTCACAAACCGTCTTCTCTCCCTTCAACCACATTCTCTAGACTTTACTTAGGTGGTGTTCTTCTGTCTGACAACAGGAAGAAGCAATTATTATAACTTTATGTAACAGGTTCTGCCGAAATATTTGTGCTCCCGTTTCCACGGTAATTTAGACTGCTGCTATAAATGAAAAGTAAAGTTAGATATCATCTCACAGAATCTTTGCTGAGAGACATCCGTTCCATTGGTCACGTCTAGGTTTCAGAGATTAGCTGGGTCATTTGTAATTCAGGTGGAACAGACACATGCAATGTTCAAGCTGCTTCTGCTTTGTTTTTCTGTTTGTTTCTACAGAACGACTTTGTGAGCAGGGTTGAATGCACAACAACACTATGCATGTTTGTGTGTGTGTGTGTGTGTGTGTGTGTGTGTGTGTAAGCATTTGTATACACACATATCTTTAAAGTACAAAGAAACATTTCAATCAGTTAGAAATTGATATTTATCTATTTTAAAGTTTGACAAATGACAAAATTGTATTTGTTCATACTTTTAAGACGTCACATTTATAGACTTTGGCAGAAGACCATGATGAATTCCAGAAAAAAATCAAAATAGAGGCAAAGTATGTTGTTATATTATTCTTCAGAAATAAATTCCTTTTTGCTCAAGCATCTGAGAGGAAATTTCAAAATTTTATGAAGTACAATGATATGGTATAATTTTTCAAAATGGCTGTTTTTTCAACTGTGGAAATATTTTTCTGTAGAATAGCGGTTTGTACAAAGTTTAATAATTGTTCTTTTCATCCTTATCACATTTACTAAATATAGAGCATTGCTAGAAAAACTTAGAAAGGAAAACAAAAGCATCTAAAGCCCTCAAGGTTAAGACACTTGGCTACAAGTAAACAAATATCTTCCAAAATTAAACAAGTAGTTTGAGAATTGTTTTCAGATGAGTTATTTCATTCTTTTTCATCATAGATAGCAAAGGGATTTTAATTTGTAATAACTTAAATTCAATTTTTAACATCAAATATTGATGAAAATACAGTGTTATTTTAAAATAATAAAAATTTCCTTGTTAGCCTAACATGCATAATTTTACAATTTATTTGACCATTAAAATGCTGTAATTTTGTATAGATTAATCACATTTCACATTAGTGTTTTCTTCTCTTGAATTCATGTGCTGGGAGTCTATGTATATGAATGAAGGGGAATTTGTTAGGGAAAAGAACGATTTGATACCTTTTTAGAACTCATGATAGTCATGTCTCTGAAGAGGGGATTTTTAAAAGAAAACTCCCTTACCAGAGTTACCCACACGCATCGTTTAAACATGAAAATTCTTGTATTGTTCAGTTTTTATTAAGAAGACTGTTGACTTCAATACTAAAAATATCACAAAGGATTTCTTACTGTTCCAGAAAATTTCTGAGCACTTATTTTTCTGGTGATTAGATTGCTCATGTGTTTCTCTATAGTTCCAGTTGAGGTTGATGGAGGTGGGGACTTTACATTTTCTGAATCCTCACTATGGGTCCTATCCTCTCCCAGTATTTTACATATGCTGTCATGTGTAATATTCACAATCATTTGATGAGAAATCCACTATTATCCTTTCATTACAGAGTTGGCATTTGAGGCTCAGAAAGGTTGGTCATGTCATGAGGATAATAAAGGAGCAAGAGTAAATAGTGCATTTGTGTTGACCTTGATACCTGCTATCACTTCCTTATTCTATTTGATTTCCCAGAAGTTGCCTTTAGTGCTTTGCTAATTTGGGATGTATTTGCAAAAGATTTATCCACAAATATCTGGTCAGTTAGTTTCCATCTAGGAAATCATAGCATACAAAAGAGGTATGGTTTCAAATCTTCATCTATTTAAAATCATTAGCAATTTGACATGAGAAACTGAAAATAACTATTAAGTAAACATTTATCAGTGAGAAAAAGTGATCAGAAAGCTCCTACATTCTGTAGAGCTGCTTTTGACTCCTATCACAGGAAGGGAGGGTTGAACTGATAATCCTCAGAACCAAGTATGTCAAGTTCTTGGTCTTTCTTCCTTTTCTTGTAAAGTAAATGTTTGATATCTTGGAGTTGAAGAAAGACCACTATTCCTACCCATTTTTTTCAAGACTCAGAAAAATCTGAGTTAACACTGTAATTTATTCTCTCTCCGTCAGCCAAAATGAAGCCACAAATATACGGGCATTTTGTCTTCTGTCTATAGAATCCTGCTGCTCTAAGCTGGCCTCCTTCTCAACTCAGGGCCTGGCCATCGCTCCAGTCCCAGCCTCAGAGTTTTCAGAGGGTGCTGTACTTTTCCTTTCCTAACTTATATAAAATCTCTTGGTATCTTTCCACTGATGTTTTTTTAACTGTAACTTTGAATTTTGGCATTCACATTTTCTACAGTTTAAAGTAAGGCTTTTCTACCATACTTTGTTCCTCTTTTAAGATTTGTTGCAAACTTCTAATTGACAGATTGAACAACAAAAGAACCCACTGCACACCCACTAGTCTTTTTTTTTTTTTTTTTTTTTTGGAAGGGGGGAACATTCTATAAAAAAATTGAACAATGTAAGACACACACTGATGAACATTGCTTCTTAATGAAATTCGTCACCACCTATGCTCAGTTCCTTCTTCTCCTCTTATCGCCTCCACCCCCTGCACACACAAACAACAGGAAAAGCCCTCAGAAAACCAGTTTTAACAGTATTTACAGGCTAGTGTTCATTTTCAAAAGAGAGTTTGTAAAACTGGAAATCTTGGTTTGTGTTTCAAGTGCATGAGGTGGTAAATTCTCTAAAGTCAGACTACCATCTTGTATCAACCTGACAATTTGTTGTGTGTATATACCATCATTCTAGGACCACTTATAAAATTCTTTTCTCCCTAAAAATTATGAAATCTAATTTACTCACTTTCTGTTGCAGATATTTTTTGCAAGCAGATCTCTTTTGTTAGAAAGTTAGTAATAATGAATGGGAAGATAAAGGCACACCAAAAGAAAGTTTATGGTGTTTATAGGTGTTAGTCATACGGACTGGACATTCTTTGCTTTTAATATAAAATATATGACAGGTAGTGCTCAGACATTTTGTAAATTGAGTCGTAGAAGACATCACTTTGAGCTACCCTTAGCTCAGGTACAAGCATATATAGTATAGGTGTAAGAATGAAGAAACATTTGCTTATAATTTCTTTGGTTTCATCGGAAGAATGCCTAACAATTTTTACATATGCAAGGTTTACTCCATAAAGAGAATAGGAATATCTTATCTTCTATTCAGCTAACAGGTTTCAGCAGTTTTCTGAATACTTATGAGTAGCTCCGAAATTCATATAAGTTCATGTAATTCACACAGCATCTGTTGTGAAAAAAATAAAGTGATAATTTACATCCAATTAAAATATTTTTCATTAGATAAAATGCTTTAATAAACCAACAAATTTATATAAGAAAACAGCACTCCTTGGGAATGAAATAAGACAGTTTTCTGTGGCACATGCAAAAAATCAAAGACTGTCAATTGCAACCAGAATGAGTCAATGTCTTTTATGTGAAATTTTAATCTGTGGATTTCAAAACAAAAAAAAAAAACCTGTTTGCTCATACTTGCTTCAAATTTATGTAAGTTATTTAAAAGCATATCTGTCATTGGGTGCTCTTATTAAAATGTATCTGCTGGCGAGCCAGACACTTCAGGAGAACCTCTCGCACATTACCACCTTTCTGTCTTTTAAATGCTTTTCCATTGTAACTGTATGGGAATATATGCAACCAAGGAAATTTTAAAGGAAATTAAAAGCTCCTTTGATGATATGAGGGTTCTTTACCTGTAAAAATCAGCTTCTACCTAGTTTTGCAGGCAATTCTGCAAATGCATTCTGGAAGGGCAGATTCCAATGGTGAAACATGAAATAAACTGAAGCATAAAAGGGGTGTCAAGTAAAGAGAAAGTTGGTGGGTCTTGCTAATTTTTTTTTTGCTTTAAATATTTTTAGGCCTCTTCCCCACTGCTGTTGGGTCATTTCTCTTAGCGATACTAAAACGCCTTTGTCCGTCTGGAGGAGGCAACCATGTGTCCATGAATGCTTATTTAGTATGGTGAGGACAGATGGCCTGGAATTGCTGAAGAAGACCTTAAGATATATTTAAAAGAGGAAAGGGAGAGAAACAATCAGACAGGAAATAAATTAGAGAAGAGGCGAACGCGTGGCAAAGAAAACTGCGCACACAGACACGCGTACACAGATGAAGACGGAAGATACAGGGGTTAGGAAGACCTGATTTTATAAATCTGGGTTTTCTGTAGAAACTTTGGTTTTCATTATTGTTGGTCTGCTGTCTCTGTAGCAGAAATCTGCAACCACAGTCACTATTGTTCTGAGCTCAGTCTGTGCTCGTTGATGTATAATATACCTTATAGCATCCAAACTTGTAATGTGGCTTTTGAATTGCCAAGCCTCAGGGGTTTTACATAAATCAAAGAGAATTAAATTGAAATCCCTAACACCCTAAGTTAATGGTTTAATATAATCTGTCTCATCATGAATTTATCTCACTAGCATTGTATTTCCCCTTCGGTCATAAAGTTAAGACAACACACATACCCTTTCCAATTAAAGCCACATTGGGGGTGAAGAGGGGTACCCGTGTGGAAGAGGTGGACACAGAGGTTTCAGTGGGCAAAGAGTGTTTCAAACAGACTGTAAGATGTTTTAAGATGATAAAAAGTGACATTAGTGGTTTCCTTATTATGTACTTTTTCAAGTTATCGCATTAACATTTCCCCCGTTTTCTTCAGATTTATTCTATTTCAACCATGCTCTGAATCTGCCAGGTAACAGAGGGCTGTTGCTTCCATTGCCAGGCTTTCTGCTGCTCTTAAAAATATTAGATTCCAAATTTCTTCTTATTGCCTTCTGAGTTGTCATGGTTATCAAATGACACCTTCTCTAAATTCTCTCTCGTTTTAACTCTTTTCCATTCTTTGAATAAATAGGCTACTTGAAAACTGAGAGAGAGAGAGACAGAGAGAGGGAAAAATACATCAGATCCGAGTGTTAAAAGTAGTAAAAGAAGCAAAAACACAAGGCACAAAAGGAAAAGAAATATTTTCTTATCCACCAATTGAAATTAACATTTTCTTCCAGAAACATAAAATGTCATTAAATTTAAGAAGTGCATAAACTACCTGCTTTATATAAAAGGTTTCTAACAAGCTCTGGGTAACTCGCTGCCTGCTAAGTTATTCTTGCACTGTGGTTGGAACTCCTCCTCAGCAACCATCCCCACCCGTCCCCACCACCACCACCACCAATCAGACAAGGAGCAGAGATGCTGGATTTCTAAAGTAAATAGAAGGGGTAGTCTTTTGGATACAAACACCTTTAAAAATAGAATAACGAGAAAATTCATAAACAGAGCATTCACAAGCATACAATACTTTTGTCTTACAAAAACATCTGTTGCTCAGATGAGTGTTTTGAACACTGAGTTCTTTGGATTGCCCCGAAGAAGGTGTGCTGGGTGGTGGCTGTCTGTGGACCTGGCTCGCAGGGAGGTCAGCCTGACTCCCCAGCCTGTTGGTTCAGCAATTTCCCAGTGGTCAGCCCGTCTTACCATAATCACATGCTGGCGCCCCAAGCCTGTTTCTTAACTGTACTTTGTACCTTCTAATGAAAGCGTCCCGAAATATCCCCAACCGCTCAAATTCAGGGGCAGCCGTGACCTCAGACTGGACTGCTGGACATACGTTTGCTCAGACAGAATGGCTGATGCAAATCCCCTCCATGGGGACTGAAGTGCCCCCTCTCTGCGAGTTTTTGTCACTCTACAGCTTCTGCTTGTGTGAAAGCATTCCAGAGCCTTTGACATGTAACTGATTGGAAAACTTTAACCTAACACACAGTTTCCTGTAACTTGGAGCTACTTAGAAAAAAGAAATTTCATGTGATTTGCAGTTATTTATGAAAAATAAAAAAGTAAAAAAAGAAGGATAATTGTAAAGGCCTTTTTGTGTATTTACAAGCAATAAAAATAGAAGTAACAGCAAATAAAAGGAACCTGTGAAAAATCAATGCAGTTAATCCACCTGAAGAGAGATGTACTTTATTTTCTCTTCTATATAAATGAAAAATAATATTCTGTTTAAAGTATCATTCTCAGAATAAATTTTTGGACAAGTTATACCAAAGCAGCTGTGGATGAACACATATTACTGGACTCACTAGAATCTTATAGGTATTCCCACAGAAGGTTCCAGAGTAATAGGGAGGTACCACTTTTCATAAAAAGATCCTTTGGAATACCAGGAAAATCCAAAGGAGCTGCATCTAAACTCAACAGGTGTTCCCTGGGTACTGCATCTCATTAAGTCTAGTATGCTTCAGTAATTACACAGCAGCTTGGTCCAATGAGGCTTGACCAGAAAAACATATTTTTATGACTTGCTAAGGAAATAAGCAAAAAGTAAACTTAGATAAAAACTACAGAGATTCATTTTGTTATTTTGGCATATTTAATAGACATTCAGATACCTTTGAAGCTTCCTTACAACACAATGCTTATAGATTCACAAAGTAAGTCACACAAGCTGATTTTTATATTAGCAAGAATGTGTATTTAAAGTAGTCTCCTGGTTTCAAACATTGCATTGTGACCTAGACAAAAAAATCTGTAAAAAAGATAACAAAATATGCTGATATGATTTTATTCAGATACACGGCATTTTTATTTGTATAATACCAACTCTCCTCCTACAGCTATACTTTATAAACATGATTGAGTGAGAATAGAAAGAAATCTTGTGTTATCTCAGCTTTGGGAAGCTTTATTGCTCTAGCTGCACTTGCTCTGAAGCACCAGGCTATTAAAACCCGTTAGAATATTGTATAGCAAGTAACTAACAAGACATTAATAGAGATTCCTCTTGTGTCTTGAAATACAGCATGGCAAAAATAATCCCTCCTTTACATATATACAAATATATCAAAGGCCCAAAGTCTGATGCAGTGTTTCTATAACTAACTTATTTCATTATAAGATTCAGAGTTTAAACCTTATCTCACTGTACTGAGAGTCCATAATGTTTCTAAATGGAAGAAAATATAATATAGTGTACATATAGATAAATTTTTTTATGCCACTATGCATATTGTTTTATACATACATAATTATAGTACACTTCTTCAACAAGAAGAGAAAGGTACAAATTCAGTTTTACTAGAAACTCTCTGGGTCTTTAGCTACTGCCTGCTTGTTTTTCATTCTTACATGGGCAGAGGGATGACGCAAGCTTGCTAAGAGTAACAAGCAGTGTCTGAGACGAGTGAAAGTCAGTTTATCCTGATAATTTTTGGCGTGCTGCTTTCTCTAACTGCAGACCTCTCCTTTTCTTAAAATCAGTTAATTTTTTTTCTGCAATCTTTTTTTTCCCTATAAAGTAACCCCTTGTGTCCTTCTGAGGCTCCTCACTGAATGATCTCTTTTTCTTCTAATTATATTTCTTCACCTTGGGAGAGACTCACACCGCTTCAGGATAAGCAACCCAGCAGAGCCTAAGGTCAGGTGTGCCCTAGAATCTAACTCTAGAAATTACAATTCCGAAATAAGAGCAGGAGAGGGAAAGCAGAGGCAGAGTGGGGAATTTGTACAGATATTAAGGCTCATTCTAAGGAATAATTAACCGAACAGCATCCTATGTTACATCATTTGCTTGAAATCTCAGAGGACAAACTAAGGAAGATCTGAATCTACTTCTTCTTAAGAGCCATGGGGTTAACAAATTAGTTGTACAAATACCAAAGCCTTTGAGTCGTATTTCCCAAGTTTATCTTGCTCTGGGGTTCAAAAATAGAATTCTACTTGTGAACCAGCAGAACACAAAGTGTGCCAGTAGCATCTGCACCTTAAAGACAATACAGTGAAGAACATCAAAGAAAAGAAGAAATATACTTAAAGTAATAGGTAGCTTTTATTCCCTTTTATAAATGGGGCTCAGTGAAACAGCTAATGAGGGGGTCAGCAAAAGAAATTTCTGAGCTCATTCTTGAAGTAAAAGGAACTTCTAATTTGGGAGAAGTCTGGGACCTTTGTGAACTGCAAACTCCAGGTAGAGGAATTGTAGGTAGAAAAGGGAGAAACATTAGCAGAGCTTTAAAAACCAAGTCTTCAGCTGGGCTTTTGTTTCACACATATGCAAATGTGTGCACTGCTTCATTTGAATATTTATTTACTGCATTTGTGAAGGAAATTGGGGGATTATAGCCTCTCCCCAGCTGTGTTGTAGTTAATGACTGGTCAGCCTATTAGCCTGCTCTACTAAACGGATTCTCTGCACAAGCAACACCTTTTTTCCTCTGACTAGAAATTCTTCATACAAATAACAGTGGGGGAAACTAGCACACCAAATCCATGGAAAGCTGCACAACAAAAATGAAAAGATTGCCCCCTGGATCATTAGACATAAGCAAGAAAACGATACCATGATAGTGACTTTTGAATTATTGTAATAAAGCGAGCAAACATTTACTTTCCAAATACTGCGGGAGCAGGGAGTTGGCTAATAAATTTTATTACTGAAAACTCATTCGAGATGCTCTTTTAAATGGTCTCTTCCTCAGACTTGCTCAGTTATTGTCCTTTACAAACGGAAACACATATGTCAGTGAGCATTTCAAAAGTTGCTTGGGCAATTATTAATATTGGAGGTATGTATTTGGAACACGAATGCACTATTTCTCAATCTTCTTACTGCCAAAACACAAAAAGAAAAAATGAATACTTTTTAAGAAGCAAATCCTATGTACTGTCATTGTTTAAAACAATTTACTTCAAGACATCATCACTGCTTTTGAGGTTAAAGACCTGTGCCATGACAAACTCATTTCTAGGGATTACTAGCAAGGAAATCTTTAGATCCAAGAGCCCTAATATAATACTCAATATCTAGCAATCTGCCATTGATAGTATTGATAGTTTAAAAAATAGCATCTATATACATGTGCTTCCAATGCTGAAAATTTATTTTATTACCAAACTGTCTGTCTTCTTTATGTCTTTTCAAATATCATTTAATATAGATTTATCCTTCACAGTGAGAACATCACTAATTCTAACACATACAGCTAATCCACAGAGATAATTAAATAAAATTACCACCAAAGTTCTGGTTTATATGTCTAGGTCCATGAAAAACTTGCAGTTTTTTTAGTAGAGTATTCTTAATGGAATAAATATAAACTGACTTCTTTGAAACTATAAGATTTATATAAACAAATTGAACTTGCTCATGTGTGTGATATTATTGAGAATAACGAAGGAGTAACTGAGAACTTGCAAGAAATTTTAGTTGTTTTTTTTTGTTGTTGTTGTTGTTGTTGTTTGTTTTTTGTTTTTTTTTTTGGTACCAGGAATTGAACTCAGGACCTTGCACTTGCCAGGCAGGTGCTCATGCCTCTGAGCTATATCTCCAGCCCTATTGCAAGCAATTTGGACATAAGAAAATGTTACTGAACTAAAATTATTGCACAATTGAATTTTACCTATTAGACTGACAACTCAAATATTTACACTACCAAACCAAACAATAGGGGGAAAGATGCTGTCAGGTAAGTAGAAAAGCAATTATGTCAGGGAAAGAATGTTATAAGGACAAGTGTTCTACCTAAAAAACCACTTCAGTTCCTTTAGTGCTAAGGCCACATTAGTTCTGCCGTGATACTCCTAACGTTTCAAGTCAGTGAGAGTGTATGCCATCCTTCTAGGTTGAGAGAAGTGGTGCACACGTATCAATGACACCCCTTCCTTCTAACATGAGTTTCTAAACCAATTCACAGGCCCATCAGGGATATTTCTGGTTCATTCCTTCTGTGGGGCAGAGGAAGACAGATTGCTGGATCAGATAGTGCAATACGCTGTCTACTGCATTTGAAATGTGCCTTTTTTTGAAGCAGCAGATTTATTGATTTTCTTAAGTAGAAAATATGCACCCGGACATTAGACAAACACAGACTAAACACAGACTGAGGAAAAGCTGATAATTTGATTAAACTGACTGAGCTTTTGTTGTCTGTGTTTGGGGAATTTCCAGTAATGTACAAGTGCCAAGAGCTCCTCTTCTGAATTTAAAAAATCAAATCCCTAGGCACAACGGATTTTACAATTGTGCCATATTTAGAGAATTGTTTTCCTTTAGGAAAATATTTGGAAGGATTCATATATTGCTTAAATTGAAAAGAAGGTGGGGTGGAAGCTTGGCCTGGTTCATATACAGGACTTTACTCAGGCCTCAATATTGGCCAGCCAGAAAGCATTTGGTATAAAGCCCTGCTGTTGATGTACACTTATCATACACAGTAATAACACGAGCTGCATTTTATGGATATCAATATACTATTTCATTTGCTCTACCTTTAAGAAGAATTCTCAGATTGTCTAAGTAAATATTTTGTATCTATCTATCATCTATCTATCCATCATTATCATAAATAAAGGTAAAATACATCTTTAAAATTTTGCAGCGTCTTAAAGTATTTGAATATACACGAGATGTAGCTAATGAACTCTATTTTTCACAATTTTGAGTCTGAACTGAGTTAAATATTTAAGGTTTCTAGGCTGCTTCTCATAATATCACTTCACATGTTTTAGGGAACAGTTTGATTATCTCACGATGTCACAAAGTGCTGGTTATTTCATTTACCTCTGTAGCTGCCTGAAATGAGATTAGTGGCAGCAGGTGCGTGTGTGGGTGTGGAGTAATGGGACCAGGGAGTAATATAGGAAAGTGTGTGAGGGATACTGAGCTTTGTGAATTAACTGAATGAGGCCTTGTGAACCTCTATTGTGAATAGCGCTCGACGGCCTTTATATCTTTTCTTTGTCATGTATACTATGATATTTAGAAAAACTCTAAGTCTCTAGTATTCTGCCAAGACATGTCACAGAATGACCATCTCCAGCTACTTTAATCATGATGTCTTCCTTCTCCTTTTATATCTCAGGTCTCCACTCACTAGGATTTTATTACTCTTCTTGCGTATTATTCTGAATCTTCTATTCATTGCTACTGCGTGATAATATTTTGCTCCTTTTGCACTCACTGAATCCTCAGATCCTTATGTCTTATCATAATACTCTCTCTCCTCCTTTCAGTTTCTGCCAATTCAAGTTCTTATTGCATTACCTCTTCTAGAACTTGCTACTCCAGCTCCTTTGCATAGTAAAATATTTGATCACAACTTTTCAGAAATTCTTGTGTGTCTACTTGAGATTCCAGTTGCTTTCCTCAGCCTACACAATATATCTATGCATATATATAATTTTTTTTCAAAACGGAGAATTGAACTCCAAACAGCTAATCATTATGATTACCAGGTGGAGGAATAATCTCAAAGCCGCCAGTTCAACTGCTGCTGAGACAGTTAAAATATTAGTATTACTACCAAGATAACTTTATTACTTATTCAAGTGAATTTTAATTACTAATTTTACTCTTCTCCAATTTCCTTTGAGCCAAGAATATTTATGAAAAATTAAGGTAACACTGAAGCTTAAAATTATTTTGTCTTCCTTATATTAATACAGAAATTTATTTAATGATTGAGCTCAGCTAGCCTGAGATGTTTAAACAAATCCACATAGGAGACGGGTTTAATGGTAATTTCAGTCTCTACTCTTTCTGATTTGCCTCTCTATATTTTCAAGTGCATAGCAAAGATAATTTCCACCAACTTTTCTTCAACCTGCATGAACTAATTAGGGAAAATAACATATAAGGAAAAGCAAGCTGCCAATTTTTAGACAGAGGACATTTTACACAGTGTGTGAGTCTTCTTTCAGGGACCTCCAATGCAATTCAAATATATTTCATTTTATTCACTAATTCATAACTTTAGTGTTCAGAAATTGTGTATATGTGTGCACACAAACATTATTTTAAGCGTTCTAAGAATTCAATTATATGTAACCAAATTACAGTCCCTTCTAACTTGACACATACTTGTTTGCTCTTTCAATCTGCTGTCTTGAAAAGGATCTTTGAACAAAGGAGCATTTTTCACTAACTACATCCAGTATGACATTCAGGTGCTTAACTCTGAGAGTTTTTCTTTTTTTACAGAAGTCAGCCTCGCGGGGGTTGAAAGAGTAGAGGTCAGGAAACCTACCTTCACCTCGTGATCCCGCTGTGGGCAACTTACTTAATTTTTCTCAGCGTCTGTTTCCTCATCTGTGGAATAACAGGTTAGAGAAACAATGTCCCTTCTAACTTACGTTTCTATATTTATGGCCCGTGGATTTTGATGCTTATTAACAGTTCTTGTTAAGAACATGGTATGAATCTCTGAATTTAATAATCAGGCTACTATCACACTCTTAAAAGTCTGGATGTCGGCCAAAGTCCTCCTCCACACTGTATGAGTCCTAATTCAGATCAGGGACCCAGGGGTGGGCGGTGTAGGTGAGCGCTCTAGCAGCACACAGGAAGTTTACCGGAAGGTATTAACTGAAAGGAAGCACGCGGGGAAATATCCCGTCACCCAAACGGAAACTCCTGTAGCAGACAGACCGAGGCCTTGCACGGGATCTCCCAAGCATGGCCACCCACAGCTGCCATCACACTGGCAAGCTTCCCTTTTCCCTTTCAAAAATACATTGTATGTAAGTTTTTATGATATCTACTTTGCTGGTGACACATCTGAATACCTTCAAATAAGTCGGACTTCATGCATTTTTTTTTCAACCCCCAAATGTAGTTTTTTCTTGTTAACACTTGGAAATTATTATAGACTACTAAGGGAAAGAAAAAATTTGTAGTCCTCATTAGAGATGGTTTTTTTCTGTCTTGCTCAGGGTGCCCTCAATCTCAAGATTGTCTACACTCAGCTCCCACAGTGCTTGGGTGATAGCTGCCATACATCACAGAAAAATTAGTTTTTGATAGTGGTAATATTATTTTCATTTCTAAGTAGCAAACAAAGCCAAAAACTCAAAAGAGAGAAAAAGAACTCTTCGCCTTATCTGTAGCACATTAATTTATTAAAAAGTTAGCAGAAGCTTTTATTAATTTGTGGTCCTCTTAAAACCTTAATTTTATTTCTTCCTAAAAATAATTAATACAGGTAGACTTTTCCATTTGCATTGTTTTCAGAGATATCATTGTTTTCAGAGACATGACATTCATGAACTGGACTATAATTCCATTGTACATTAAATATGATCGAATGTCAGCAGTACTTTCTTACCCAAAATAAACCCATTGTTCTGTTCAAACTCTTATTCGTTCTTGTGTAAACATGTTCAGTGATGAAAATATTATTGCAGTCACCCATTTTACATGCAAACAGGGGGATTTTCGAAAGCTGCAGCTGCCCATATCATGTCATTCTACAAAGAAAATATATTCAGAAAACTAAAGGCAGCATCCACTGACCATTAGCAGTATTCCAATTATTTATGTAGTCACTTGCCAAAGAAATGATATCTAGTATTAAGAGTAGAGAATTTTTCAGAGTAGTCATTTAATTTTTTTATATTTATTGCAAAGATATTTATCAAGACTATGATTTACATGAATGCAACAACTATTCATGGAAGCAGAAAATTTGTTTAATGGTAGAGAAAGGAGATGATGTAAATAAGATCTGTTTTGGACAGAGTCATCCTTAATCCATTAGAGGAGATAAAGAAGGAGCACAAGTAATTTTAATTGAATATAATAAAGAATTTAAAACTTTACATGTATCTGTGTGTTTGTGTGTGTGTGTGAATAACTACGAAAGCTTTGGCAGGGAGAAACGGAAGATTTCAAGGAGGTTGACATCTGCGTCACCCTTTGAAGGAAAGAATGTTCCAACAAATGGAAATGTGGGGAAACCTGTTCTCTATGTGAGGGGAACGGCATCGCTAATCTGTGATTATCAGAATGGATTGAAGAATACCAACTGAAATTTGGCTGTAATCCTGCAGGTATTTCAAGGGGATCATGCAGTATGGAAATTAGGTGTGATATGATTTGTAGGAGGCCTCAGATTTTGTCAGTAGATGGTAAAGATTCATTGAATTGGACATGATAATAAGAAACAGGTAGACAGATCTTTTACAAAAGGGAAGGGAACCAAAGGGTGGAGGAAGGTAGGAGGGAGGGAAGGGAAAGGAGATGGAAGAAGAATTGAGGTGTGCTCGGTATGTGTATGAAATCCCCCTGAGGAATGTACTGAAAACACATAGCAATAAAAATAGAAAAACATGAGGGGCTTGCAATGGTGAACTTGGAGAGAGAAATGTGTAGTGAAAAGAGAACTAGCTAGGCAGAGAATACAGTAATGCGGTTAAAGAACATAAGAAACCAGAACAAAATAATGTTAATCAGAATGAAATGGAGCTATTGGTGCATAAGGAATTCAAAAAGGAGAATCGGAGATTGCGAGGACTGTTAGGGACATGTGCTTAGGTAAGAGTTAGGGATAACAAAGAGATTTGATCCTGGATTGTTACAAAAGTGGTAAAACTACTAGCATATGACCTGTGGAAATGGTAAGAAAAGAGGAAAATTTAACAAATCAATATTACCCATATTATATTCAGGAGACCACAAAATGACACGGGAAAGGTAAGTTAGCTGTAGCTGTGCGATTGTGATAAAGCATTCAAGGAGAAGCCTGAGCTTCTTTATACTGGTAAAGGCAGCATGAAAACAAAGTGTTAATTGAGATGAAAGGTCAAACCACGAATCAGCTCAGGAAGCTGTGAAAGGTAATTGTCTTCACTGTTGAGGTGTTCATTTTGACACCAATTAAAAACTTCTTCATGTCTCCTCCTCCTTGGACTCACCCTGCCCCAGGCTTGGACTCCTGATCATGGCTTGACCTGCAAAGTTACAGTGGAGAGAGGGTTTGATGTCATCTTCACAGGGTGAGAGTGAAGCCTTTGGAAGTGGGCAGAACTGTGAATGTGAAATTCAGAGGGAGCAGGGAAGGACAGCAACTGGGGCATCGGGGAAATGGCAAGATTCAGGTTTGCAAAAGATACGAGAGAATCTAGAAGGCCTGACGCATGGCATTGGAGCAGAATCTGGGGGGAAATTTCGACTAGAGGGGTGGAAAAGAGAAGCGATCAAGAAATCCCAAGGGCTTCAGTGAGATTCATGGGACCAGGAAGCATCCAGAGAAAGGTGTATAATAGGAGGTTTGGATGGAAAGTAGGATCCCCAGTATTGCTAAAGAGAGCCGAAGGACTACTATGATTCCAGCTGCGTAGGGCCAGGTGAGTACTACGTAAGAACGAAGCTGCATGTAATGAAGCTGGAGAGAATAAAGCTGATGAGCGATGGGGTTAGGGGTGTAGGCGGGGGAAGGAATCAGAATTTGGGTCAAACTGGGAGCTGTGTGCAGTGCTCAGTTGCAGAATTTATGCACAGGAATTTTTTTAGGGACAGGGGAGAATTTGATGAAAATAGTGCATTGAGCTAATGAACCTCAAAGCTGCAGATGTAATGTCAAAATGTCCGATGATTTGGAATCTGGAGCTCAAAGTTTATTGGCTGTGCTGATGACTTTGCCATCAAGCAGATGAAATCAAGTCTCAAAATTTAAAATAGTCATTTGCTCCAGATTGAATTTTGCCTTCCTAAAAGTCCTATTTTAAAGCCCTATCCTCAATCTGATGGTATCTGGGGATGGGGTCTTTGGGAAGTTATTAAGCTCAAAGGAGGTCGCTATAGTGGGGACTCTCAATAGAATTAAGGCCCTTAGAAGAAGAGAAGCAGAGAGCTCATTAGCTTGTTTCTCCTCCTTTGCATTGCAACACTGTGAGCATGTGAACCCCTGCAAGCCATAACCAGGGGCCTTATTCAAACTTCACCTTGCTAAGCCAGGCATGGTTGTGCACGTCTGCAATCCCAGCACTCAGAAAGCTGAGGCAGAAGGATCTTTGTGACTTCAAGACCAACCTGGGCTACAAAGTGAGCTCAAGGTGAGCCTGAACTGCATAGTAAGACCTGTCTCCAAAACATACACATACACAAATAAAAAACAAAAAATAATAATAAAAAAAAGACTTCACCTTGCTGAAATCATCCCAAGCAAGGATCCAGCCTCCAAAACTGTAAGAAAATACATTTCTGTTATTTATAATACCCAGTCTATGGTACTTTTTATCACAACCAAAGCTAAGACTTAGTCACTGATGATTTCCCTGCTAATTTAGGGTATCTATAGTTATAACATCCTATCAGAGCCTAATTTAAAATTTCAACTTTATATAATAAATAATGCTACCCTTCATAAAGTCTGAATAGAAATGTAGTAATACAAAAGCAAAAAAGAAGACAGAAATAAAGGAAGAAAGGATACATAAAGCAAAGAGAGTCCTTGGAAAAAAATTTAAATGTCTTGGAAATGTCTTCAAGTAGAATAAACTAAAAAACAATGCCAGTCGAAACTAAGTTCTCACTATGTTCCAGGCACTTTCCCAGGCTCTGTCATTTATCCTCAGAATAACCTCACGAGGAAGTTAAAATACTATTGTTACCCTATGTTTATGGGTTAAAGATAAGGTCAAAGGAGGTAACGTAAAATCCACCCAAGGCAATAGAAAAGGATCATCTGCAGTATAAACAAATGAAAGAGTTACCATCATGCTTCTAGATCATCAGTATACTTTGCAAGAGTTTCCTTGGTGAGAAACAATTCTTCTTAATTTCCCTACTTATATGTAAAGCTATGTCCACCTAAAATACTCTGTGTAACTTTTACTTCCTGTTTCTCAATTTCAAAATGAAGACAATAAAGGAGCAGGCTTGGAGGCTAACACAAACACACACACACACATGCACACACGTGTGTGTGTGTGTGTGTGTGTGTGTGTGTGTGTGTATATGAAATATCTAGGACAGGTCTAAAAGTATGTGTCCAAAATATCCACAGTTTAGATAAATTCTGGTTACTTTTCTATGCTATACAAACCATTAAAGTTCTGGAAGTCTGATCAAGCCAAGTGAAAAAGAACTTTGATATACCTCTTAACTGCAATTCAAAAAAGTATCTACCCAGCATTAGTTATAACTTGTAAAGTTGGAACTTTAAAAAAGCAAAGGGAAATATAGCAGTTTTCTAAGTGTGTGTTCAATGTGTTGTCATTTAAACAGGATAAGCAAGAAGCTCCAGCCCCATGTTACCCAGGCAGTTTTACACTTGGCAGAGGTTAATAGTGAGCGCTCATTCAGCTCCTCCAGTAGGGTGTATCTGTGACTGAGCTCTGCGGTCAGTACCTCATTTAGATCAGCACGTTGGATGGTTATGGAACAGCATTTCCTTGGGGTTCTTGCTGGTGGAGGCCAGTAGAATTTTACTAGGTGGCTTTTGATGGACACCTGTGGCTTTATACTTCCTCCAGGAAATGAGGAGTAACAAAAAGCAACTCAATCCGGCTGGAGATGTTGCTCATTGCTCCTGTAGTTGAGGAGCAGGTCCAGACCAACAGGTCACCTTTGCTAGAGCCTGCCGGTATTCAGCTGTTTATCAAGATCATCCCCATGAATGTCACTGAGGAAATGACATTTAATTTCTTAAAATAGTCCCTACAAATGAAAAGGAAATGGCAACAAGTTTGGCATCTGGGAGTGAGGTACACAGCTGGTAAAGCTGAGAATTTAAATGAAAGCTGCCCCGCACCTTCCATCCCTAATTACATTCCTTTTTAAAAAAAATTTCAGATCTCATGATGTTCTGGGAGAATATGGACTGTCAGAGATTCCCTGTTTCCTTGTTTGCTCTGCAGTCTACTCCACCGTGCCTCAAACTTTCCGCTGGCGGTAGGTCTGATGATGTGAACAGAAGGAACAGGTTGGTGGTTTGAAGAGAAAAGGAGGCGGAACAACTTCCAGTTGTTTGCAATTTACAATGGGCCAAGCAGTAAACAAAGCTCCTGGACTTGCCAGGCTTCGCCAACTGGCCATTTTTACCTTCCTTTCCCCATTAGCTGCTCAAAGCCATCTCTAAAAGTGCCTCCGCACAAAACCACTGAAGGCTGTGGTCTCTACCAGTACTGGGTAAAGAACAGGGAAGCTATTTATTTCCAGGGCATCTCTGTGCAGTGACTCACGTTGGGATTGGAAAATTGGCCAGAGCTTTCTAGCAGCTCTTTCCTGCCAGCTCTCCTGGCGTCCTACCCAGCACTCTCTGCCCCTCCCGCTTTCTCCTTGCCCCGTCTGCTTTTCTATTCCTAAAGCCCCCACTTAATAATAGTCATTGTTCCACGTTAACCTTGAGGCTCCAGAAGGAAGGACAGCGAAGGGCGTAGCTTTATGCTGTAATGAGCATTTGGCGCTATAGCAGGTGGAAAAGGCTTTGGGGATCTGGGCAGATTAGGAGGAGAGGGGGCTCTAGCAGATGTTGAAGCGAGATGATGTATTGCTGCTCACTCTGGGATTCAGACAATACCAGTGCAAAAGTAGAACAGGGAGAGGGGGAAAAATTGATCCCTTCTGATATATACTGGGCTAGAAACCAGAGGTACTTGAAAGTGAGCATGTAAGAAAGACAAATTTGTCCTGGTCCTGGGTTTTCTCCGGTATTTCTTCATTTTCTTTTTTTTTTTTTTTTCTTGTCTTAAAAGTTTTCAGATGGCAGATCAATTGACGAATCCTTCCTTAAATTTGACTATATCTTGGGCTTGATGTATTGCCTATCAGTTTAGCTCTTATCAATATAATTGCTCAGTGGTTAGAAAAGAAACAAATTATTCAAAACTTTCACTTTAAGCTGCTTTAATAACGAAGAAATTACATTTCTAAAGTGAAGGTGAATGGTATTTAATTAGTGATTGACTTTGCCATTTGAAGAAATATGCATTTGAACTTTTATTTTGCTTTGTGCTAGACAATAAGATAATAAAGGAAATGTCTTAACAAATGCTTCTTCACTTTACAATGAAAAATTGAAATGTCCTTCAATTTTACTAGATTTATAGTCATTATTCCCAGTTCTGAATTCTAATATCTATTTCAGTGTTTTATGTAATGCTATAATACATATAGAGATAAATATATATTGTATTATATGGTTTGCATAGTTATTCACAAATTCTTGCACACACAAATGTATGCATATCTACTATAACATGTATGCATATCTTAAATGTATGCATATCTTACATATAACATGTAATGGAGGTAGGAGAACAAATAAACTCCAACTATCATCTGGTGTAATGAGAACTCACCAACCCAAAATATTGAGAGCACTGATGCACGTAGCTATAGGAGAATATATTTTGGGTAATGTCATATCTGGAAACTTGAAATCTCAAAACTCTCAAAATTGTAGCCCTTCTCTTCCCTCAGCATGCAATACATTTATTCCATTAAATACACCTGAGCAAAAAGGGGAAGGGAATCTATCTACATTTCATTTGAGGCAAGGAAGAAATTAAGTAATTAAAAATGTCATAGCTTTGGAATTTTATCCACTTGGATTATATTGTGACTAGATATGTTTAGGGCACTATCAATACAATATGAAAAATGATAAAGCAAATGAATAAATAAATATAAGAAGTTTTAGCCTTTTAGAAAGAGCTAACTGTAAACCTTTGAGTTTACCATCAATTCTTTGAGTACTTAAGCAGAAGTAACTAAGCCAGGTACTATTACTAATGTTGTCATAATCTGACTTAAGTCATTTCCCATATAGTTTGTATCCCTTTTGCCATGTCTTTAAAGCAAAACCAAAACAAAGTCATTAGCCAATTGAGCAATTATCAAGAAAAATAAATAAAAATTTTCATTCTTAATTAAATCTCCCATTTTAAGGAGTTGAGGAGGGGATAGAGGCACTCTTCAACACCATCAATACAAGATATAGTAATTTGACTAATTTAATCATAGTGTCATCTTTTCAATTATTGATTTAAATAATTTTGGAATTCATGCATTCAAGAGTCAAATTTATGTGATGCTAAGTATGCATTGGGGAAGAGTATTTTATGGAATATTTCAGAACTGGTATATTTTACTACTTGATTTTTTGGCGGGTGGAAACAGGTTGCTTTCTGAGACTTGTGTAGTAGAAGAAAAAGCTGCCAGTGCTAAAATTTCTGATATTTGCAGTATGAAAAAATTTACTCCAATTTTGGTACTATAAAGCATTTTATTATGTTCAAAAAAATCTTGGGGTCAGGACAGGGTGGAATGGAAAGGACTTACCTGTTCTTAGTCATTTCTGGGGACTTGATTGGAGAATTCCATACTAGGGGTGATAATGCTGAGTAATAACTAGGACACTGAATAATCTGGAAGCTGCTTCTTTAACATGTATGTTGCCTGGTTGGAATAACTCTACGCTTCGGCTTTCTGGTGACTGTCATCAGAATGTCACAGGTGGCCTCTCCACGTAGTTTGGGCCTTCAAACAGGGATGTTTATGATTCAAAGAGAAGAGATGCTGAGCACATACGAAGAGAGTGAGCAACCCAGGAGGTGAAGAGGAAACTACAAGGAACCTTGTGACCCGCCTCACAGGTCATGCGGTGTCCTTCAGCCACATTTCACCAGTTTCCATGGAGCCTCTAAGGCCACCCCAGATATAAGAGAGGAAGGAGCCACCCTTGTTGGGGTAGGGACAAATTCACATTGCATGAGAGTGTGAGGGAGGAGAGGAGAGTTGGAGCTGTCTTTGGAAAATGCAATATGCGAGGTGTCTCTCTTAGAAAACATAGTTATAATTCTTACTTAAGCCATAATTTGCTCTTAAGTTCTGAGGATAAAAGTATGCACATATAATATAATAAGTAGACCTATGAACATCTGTAGAGATTTCTAAAGTTTTGGTAGATAGTTGAGGTAGTGAAATGTATTTATGGAAATCTAATAAATCCATTTCAGTGACAGTTTGCAACTAATTATACTTAGGTATGGTTATTTTCTAAAATTCCTAGAGCCTAAAAATCTTTTTTGTATACAAAATGAGGATGACGCTAAGACACCCTTCACACAATTATTAAGGTTAAATGATACATTACACTCAAACCATTCAACTTTCAGACTACTTAAAAATTTGCTCTATAGGTATAAGGATTTTTCATGCCTATGGAAATGGGAATCCAGATTTTTCTAAATATAAATGAGTAAATGTATTATATTGGTGCAGTTTGTAACAAATATTATAAAGTGGTGACACTGTCTACTTTAGTACTTAAAATTTTGAAATGAATTTTTTTGAGATTTATTGAGGCCTCCAGTCATAGCAGGAATTTTCAGGTCCTGCAGTTCCTGCACACAGACTACCTCATGGTCTCATTTAGAAATATTAAGTAGACACACATTCACTCAGTGACTATAAAGTTCCTTAAAACAGGCCCTGATGATACTCTGACAGTTAAGGTGGTCCTTTATTTGTCAAAAAGAGTTTATAAATTGAATAAAGAGAATGATATATTAAACTTTCTATATGGAAAGAATTAGGAAGGATTAAGAGGATGTAGCTAAGAGACACTAGAAAAATTCATCCACTTATTTATCATTAGAGTTTGTGTCTAGAGGTCCCACAAAGCTTCATGCAGTTTTAGATTGGTCTCTTTTGGAGGTGGCTGAATCTAGGGTGTGTGATTGATTCATACTTCAGTGCTTGAATTAATGGTACTGGGATTAAAGATGAGTGATTGCTGGATCAGTTCACTGGTGGGATTGGCACCAGCTTAACCCCAGAAGACTGGACACAGTATAAAGGACAGAAAGAGACTTCTTCTCTCTGTTATTGTTTTTGCGGTCTTCTGCTGCATGAACTGTTGCCCCTCTGCCATGTGTTACCCTGACTAGAAGCCAGCTAATTATGGGCTGAAACCTCCACAAACAGTGAGCTAAATAAACCTTTCCACCTTTCGCTTTGGGGGTCAGGTATTTCGTCTCAGCAATGAGAGAAAAGTAATTAAGACATTTATCCATCAATAAATATTTAATTGACTATTCTAATATGTATTTTGTGGTAGGTAATAAAGGTTTAAAGATGGCTGAGATGTAATCTCTGCTCCAAAGGAATTCCTGTGTGAGGAAAACTGACACAATGAAGGACAATCTATAGTAAAATTGAAAAGTCTACTGTGTCGGAGTCTGTTTAGATGGTGAGGACTTTCAGGAGAAGCTGATCTCAGGACAATACTGAAATCATGTAGGAGAGAGAAGTGGGAAAGAATGTTCAGAAAATTTTTCCTTCAAGGTTTACTCCAAAAGTACTCTACTTGTTTAAATATTTGTGATGAAGTATGTGGTGGATATTTTGCTCAGATAATGAAATTTTCCTCAGCTGTCTTTTGAAGAAGAGCTTCTTGTACTGACACTAGGTTTGCTGTTGGCAGACTGTCTTCAGCTCTGAACTCCTTCAACACACTGCGTTAGCTAGCAGAGCAGGCTCATCCAAAGCCAAACCTTTGCAGAGAAGGCCATCGTCCTCTGACTGATGGGGTTGCCAATAAGCATAAGATGTGGCCATCTTTTGGCTCCAGTTGAGGAGAAGACTTGAATGTCTGTGTCAGCTTGGTTCTCTTGGCCTACCATGCGTTTCCATTTCTCCTTATGCTGGTCTTCTTTCCCCATCAAGAATGTCAGTCCTGAGAGTATTCCTTAATAAGCATCCTTCACCTCTGATATTGAGCTTGCTTCCTAAGAAGCACAACCTACCAGAACACATTAATAGTAGAAATTTTAAGAAATTTAATTGTGAATTTCCTTTCACCCACTAGATCCCTGAAATATGAGTATTTCTTTCACTTTGTTCTTTTATAATAGACTACTCAACTATTAGCTATATCAGTCAGCATTGTAAAAATAATTACTCATGTTTGCTTGAAAAATGTTACTTAGAAAGCACAGCAGAACGCTCGGTTTAGTCATGAATCTTTCATCTATTTATCATTTGATCATATTTTTGGGTAACTGCTTGCCAAAGCTAAAAATTTTAATCAGAGACATTTTTGAGTAGGAAAAGCAAAAAGGATGGCTTTGAAAGCAATAATTCTTTTTTCTGTTTCTTTTACTCTTACATGGTTTAAAAATAGTGAACTGGATTTTTAAATTTTAAATTGATAAAATTGCATTTGATCCTCGCCAAGTTTACTCAGATATTTTATGGATAATATTAGGTTAATTATGATACCATAAACTCCATGAAGTTATTTATTTTTCCTCTTCTGTTGAATGGTAAATATTAGCTTTGGTTCCACAATGAACATAGGAAATAATTATCTTGAGAGGCTTCGCAATATTTCTTATGATAATTTGTTGCATTTACATAATATTTAAAAATATTTCACATTCTTAGAGGACAATCCTTCCACGCATACTCAGCATTAGAGCTTATTTCTTGATGTCTGTATGTAATATTTTTTCTAGGATACACTGAGACAAGTACAGTGAAACAAACACAGTTTTTTCTTTGCTGTGAATTTGCCTGATACCCTAATACTGATGTGGTTCCCATTGTCCTTCCTTGATTTTGCCTTTAATCCTTTGCAAAAAGAATCATCCAGACCATGGGAAAGATGACAACAACAATACTAGTGGCTAATATTTGTTGAACCCATACTATATTCTTGTGATTGTTTCAAGTTTTTACATGCATCAATTTGTTTCATTCTTACCATAAAACTTTAGGTACTGTTTCTTTTTCGTTTGCTATTTTTAAGATAGCAGATCACCTTTATGTAGAATTGAGCAGAACTGTTGTAAAAATAGTGTATATTATTATTATTCCCAGTTTTGGAGTTAATGTAATTTAACTTGATAATCAGATTAGGTGCGAGTTTGAGAATCTATTAGGAGAGGAGAAGAAAAAAATCCAGAGGGTTAATATAAATATTTCAAACTCTTCTAAATGTGATATAAATAATTCAAAACTGAAGAAACTGAAGCTCAGAAAAGTTCTACTGTAGATCTCTTTAACATGAAGAACTATTATAGTTATATATGTTTGTATGCCCTTGGAGGGAGGATTGCTTAAAAATGGAGAAGCTATTCACCCATTGTCCAAGTAGTTGCCTGTGGGTGCTAGAGAATGTGGTAGTAAGTTTTCTTCTAATTTCCATATTTTCCAATTTTCTATAGTGAATATGATTAAGTATTTCAAATATGGAATTTGAAAGAGGTTTAAATGCTAAACTCCTGTTTTCATAAATATTTATCTCCCACTGTGGCAAACAGCTATGCCCTAAGCCGCTTCTTTGCCCAATAGGACTGTTGGGTGGTTGTATGTCCAACCCACACCACGAGGAGGATCGACAGAATGAAAACTCCAAAATCCTCCTTTTCTGATCCTCCACACTGCCAGGGAATGTCAGGCTACCTACTTTTGTTCTCATTCATATTTTCATTTGGAGCATCACCTTACTAGTACCACTTATACAGCCTGACTGCAGTGCCCTTTTTCTCTAGCTCTGTTTTAGGCTTTTCTGAAGTAAACCCTCTGTATGCAAGGCACCCAGAGTTCATAGGAGAGGACAAACATGTGACTTTATTGCAGATAACATTCAGACCTTTCATTTCACCTGGCTTTTTGAAGTTTATTTTTTTGAGGATGTTAAAATTCTTGTTATATTAAATTTCATGCTATAACTGATTTTCTTGGTTAATAACAAGAAAATATTGAAATAATTAACTGATTTAACCTTTGCTTAGCACACTCCAACAGGCTTCAAAGTAAAGCCAGGTAGAGAAAGGGTATTTTTTAAAAAGTACAGGAGGAGGTGGGGATTCATCTTATTTAATGGAAAACATTAATTGCTGATTGTGTCTATACTGACAGCTAATCAAAGCTCTCGTTTCCCCCAATACATGCATTTCTGAACTACATAATTAAACTTATAATACCTGGAAAGTTTGGGTCTTTTATTTCGTTGAAGAAAGTATGAGCTAGAATTTGTAAAATTTTAATATTTTAACAAATTTCATCTATGTAGACTGCTATGGTTTTGGGGCAAAATGTCCCCCTGATACTGCAAGTGTTCATAGATAGGTCCTGGTTAGGATAGGCAGGCCAGTGGGGTTGTGACCTCAGAGGGTCTATTCTTATCCTCAGCTCCTCCATCCACGCTCTCTGCTCCCTGGAGGCTATGCAGGGAACAGCTTTCCTCACCATGCCCTTTCTCCATGCTATGCCAGCCAGGGAGACTGGTGACTATGGACTGAACCCACTGAAACTATTTAAAACATGACACTGTCCTTTAAGTAGCAGGTGTCAGGTAGTGTGTCTCAGCAACAGCAAAGCTGGCTATTTCAAGGGTCAATGGACATAACTACCTACAGAGAAAAATTTACTGTCATTTTTAATTCATTCATGAGTCACCTTGAGCATGTATACATTTCTTATACCCCAGCAATGTTACTGGAGAGATGATCCTTTGTGTGTCAACACCTTGAGGATGGGAAGGGATTCAGGCTCCCCTCTAGCAAATACTAAGTGCCTGGGAAACATAATAAATATTTGATGATAGAAGATGTTAGAATAAGTGGAAAAAACAGATTCTTACCCAAAGAAATGACACTTATTGTGTTCTTATTTGTATATCATTGTAACTGTACAAAAATATTTTGTTAAACACTCAGTTGTATTATTACAAACACTTTCTGTGCCTCATATGTAGTGCAAAAAACAGAAATTTCATAAGTATATATGAAGAATAAAAAGGAAAATTCTCATTATTATATATTTACCTTGTAAATGTATAATTCTACATTAAGGTCAAATAATAGATTTACCTTCAAAACTCACTTTTAAACTTTTTGTTGTTCTGGGGAATGAATGCAAAGCTTTCAAAATGAGCTACATCCTCAGCCCTGTTTTACTTTCCTGTGGATACTGGGTCTTGCTAAGTTGCCAAATAGCCAGGGCTGCACTCAGAACTGAAGTGACTGCTGATGCTCCTGATTTACCCACTCAGAATGCTCAGGTTACAGGTGTATGCCACTATGCCTATCTTTATGTTCTGACTGACTAATTTACCTATAAGGGGCTGGGGATTTAGCTCAGTGACACAGCACCTGCCTGGCAAGTGCAAGATCATGAGTTCGATTTCCAGTACCAGAAATAAACCAAAAAAAAAAATTTACCTATAATAGTATACATGATGTTCTTCATGCATGCCTTTAAAACACGTGAAAAATATATATATATATATATATATATATATATATATATATATATACAGTAATTTATGTGTATTGATTATTTCAGTTATCTAAACTTTGCGGCTGTTGTTAAAAATAGCAATTGCAATCATTACTTGACAGTTTTATCTGTGGTGGAACTTTTAACAAATCTGTTAGATTAGATATTATTTTTAAATGAAAGCATTGATTATAAAGAAATTAAATGTGTTTTGTAAACTGCCCCGTAGTACATGGTAGAGTCAGAATTTAAAGTTTTCAATCTATCTGGTCATGATGACCACATTTCTATAGTGGCTCTACTGTTTGTGCTATCTTGATTTTTAAAAATGTTTGAGCAACTTATGTGACGGCACCAATTTGCAGTATAACAACCATTGGTGAATTTCTACCATCCTGTCTAGTGAAACTATGTATTGTCTCTAATGTTCTTTTAACATTTTATTTTCTTATTCCTTTTAATGATTTGATCAATCTTCTGTTCTTACATCTGGTAATCTGAGCAACTTCATTGAAGATAACAACATGTAATATAACAACCACCATTAATTCCTATCATTTGGTTTGAAACCCTGTATCATTTTTAATGCCCTTGCTTTGTTTTGTTTGCATTTTGCTATTGTTCTTTATTTGTACTATTTTCTTTAAAATAAAAAATAGTAAAAAAAAAATCTTTGTGATCTAGTCCATCTAAACATTTAGATTCTCAGAATTACAAATTCCAAGTGTGAGCTGTTTTTGTGACTCTGAATATATTTATCCAATTCAGGGCTGGGGATTTAGCTCAGCGGCAAAAGCGCCTGCCTGGCAAGCGCAAGGTCGTGAGTTCGGTTCCCAGTACTGGAGAAAAACTGAGAAAAACCAGAAAAACCAATTCATTTTCCAAAAGAATTAATCAAATTTACATTGCTAGCCAGCATATATTGATAGATATGTTTCAGGTCATTTAAAAATTTTCAAACAAATAATAATTTTAACAAATAACTTTTAATTTGAGAATGAACTATTTGCATTGCTTTTTGTGTGTATTTTCTGTTATATTGCTGAGTTTACTTATCTGTCAAGTACTAGTGTGCATCTTACTGATCTCTAAACCCTTGATATACCCAGGAGATTATCTTGTATTGACGTGTATGACCAAGCTGTATATACTCATTCTAAAGTGTTTAGCACAGTTTAGGGCCCTTTGTATTAAATTCTCATAACTACCTTAAAGACAGATATGGTCCTTATTGCCATTTTTACAGATTAGAAATACTGGGGAACTGTTAATGTTTAGATCTAAAATAGACCCTCAATTTTCATGTGATTGGAAGATGATTGGACCATGGGTGCACTATATTGATCAGTGGACTCATGCATTGCTGAGTTTAGGAGCTAAATGTGCTTTTGGGGGCGGGGCTTGATTGGAAGTTGGTCTTTGAAGGCCTGACCCGGAGGAGTTTATTCTTGTCTGTGGTTTCTCTTCACCTGATTTCTGAATGGCTTGAGTTGAGCAGCTTTCCCCAGTCAAGCTCTTCTGCTGTTTAAATTGTTTCCAGGTGATTTTCTTTTTGTTTGTTTGTTTGTTTTTTGTACCAGGAATCGAACTCAGGACCTTGCACTTGCCAGGCAGGTGCTTGTGCCGCTAAGCTATATTCCTGGCCTCCAGTTGATTTTCTATTCTATCTATTTCTATTTCTGTCTTGCAACCAACTAACCATGGAGGGAGTCCTCCAAAAACTGTGGGCCAAAGTAAATCTTTCCTCTTTTATGTTGTGGGTGTTAGGCATTTTGTGTGAGTGATGGGAAGGTGAGGAAGGCAAACACAGAGAGCTTCAGAAATTTTCCCCAGGCCACAGAGCTAGTAAGTTAGGATGTTACAAACTGGCAAGCTTGCTCCAGCAAGCATGTGTTTATAGTACGAACAGCTTACAAATATTTCCCCAAATTTATATTTTCTATTTTATTGGGTTTATTATTACATTGAGATTAGCTTTCAAATAATTAAATTGTTCTGCATCTTCTTTTAGGTGTAGAAATTCCTTCCAAGTATATCTTAGGGCAATCAAATAAGTGCACAAACAAGTTTTTTCTGGTGTAATTGATAGAATAGAAAATCAGCTGGAGGGCCGGGGATGTAGCTTAGTGACACAAGCACCTGCCTGGCAAGTGCAAGGTCCTGAGTTTGATTTCTGGTACAAAAAAAAGCACAAACAAACAGAAAGAAAATCACCTGGAAACAATTTAAAGCCCAACCACTGAGGATTAAATACACTAAGGTATATTCATACCCCCTTCTAGTGCATTCACTAAAAATGATGAGGAAGCTGTATTTATTGACAGAACTTATTTACTATATATTGATAAATAAAATAATTAAGCATTAGAACTATAATCTCAACTGTATTTAAAAGCATATGTGTAAATGTGTATTTACTTAAATATATTAATGTATTAAGTTCCCTCTTGGCTTCTTAATTTTTTTTTTAAAACACCTGAAGAGGCTATTTTTAAAAGTGGTAGAACACTTATCTAGTGTTGCAAGGGCCTGGGTTAAGATAATAGCACTGGAAATAAAACTGCACAATTAAAGTGGATTGGTGGTGAAAAATAGTTTTTCATGAAAACTCCGGGGCCTTTACTCCAACTCTAAATTTCGTCCATGCCCATGGGTCACTAATTAAAATCAAGAAGTACCATTTCTTCCATAAAGTAATGATGCTTTTTGCTGAGAATAAGGAAAGATTCATCTGTTTTTCATTTGTTTGTCTTACTGGCAGTATTTCTGAAATACAGTATATATGATCCATATTAAACTCCTGAGATTGTCTTTGCATGATTTTGTTTTTCTGTCTCTTGGGAGACTCTTTATGCACTGCTGGGCTCACATATGGGCAATCTATTTGCAGGTGAGGCTGGCCTATGCCCATAGGTAGATCTCTCTAAGAAACCTCCTAATGTACAATTTTTTAAAAAAAGCCTCCTAATATCAATCTGGTAATTATTCTTAGATGTATAATAGGCACACTTACCTGAATTTTGGTTTAATCTTCATGCAGGTTACATTGAGAAATATATTCTTAGAATACTATATGACATGAACTTATATTTAATAAAATGTTAAATATAAGTAAGTTTTGAAAATAAAGATTTTTATTCATTTATCACTACTGTATTCTCAGCTCTTTGATTAACACCTAAAACATAGGTAGATGTTCAATAATTTTTGTTTAAAAAAACAAAAGAATAGCTTGTTATAGGCTATGTAAAGTAATCTTTGGATAAAATAACCTGCTTATCTCAGGAGCTGAAAAGTGAAGTCAGTTTTATGGTCATTCATGTCGTAGATTACAGACCATTCAGAGAATTTTAGTAAGCTGCCTAATTTGTCATAGTAGGTGTATGCTGGATCTGGAATTTAAAGGCACATGGACTGCTTTAGAGTTCATGCAAGCAAATTATGCGTCCTCTCAGTACATAACACTCTGAGGATTCTGGGGTTGCGAAGAGACTGTTAGAAATGCTTTGCACAGTTCCACTGCTACTCAAACCTTTCATTCATGTCTTTAGCAAACCTTCACTGAATACCAGAAATGTGCCTGATTTACATACTGGGATTATACTACAATGGTTAAAAAGAGTCAAGTGGTGCTCTCAACTGTAATAGGGAAGGGAACAAGCAAGAAATATATCAACCAGGAAATCAATAATATCCTTTCGGAGACTATGTGGTGCCGTGTGGATAGTTTAAGTACGTGGATTGAGAATGGCTCTTCTAGGGAAGAGGAGCCCTCCCCTGGAAAATCTGGGGCTGCTTCATACAGGCAGGGTCAGTTAACAGGTACCTCAGTAAGAAAAAGAAAAAAATCTGAGTAAGAAAAAAGTAAGAAAAGCTCAGCAAGTTTGTTTGAAGACTATGAAATAGCCAGTGTACCCACTGCATGGAGAACAGGAGGAAAATGGGACCTAGACTGAAAGTCTGTCAAAGTCATTTTTATTTCTTTTCATTCTTAGAGCTTCCAAAGTAGAGGAGTTTAATGTAGACAACTTAAAATGAATATAAAGTAACAATTAAAATCCTTAATGCCTCCACCCAAATATGATTTAATCCAATTTTCAATAGTAGTGAGAAAAATGAAGAAAAGAAATACAGTTTAATCTACTATTATAAAGCCCATAAAAGATGAATTTAAAATAAATCTCTAGGGATCTTAGACTGGCTATAGAAAAGGTTGCTTAATCCTGGCATTCGCTTTCAAGAGAAATCATGGAATCTCCCCTCTGAAGATTGTTTAAGATACGATTGGATATGTTCACACAGTACAGCCTTGCCTGAGAGCTGCACTGACCTCCCAAGGTCTTGCCAGTCCTGTGATTCTGTGATAAAATTAGACTCTTCCATTGGGCAAAAACAGCTCAGGGTTCATCATGCCAGCTGCAACCTGGGATAATTGGAAGGGCCTGATTTTGGAGTAGTACACCTCCTACAGCTGAGACAAGATGCAATTAACAGATCCCTAAACCTCTCTTATTTCATCCTGTACTGAGTACTTTGCTGGTTCCCTGTCAATAATGTCTGTATCAGTGATACAAGCGAAGTCAAGTGGTCTGATCCATGATTAAATAGTAGATGTCTTTATTAGCTGCTGACCTTGCTTTGAACAGGATGGCTTCAAGAATTGTGTACCTATTAAATGATTCTTTGATCCTTGAAAATATGAAACAGGTGAATCCAATAATGCATTTTTACCTGTTTTTTTTTTTTTCTTTCACCATTCTCAAGATGAAATAACTCAAGTGTCTATACCACAAGTCTTAACCTCATTAAGACACTCAGCTCAACTGTTCGGGTACTTAATCATCAGCATTTACCAATTGTGTTCTCTGATTTAACAATTCCTATTGTAAAAAAATATCAAGCAGATGTTTCTTTGGTGATATTCTAGTTTAGATGTAATCAGGGATAGAGAATAGAGCACAGCCCTAGAGCGACACCAGCCTGGGCTCAGGGCTGGTTCCTTCTCACTCGTAATGTGTGAACTGGAGGAAGCTGTAGATTCATCTGAGATTTGATTTCTTTACCTGTGTGTTAGGGGTAATAGAAGTACTGTAAAATAGCTCTTCAGAGATAACATCAAGTGTCTCTCTTCCCTCATCTTTCAAATCCCTTTGGATTCGACACAAGACACAGTCAGGTCTATCCCTCTCTTTGTGTGGATGTGTGTTCATTTGTCTATGTTCTTTCCCCACACACACACATGAATCCAGATGCATGCTCAATGCAGACAGGGATGTTCTTTGGCTAACTCACAATACCTAGAAAGAAGCCACAGATGGATGTCCCTGGCACATAATTGTGGAATTACTGAAAGCACAGAAATGTCTGATCCGGCACTATTTAGAATGGGATCAGCATTCCATAAAATGTTGACTGATCTCTTTTTCTTCTTGGAAACAGTAGAATATTTAGCTATGTCCAGCAGTTCATCCTCTGAGCAGCCTGAAGCCACATACGGAATAAGAGAGACTTCACAGTTGTCTGTGAGCTTGGGTCTGGCTTTGTCAACAATAGTACGGTTCCGAGCAACCTTTTTATCTATTTGCTGTCCTTTCCTATGCGAAATTTCTTGAGATCTACATCCCAATTACAATTGTCATTTTGTGTGTATGTAAGCACACAATATGTTTCTTAGTAAAATGTGTGTGGAGAAAACGTATTTAAGCTGTTAGATGCTCTCTAAAATATCCTTACCCTGTATTTGTGGCACCTCCAATTAACTTCATCTTAAAATTATGAAATCAAGAAACAGAGAGATCAAAGCATGTATGGAATATTCCTCCTGAGGATCTTCACTGCTTCCCCATTTACTCAGTCACATTCCAAGAGGGGGAAAGTGGAAAATCCTCAAGCTTGGTCCTGGGTCATATTTTTCTTTCTTATATTTTACAGTATGCTTTACCATAGGTAATTAACTTATAAAATGTAAAGGTTTATTTTGGCTTATGGTTTTTGAGGATACAGTTCAAGGTCAGACAGCACCATCACTTTGTACCTCTAGGCAGGGCAGCACATCATGGTGAAAATGTGTGGCAGGGCAAACTGCTTACATGGTGAACAAACACCAAAGAGAGAGACAGAAAGAAGCCAGGGTCCCAGAGTCTCCCTCCAGGGTGTGCCTCCACCCACCTAAGTACTTCCTGTGAGATGCTGTTTCTTCAGCGTCCATACCAGCTCCCAGGGGCACCACGTGGGGACCAGGCCTTTTAGCACATAGACCTTTGGTGGACACTGTCTAAGCATTTCTCCAGGTCAAGTGCTTCTTCATTCTCTGTCATAGCCACTTTTCCTTATTTTCATACTTCACTTCTTTATCTACTAGGTTCATACCCAGGCCTCAAGAATTTGCTACGACAAGTTTGGGCAAGAAAGCAGCTCAAAGCCAAAGACGCAAGTTTTAGAAAGAGGAGCAGCAAAGCTGTGTTATGGACATCCGGATGCTAACAATGCTCCTTTCCATTTTAAAATTTAAGTAGCTACGTATGTGCAAGATAAAAACATACCTGTAAATGCACTTACATAAGTAAATATAGTTGGTCCCCTTCTCCACAGTTTCACCTTGAGCAGTTGGTTATCTGTTTTCTGAAAACATTGAATGGAACATCCTAGAAATTAACAATTCCTAAGTTTTAGGTGGTGCCCCAGTCTGAGTAGCATGGTAGCATTTTCCCCCTCGCCAGCCTCCTTGCAACATGGATCTTCCTTTTCCCAGCCAACCCACCCTGCACAGGTTACCTGCTCAGTAAGTGTTTAGTAGCCACCCAGTTAGCACAACTATTGTCCTAGTATTACAGTGCTTGTGTCCAAATAACCCTTATTTTACTTACAATGGCCCCAAGGCGCAACATTAATGGGGTTGGCAATCTAAATCTGCCAAAGAGAGGCATCAAGTACTTTCTTGAAATGAAAAGGGGGAAATCTCAGTTTAACAAGGAAAGAAAAAAAATTGTGTGCTGAGATCCTTAAGAACTACAGGACATTAAGCTATTTTAAGGGGCCAGGAATATAGCTCAATGGCATAAGCGCTTGCCTGGCAAGCCTAAGGTCATGAGTTTGATTCCTGGTACAAAAAAAAAAAAAAGATATTTTAATAAAGAAGAGACCATATTCATGTAACTTTTATTCCAGGCTACAGTTATCATTGCTGTATTTTATTATTATTGCTAATGCCCTATTGCGACTAATTTGTACACTAAACTTCATCCCAGGTGTGCATATACATGGAAATATAGTATAGAGAGTGTTAGATATTATCCATGGGCTCAAGAATCCACTAAAGCTCCTGGAATGTGTCCTTGTGAATAAAGTGGGGGACAGTACCAGAGCAGCATAACAGGATGAGGTGAGAGATCAGAGAAGGAGAAAGAAAGGGGAAAAGGACAGAAAAAGGCTCAGATGAAACTGTGTGAGAAGAATGAATGCAATTCAAAATGGAAAGAAACATTATCAACAGGTGTAACTGCTAACCAGAAAATGCAGCTTAAGGGCAAAGTTTTTAATAATTGTTTTAATTTTTCTCAGGATTCAGAAATTAGATGATGATTTGACTGGGGAGTTGTTTTGAAAAGGGAAAAATGAATAGTATGAAATGTCTAAAGATGCTGATTGAGAGGCACAACAAAGCCAGATGGCGTAAATGCCATCTTTAGGGATTTTGTGGCATAAGAAGCTGTGCTAAAAAGTGCCTCCTTTGTCCCGAATGTGGTGCAGTCACACACTCAGTGTGCTCGTGTCCTCAGCTAGCTACATAAACTCACTTCGCGTGCTCTACCAGAAAACCTCTGTAGTTTCCTTAACCGTTTAGACTCTTCTTCAGCTGTCTCCAAGATTTCCTCAAGCTGACTTTGTTATTTGTGTAGAGAGCAGGTTCTCCGTTTTGCAAAGGAGTTATGGTATACCATACCATAGAAATTTAAGTAACTGCTAAAAAGAATGAATATGGTCTCTTCTTTATTAAAATATCTTTTTTTTTTTGTACCAGGAATCAAACTCATGACACACATTGAGTTTAGTTCAGGTTAAAATTTAAGCTGCAAAATAACTTATACAGTGCAGTCTACTTTGGTTATTACCCAAAACTTCTACATATTTATTTGAATAATACCGGATAGGAATAGGAAAAATGTACATTAGCTACTAGCTTTTGGTTTTCTGAAAGATGGAGAGGATAGCAGAATTTTAAAAAAAGGAGTGGGAGATTATTAACTTTCTTATTGACATTTCTACATTTTTATAACAATTATGCATTGTTTTCAAGGTTAAAATAATAATACAGAAAAGAATTCAATAGCTATTGTGTAGGATTATTCATATATATGGGCTAAACTTTTGTATACAATTTTTGAGAGATCATACATGATTGTTTCCCAAATAATTCTGTCTGACTTTTGCTCTGTGCATGACTTAAACACTGTCAGCCATTACAAGTGTGTGTCCAATAAACATTCTTACTTCTTCCTTATTCTATGGAATCTTATAGTAGTCATACAAACTACATGAGCTGCTTAAAAGTAAAACACAACATAACAGGATGAAACAAACAGAAATGAAATGGATACTTCCATCTACACATAAACAAGTGTGGCCATGAGAATAAAAAATACCCCAAGAAATAAGCAGAAGCTACGTGGGAGCACCAGGAGGATTCCTTTAAAAGAATGGCAATTATGCATAACCTACTGGCCCTCCTATCTTCTCCTTCTACGGGAATATTGACAGAAGAACTGAAGCTCTTGCAACCTTTTGGAACATGAGTTGACGCTGAACATTAAGGTTACACACTCAGATGCTGAAGCAGAAAAACAGATGCTTTTGGATGACTCCGTGGTGCCAGTTATAAACCGGGACTGCCTTCATTTGATTCTTTCTGCTTTGAGCAAATGGATTTTGTTGTGTTTTTAATCACTAACATTTTGGAATTTTTCTATTGGATGTGGCTAAATTTCATCCTAATTAATATAGACAGATTAGACACATGTAAAAAATAAAATTTCTTATGGTATTAACAAGGAACTATATAAATGAATTTCATACTTCTACTTTTCTGGCACAGGTGTATTCATTCCCCACTTAGATCCAGAGCTGTTCACTATTAAATCATGACAATGCTGGTTGTGTCTATTTTGCTTCCATAAAACACTTCCATTTCCAATGAATAACTGAGTATTTGGAGCTGTTGTGAAAGTTCTTTGTCTCTACCTTTCTCCTGCTAACAATAGAAGGACTTGATGAATTGATTAAGCAAAAATAAAAATGCACCAAGGCAAGAGTGCTACAATCTCCTAAATCTGTTTTTAGGCGGGTCCAAGTGCTAATCTGAAATTTTAGACAAGCAAACATCAACTGTAAATAAGAAATCTGAGCTGAAATTGAGTTCAAGTTTTGTTCAATGACATGAGAACAGACGTGGAAGTAAAGCCATCTACTGGGTTTCAATTCCAGCTCTGCCATCCAATTGCCATTTGTGTGTCAGTGATATCATTTTGTTTATCCATGCCTCATTAGTGAAGTGGAATAACTCACCCATAGGGAAAAGAAGTATTCCATGGTGCAGTGCAGCATGCTTGAGGGAATTTTGTGAAAAAATATATTTCTGGAGCAGATGTGCCCAGTCATCCAGGTATTGTATTTACAATGAAAGCATAACTTGATTCCTGCAAGAAAAAGTGGGGAGGGCTTTGGGAAAAAATGATGATTGCTCAAGAACAGAGAACATTGTGTTCTTTTGCAGGGTATAAAGGTCTGTGACCAGGTGACACTCTTTCTTTCTTCCTGATCATTAATGGCAAGGACAGCAAGGTAGAACTATAGTACTAGCTCATTTATTAAATGGAAAATCACTCTTACTACATAATTAAAATAATTTTTCTGAATCTTCCCTGTAATTCAGTTTCCTTTTAAAAATTTGATTAAAGAGGAAATGGGAATTATTATCCCCATTTTACATCATTCCAGTGCAGAAATGAGAAATACAGTGACTCAGGTCACCCAGGTATTAAATGGTAGAGCTATAATCTAAACTCAAAATTTAGGGGCTGGAGATTTAGCTCAGCGGCAAAGCGCCTGCCTGACAAGCGCAAGGTCGTGAGTTCGGTTCTCGGTACCGGAGAAAAACCAAAAAAAAAAAACCTCAAAATTTCTAACTATAAAGTATACTAGACTGAACATACCATATATTGACTTAAATGAAACTTTGGTAAGGAGGATATAATTATTATTCAAGCATGATAGTGCATGATTAAATATGTTATAATTATTTCCTTTTTCCCGACAAGCTGTACACTCTCTTAACTCACTAAACATCTCAAATAGTCCCACATTCTCTCCTCTCCTCCTCCCCTTTTCCCACACCCTCACCCTTCCTCTCTCCTTATCTTCTCCCATCTCAGTAATGCCCAACAGAAGTAAGCACTGCTCTCAGGCTTTCTGTGAAGATGATACAGATGAGCATGAGCATTTAAATGAAGATTAAACCTGCTGTTAATAATTTAGCAGTGACCCAGGCTCTGAGTCATTAACCGTGGAATTTTCCAAGTAGCATCTAAGATAACAATGGGTTAGAAACTGTGGAAGAGAGCAGGCAGATCTGTGCCCCTCACTCCTGGCTCCTCAGGGTGTAGACAACTCCAGTTAAATCAAATGAAGCGAGAAAGATTGGTAGAAGAAAGGGATGTTTCAAAGCAACTCTTTTACCTATTTATAGTTCAAACATTGTTTTGAAACTCTAACAATATTTGGAACTCTGATTACTCCATTAGCACACCTAATTCATGTTCTTGAATGTTAAGATTTGAAACTTGAGATCTTTGTTTAATATTACCTATAAGATTCTGACCTCCTAAGGCCAAAGGAAGATGACTTCTATTTGTTTTAAAGATTATATTTTCAGGAGTGTCATACTACCTGGCCAAGATGTGGACCATTTGCTAAATTTACAAATCAATCCTACTTTGATAAAGAATAGTATTAGAAAAAGTGAAAAGTCACATCATATTATCAAGTAGGATTCTCATCTGCCTGAGGAACTGATAAGCTTATAAATGCTAGGAATACTCAAGAAGGTCACTTAATCTGTAAGCAAAGATCCAGTTGTCACCTCTCTCAGACGTGTATCAAATGCACTGGAATGATTATTTCAATGTAAATAGTGATTTTACTGCACTAACTGAAATCTAATGGCTCTGAAGAGTTAATGCAACTTTTACAAGAGACTAATTTTACACTTGGTAGCAATTTTGGTAGTAAAAATTGCAATTTTCAATGAAATCTTTTATGTCTATAGGATTAAGAAAACCAGCAAAAAAGAAATATGTATAGACTATATTATCAATCACCATTTGTGTAGGTTGGACATTAAAGACAAAAAGATATTCCTTTGGTAGCTCTTTTCAAATATAGACAAGAGTGAAAATCCTTGCATTATTCTGATCACAATTGCACTAACTACACATGATGAGAAATTATTTTTATTGCAGTAGCTACATCATGTGTGCCTTCACTCCTGAGCTCTGGAGTTTCCCTGAAGCAGATGGGAAGCCGTTCATGTTGGTGAGGGCATAACCCTTTCTGAAATTTAGATCTGACAGGAGAGCTATGTCAGCACCAGTGACAGAGCTGGTGGCCCTGGAGCAAAGTCCTTCTGTCAAGGGGACCCAGAAGGAGCTTCTTGGGGAATCTGACTGAAAAAAAAATTCCTTCAAAAATGAGCAGTTACCTCACTCACATCATTACACCCTATCAGCTTCTACTCAGGAAAAATGTGAAAAATTGAAATGAATCAAAATAAATTGGAGATCTGGATGAAAAATGACCTAGAATAAATGCTTATTTTGCCTACGTGTGACTTTCTTGCCACTGAATACAGAGATAAAAATGACTCTCCCTGGCCAAAGATTCAGTCTATGATAGAGAATAAAACGTTTGTTAATCTATACAGCAGAAATAGAAATAATTCTACAATAATGCAGTGGAATTGTAATCTGCAAGTGGAAAAATCATGATGCAGACAAGCGTGATATTTAGGCAGAGCTAGAATCAAAACCTAGTTCTTAACTCTCAGCCAATTCAGTGTAGTAAAATTTTGGTGCTGTATAGTAAATTGTAGCAGATCTTCCAAGTTAATTCTTAATTTTCCTATAAAACGCACAATTTTAATTATGCGTTTTTGTTTCTTTGTTTTTGGCACTGGGAATCAAACTCAGGACTTTGCCAAGCAAAGTAGCCTGCTGCTGAGCTATATCTCTGGCCCTTAATCATGCACTTTAATTCAAAATCATAAATTGCAGAAAAGTACATTAAATATATAAGAATATACAACAAAAGCCTACCTAAATAGTTAGGGAAATAAAATACTCACAGTACCTAGCTTTAGAGAGTTTGTGAAGCACTTGCAAATATTTAGTAGTGATTATGTGAGTCACTTCAATTCCTTAAAAAAAAAAAAAACAACTGTTCACTGGTATCTGCTATAGCTGCATGTGTGACTTTTTAAGACTCAAAACTTTACTCTGAAACATAAAGTTAAGAGAGGTGAAAACATATCTTCATAAAATTTGAACACAAATACTTGTATGAACCCAATGTCAATTAATAGTAAACTGTATCAATACATTCTGTTATATTAAAATAATAGAATCACACAGCTAAGAAAAACTGAAATTATTGTTTCATACAAGTTGGATAACTCTAACAACTCTAGCTGTCTATTCATGATGTGTGTTGTACGTGTTTTATGTGTGTGTATGATATGTGTATTTACCATGACACAAATAAAAATACATACATTCAAGCAATTTTATACACATACCACAGGGGTATCAACTGAGCTGTGGACTTCAGACTTACACACTTTCTGTCCCTCACTGTGTATAGTAATACCTAAATTAAAATAAATGTCTAGGAATTTATTCTGAAAAAATGACACATTAAATTTGTTTATAATGCAGCAGCGAAAATGTTTTTTTTGCTTTTTCTCCGGTACCGGGAATCAAACTCACGACCTTGCGCTTGCCAGGCAAGTGCTGTGCTGCTGAGCTAAATCCCCAGGCCCCTGAAAATGTTCACTATATTACAACTGACTTTCTGTGATAACCTTTTGAAGGGATATAAAAGTTATTTCTTAAAACATCTCATAATATTTCTATTAAGAAAGCATAGACTTCAAAGAGTAATAGTAGTTGCAGTTACTGGAAAGAGCTAATGAAGGAAAACACTAGATAACTGAAGGAATTCAGAGAGAAGGCAATTTGGGAAGGTAATGTATTGTTAGTCAACATATTTGTTATGATTCATAACTTAAGCATAGAGAAAGAATACCGAAGGATGCTGAGATGGTTCAAAAACAAAACGAAAGAAAAATGTTGAGGACACAGAACTTTAGAGACTTCAAGGGTTGAGAATTGTTATCATTGCTTCTTCTGTCCCTCTCACTGTGATTCATAATTTTCATAGGATTTTCTGTGTAGATGAGAATCTGCCCATCAGTTGAAGGTTATTTTTTAGAGCTCATGAATAAAGTGCAGCATTTTGGTTTAGTTAAAAACCAAACAACTTTTACCTCCCCACTTATGTCAAAGGCTTGTTCTGCCTACCAAAGTAATATGGTTCTGCCAAAATAAGAAAATAAGAACTGGAAGCCAGAAAGTTAAGTGTCTGTCAAGGTCAAGAGCTGTGATTATAACCTCCTTTATCACGTGTTTTCTTTCTTATAGCCACAGAATTACCCCTCATTTTCAATTCCCATTAAATTCAATTTACTTAATCTGACTAAATTTAACTTTTGGTCTTCTATAACCCTTTGAGAGTTCTTTGGTCAATCAGATTGACTGACCAACTCTTTCCTTTCTGTATGAAAAATCTCAGGAAACTAGTTTTAAAGACTTCTGACAATTACAGTACATAAATACGGTTACCGGGATTTCTAACCATGAGTATATTTTCATTTGAAGAAGATTCTTCTGATAAGGTTACTTTCCCAGCATTTTATGGAAGTTACTAACTTATTTGTTTCACAAGTAATACATGTAAGTGATGCTTGCTATTTTGCTACCAGTCCCACTTTTCTTCAGGTATGTGAAATAATAGTTACACATTGAGCCCTCACCATTGTTTTCCTGGAGGTCTCTCCAAATACCTTTCTACTACTTTGTGTACACAACTAAAAGTGTTAATTTCATCAAATCCACAATATTTCTGCTACCTGTGCCCAAATAATCTTAATATACCAGAGTTTTAAGGAACATTACTTCTAAAGATCTCCAGTTATGTTGATAATTAAGAAGGGCCTGAAATTTTATTGTCTTTTCTTGAAGACAGGACACTTAAGATCCAGAGAAGTTTGGTGACTTACCCAGAGCTGGCTAATTTATTGACTAATATTGCCAAGAAAATGATAATAAAACTGTAAGAGCCAACCTGTATTGGAAACTTACCATGTCTATATTAAATGAATCATCTTATCTAATCCTAAGGCAGATTCCATTATTACTTCTACCTGATTTTTCATCTGAATGTTCCTTCCACTCACCTACAAACATTTTGTTAATGTTAAGTAATGCTGTTACCCTTAATCATGATCTTAATCTTTTCATAAAACTAAAATAATAGAATGCCAAGATTCATAAATGCTTGTTTTTGATATTAAAATCTCAAATAAGTGGTATCATATATAAATTGGATCCAGTTGTTTTCTTAACTTTTTCCTTAATGTTACTCTTCTATTATGCTCTGACCATTGTACCATTTTTCTGTTGAATTCATAACTTTGTAACCCAACTTGACAGTAAAAACCAATGGCTTTCATTTAGTAATTCTGAGACAATCATTGGTTGCACTTTTATTTTGTGAAATCTGGATGGTATATGTTAATTTAGTAGTCTTCATACAATATGTAAACTGACCTGTTTCATGTGCTTATGATATAAATGAGGTCATTTCTGTTCTTAGTATTACAGTTAGTCTCTAGAGCTTTCATGAGCCCATCAAAGGAAACTCAAGTATCTCTCATGGGGATCCTCCAACCCCCTAAATATTTCAAGAGCTCTGGAGATTTTCTCACTCCAAGATCATTTTTACTTCACACTTTTAGGAAAGAAATAGAAAGTCTGATTGGTCTAATGCAAGGGATTTCCCCAGCTTTTGCTTCAACTACTGTTGTCAGCCAAATTTGTCACTGTAAAACACAAACATAGACCCATACAATGGGATGCTAAATTCCTTTGTTATTCTGATAATATCACTACTTTCTCAGCATTATTTTCTTAGGCAGAAATAAGGGGGCAGAATGTCTATTTCCTAACCTTATCCTTACATCACTGTCATATTAGGGTCAGTTTTTCAAATCATTCCTATCACTCTGGCTCTCTGCACTGGAAGAAAAACCCACTGTGTCAGTGTCTAAGGAGCAAGGGTACTTCAAGTTGAAGGCCCCAAAAATGTTGTAGTACAAAAATAGGTAGACACAAGGATCAAACCACCTCAGTTATTTCATGTCTCAGTCATTTTTAAGAGCTGTGTGACCTTGGTCAAGTCATATGTCCTCCCAGTTTTCCAGTGGGTAAACTATATATCATAAAATATCTGCTTCATAGCTGTTTAGAGATGATCTATGTAAAACACACAGAATAATCCCCAACATAGTAGTGTTATTATTGCTTATACTGTTAAATAATAAATAGCCATTTTCTGAAAGCATACACAGTATTGGGAGTGGCTATGAGTCTGACACTAATCCTTCACTGCCATTGTTCTCTTAAGCCGTGATTGTATGGATCATGGCACTGAACTATGATGTCACCCCAAGCATGCTATGTGGTAAGCCTCTCTTACCCACGCCCTCTGCTGTCTTACCATCTCAGTTCATGAAAGATAATGTGCCAATATTAAATTTCAAAAAGAATATAGTGGCATTCTCATAGCGTGCCTTGACACCTATATAGGATTTTCTACCTTTTTCCCAGGCTTTAGCACTACCTATTGAGTGCTTACTTAGAAGGACAAGTTTTTACTTCTAAAGGACATATTGCTACAGTCTTCTTTCATGGCCCTTTGTTAAAATTTTAAATGGAAGATTGGAATTTAGAAAGTATTACTCCTTATACAGTAACAAAGAAGTGGATGATGGCTTAAATGAAGCTGCCAATTGATTTTTTCTTACACAGTTAAAAATTCTATCTAAATCATGTGCCATGATCCTCATATAGAACATAGATAGATACATATGTATTTTACATTCTGATATAAGAGCTCATTGATGCACTTTTTAAAAGACTGAGGGAGAGTCTAGACATAGAATATAAAGCTAAGAAAGCTAAAATTTAAAACAAAATACAAGCATAACAAGGTGTGCTTCATACTAACATCAATATATTCATTATAGTTTTGCCAATTCATAGAATGCTGATTAAATATTTGTAGGCTAGCAAACTCTCTATAATGGATAGTCTCTAAGTAGCTGTTTTCAAAGTTATATTACTGCTAACCTAATCACAATCTATGCAAACATAAAAATATTTTAATGTCACATTCCTCATTCTCCTCACATCTTATAATTATGCACCTTGCTTCAGGTCTGTGTTTCCAGCAAATATTGAATTTACTGTGTTATGTACTTTTTACCTATCTTTATTCTATATGAATTCATTTTCAATGAGTCCTCAGCATTTGTATTGTCTCTTTTAAATAAAATAAACTAAATTTATGAGAAATTCTGAGTAAACATTATACTCTTCAGTGTATCTCTACTAAGGATTGAAAAACACTGACTTGTACTCCATATCAATCTCATGAAATGTTATAAATTGTATCATAAAGACATTTATAAAGACAATACTCCTCTTCTTTTCAAGGGCCATGGAGAAAAATGTGTCACACATTTTTAAAGAGGAGAAAATACAGCGAATTAATAAAAGCCACTAGAATTTAAATAGAAGTGCATGACACGAGGTCTTCTGCCCTCAGAATTTAGAATTCTCTAAGCTAGTTATTTGAGAAGTGATTGCTGTTGGTTTATAAAATATACTGTGGTTGGGATAATACTTTTAAAGGAAAAACCACATGATACTTAAGTGTGAAAAGGAGATGTGCATTACTTACAGTCTTTGCTTTTGACACAAGAGAACATCAAGATTACTTTAACTGTCTTTGTAACATTGTTGCTATGATGCCATCAAGAGAACCAAACGTGGTAGCCCAAGTTCATGGATACCCTATTATAATGCCATTATGGTAGGAAAATGATTTTAGTGCAAGTTAATGGAAACCACATTACATTGGTAAGCGATTTTATTGTAAGTCTATGAAGACCACATTATGATGGTCAAACAATTTCCCTGTAAGTCTATGGAGACTGCATTAATAATGCCATTATAAGAGCAAAACAATTTCAAATAAATTCTATGGGGACTCATTTCACTGTCATGATGGTGGCAAAATGATTTTAGTATATGTTTATGGAGCACCCCTTGCAATGCCATTATGACAGCATTACAATAGTAAAAAGAAATTATGAGGAGCCCATTATAATGCCATTATAATTCCATTACATTGGTTAAAAGATTTCAGAGTAGTCTTACAGCAACACCATTACAATGGTAACAATTAGGTCATAGAAAATATCACTGTATATGATACTTAAAAAGGAAAAACTAAATCTAGGTTTGGAAGGATTAATGTCAAGTCAGAATCACATCCATTAAGAAAGTTGTACCTTACTGAATCTGCGATTGAGATTATACAATCTCACAAATTGTGTTTACCTTCAGATTACTCATCATAACTACAGATATTTGTGATTTAAATTAAACACACATCCACTCTTTAAGAGGTAGATTTTGTTTATTGCTTCTAATATGTTGCCACCTGGAATACAGTACCTTGGAATTTACCCTATAGTGCCTCGAATGTATCCTACCTGTGTACATCTGCTGTCTCATTGCCTCAATCTAAGAAAGAAAATATAACTTTAGCCTTCAACAGGGAAGTGGTAGAGATCTCTACATTCCCAAAACGCTTCTTGAGCTCTATCCAATTTTGACAACCCTTTCCATCTGATCAATACTATTTATTAAGTATGTATTAATTAACGCACACTTGGGCACTGCTGAATATTTTGGTTTGCATCAGTCATTTAGTTTCATGAAGATAAATTTGCTATACGTGACTATAAATTATATTTCTATATCCAAGTGATTGATGAACATGGAGTTTTTGTGAGGTAGATCTTGCTGCAGTTCAGGCTTGCCTTCAACTCCCTACATAGCCCAGATTGGGCTCAAAGTCACAATGATCCTTCTGCCTAGGCCTTCTGAGTGCTGGAATTATAGGCATGTGCCACCACACCTAACTGGATTTTTTTTATAAGACTAGAAAGTACATAAAAAAGAAGGTGGATGATTGATGTAGGGATATTTATATGGATAGATACATAGATGAATAAACCCTCCCAAAGATTCCCACAACTCAGTCCTTGGAACTTGAGAATATGGTGCCTTATATAGTAAAATGGACTTACAGATGCTATAAAATTAAAGATAGTGATACTGTGGAGATTTTCCTAGCTTAACCAGGTACTTCTAGTGTTACAAAACTGGTTCTTATAAGAACAAGGGAATAGATTCAAGGACAAATAAGTATATGAAAAGAGAGAAGAAGAGATTGGAGTAATGTGACCATGAATGAAAGAATGCAGGCAATCTCTAGATGCTAGAAGAGCCAAGAAGGAACTTTTCCCTTGGACCCTCCAGAAAGACAAAGGCATCATGTAACTTAGATCTAACTCCATAAGACTCATTGAAGAATTTTTACTACTACTATTATAGTGGAATAAATTTATGTTGTTTTAGTCTACTAATTTCATGTTAATTTATTAAAGCAGAAACAAAAAACTAATGTATTCAGTGAGATAGATTTTCATTTGTGACCAAATTTAAACATTTAGTTCTAATGACAAAGCCAGAATTATGGCATTCTGTTCAACTTTTAAGCCACAGAGTGTGTAAGTAGATTAATATATATGCCTGCATATATTTAGATATTATATAATATCTTATAATAAGAACTGTGTA